>NC_063340.1:90723914-90777831 GCF_021869965.1 Rhincodon typus
GGCCATGGGGCGGGGTTTGTGTCCAGGGGGCGGGGTCTATGTCCATGAGGCAGGGCACTGTGGCCATGGGGCGGGGTTTGTGTCCAGGGGGCGGGGTCTGTGTCCATGAGGCAGGGCCCTGTGGCGATGGGGCGGGGCAGTGCGTGTCAATGTGACTGCGGTGCATTCTCCGATTGGTCCCGGGTTTTTCGCGCGGAAGGCGGTCTCACGTGACTCAGTTTGGCGGGAAAGCGGCGGCGGTGGAAATGGCAGCGGTGGAGGATCCGGTTCTGAGGGAGGCTCAGAGACAATACCTCGACTTCCTGGATGATGAGGTGGGGGCGATAGGGGTCAACGCCGGCGATGAGGTGGGGGGAGTGGAAGAGGGAGAGATGGGCCGAGGGACTGGGCTGGGCGCCTATCCCACCCCATGGGCATGAGTTTCCTGTACCCCTCCCCGGGAGGGGTGCGACCACTTGGCCCGTCCGCCTTGTTCACCCTGACCCTCCCACCCCACTTTCCACACCCCTCCCCCATTTTCTCTCCCCTTACCCAACCCCTCCCCCGCACTCTCCCATGCCCACTTCCCCTCCCTTATACCCCACACTCGCCCTCCCCCTTCCTCCCCCCCCCCCCCCCGCCCCATTCCACAACCCTCCACTCACTTTTGTTGTGCTTCAGGTGACCCTTTTGTCCTGAAACCTGAATGTCTGTCTGTCTCCTGGCTTAAAGTAAAACAAGCAAGTACAGCTGCTGCAGATCTGAAACGAACAGAAACAGAATTTGCTGGTGAAACTCAATGTGTTGCGTCCAGTGACACTTCATCCAGTGCTCCTGGCTTCTGATTTCTATTCCTGTACCCCTTCCCAGTTGCCAAGCAAAATCCAGCAGTGTTTACCTGACACCATTCTCTGTTCCCTCCGTTCATAATTTGACTCCATTTCAAACGTTCATCTTAAGTATACACGAGAGCACACAAACGAGGAGCGGAGGAGACCATTCAGTCCCTCAATCCTGCTCTGTCTTTCAGCAACATCAAAGCTGATCAGATTGCTTTTGTTTCCCGACTACCCGCATAAACATTTCTTCTCTCCTCGCTTATCAAGTATCTGTCTATCTCTGCCTCAGAAAGATTCATAGTTATTCTGTCACCATGCTGAAACCAACATACAAAGAGTGCTGGAAAATCTCAGCAGGTCTGGCAGCATTAACATTTTGTGTCTGATATCTTATTCAAAAGAACCTACAGCACGTGAATTGCAGCAGTTTAAGAGGGCAGCTCACCAACACCTCAAGGACAACTAGGGACGGGCAATAAATGCTGGCCTGGCCAATAATGCCTACATCTTACAAGTGAATTTTAAAAAAAAAACCAGTGGTTCCAAAGATGCTGCCAGACCTGCCATGTTTCAACAGCATTTTGTTTTTATTTCATTAATTGTGCACCTCTTCTTGGGTGAAGCTGCCCCTGACATAACCAAATGAGTCCAATTTGAAAGCAGTCACCTACATCAAAGATGGTTGTATCCCTGATGATGATTTAATCAGTTGGTTTGGTAAGCTTTTGAGGAGTAAAGGACCAGCTGAAAGAATTTCAGACTAAGGTTTTTTGCATTCTTGCCAACAGCAAGACCAGGGGATTTACCAAAGTAAGGTGAGGGACATGATCAGTGACAACTTGTACCGACTGATCGTCAACATCAATGACCTGCGCAGGAAGAATGAGAAAAGAGCAACACAGTAAGTACCTTGTTCAGATAACAAGGTGTAGAGCTGGATGAACATAGCAGGCCAAGCAGCATCAGAGGAGCAGGAAGGCTGACGATTCGGGCCTAGACCCTCCTTCAGAAATGCGTCTAGGCCTGAAACGTCAGCCTTCCTGCTCCTCTGATGTTGCTTGGCCTGCTGTGTTCATCCAGCTCTACACCTTGTTATCTCAGATTTGCCAGCATCTGCAGTTCCTACTATCTCTGAAACAAGTACCTTGCTCAGTTGTCTAACCTGAGCCCACTTCACTTCCACAGTCCCCATTACTGTATACTCTTCTTGCCTGATGTTAAAAATCTTGCTAAATAGGACTTTAGTGTGCCTGAGCATGCTCTGCCATTCAGTGCGATAATAATTGATTTTCAATATCAACTGCCACTTTTTCTTATCTGGGTTTTATATTCCATTACTCTATCTCAGTACATAATGAAGCAACTCATGCTCTCTTGGGGAGCTTTCTGACACTTTTCTCCATGACAATTAGAAATGGGCAATAAATGCTGCCCAAACCAGCAGTGTCCATGTCCTGTGAATAGTTAGGGGGGAAAGTAAAACAAACTCCAGAGAGACTCAATCCCCCGAGTGAGGAAGTTTCTTATCTGTTTGAAACATATGTTTTAAATGTGCTTGAGGCGGCAGAATGATCATGAAGTGTATGTTGTTGGATTGATGTGGATGTTCCAATCTCTTGTTCCAAGAGATGTACAGCACCCCAGGAGACAATTCAGCCTGTGCTCATACTGGCTCTTTAAAGGATCTATCCATTAAGCCCCAGTAGTTAGCTCTGTCACCACCTTCCTGCAAACATTGAATTGATACCTTTTAGGAGCTATCACTGAATCTGTAGCTATCACCTTTGAGTGCATTCCACATCAAAGCACACTTTTCTCTTAAAAGAAACCTCCTCATGTCCCCTTGGTTCTTTTATCATTCTAAATCTGTCATCTCTTGTTACTGACCCTTACTACCCTCACTACTCGGGGTTGGGGTAGCATATCTTTAACATTTGAAAACCTGATGCAGATACACTGAGCCAGTTAACCTTTGTCTAATTTTCTCTCAGACTGCTGAGCAATTCCTTTGAAGAACTCCTGGCCTTCCAGCGAGCTCTGAAGGACTTTGTTGCCTCAATTGATGCCACCTATGCCAAGCAATTTGAGGATTTCTACATTGGACTGGAAGGCAGCTTTGGGTCCAACCATGTCAGCCCACGGACCTTGACCTCTCGGTTTCTCAGCAACGTTGTGTGTGTGGAGGGGATTGTGATCAAATGTGAGTCTCTGATCGGGTGAGACTGGGTGCTGCTCTGTGTTTGCGTTTTGTTTTGTTCGTGACTTCAGGCGAACACTCCTTGCAGTTGGTTCTCATTGATTGAGGAAAATGAGCTTGTTAATAGTCAGTTTGTAACTTAGTGCTGTATTGTGAGAACGGTTCGTCAGTGGTAACCTTAAACTGAATACTCACTGCTTTTTCAAGTGGTTCAGATGTTTTTGAAAGATCTTTAAGCACCATTTGAAGAGGAGCAGGGAGTCTCCTTGGGGATGCAATCAACTTTTTGCTTCGATCAATGCTGCCAGATGTTTGTTGATTGGTAGATGTTATTTGAGATCTTGCTTGTATCAGATGATTGAATAGGTTGTGTTTTAAAATAGCTTGAATATTTTTGCTGGGATACGGCACAATGAGCTCGGGTGTAAATGTAATGTCTTTTTTTTTCCTCCTTTGACAGTGTAAACTCTTGTCTCCTACGCACCATATCTCAATGAGCTGTCATTGTCCTTAAACAGGATTTATCACCACTGCTGTTGGTTCTCATTGCAGGTTCGCTGGTGCGTCCCAAAGTGGTCCGTAGTGTCCATTACTGTCCAGCTACAAAAAAAACCATTGAACGCAAGTATACGGATATGACATCTCTTGAGGCCTTCCCCTCCAGCGCTATTTACCCAACCAAGGTGAGGTTTCTGCAGCATAGCGTGAAGGGGCTGGAATGGTTTCAGGGTTGGATCTCTGGAACTCAGTGTATTTCAGTTCTCACGCAGTGCAGGGTTTCTGAGCTATGCAATAATGGTGGGGCGATTATTGCTGGCTGTGGGCTGTGCAAGAGTTAAACTTATCATTTGAAACTGCATCAATAATGGCAAATACAGCTGGATCAAACCTGAGAAAGATCTCCTTACCAACATCTTTGCCAAAATTGGGAAAGCTGTCTCATGCTCGTTTGAGAAACAACCTGACAAGGTTATATTCAGGCAGCTAATATGTCCCAATTTCCCAGCCACCACCGGATGTGGCATTAAATTGATATAGAGTCAAGAGATTAATGCCCTGGGGAACCTCAACATTGACTCCAGACCTCGTGAGGTCCGAGATATCAGGTCAAATGTGGGCAACAAGCCTGCTTAGTATGCACACTGACACCACACTGCGCGCGCACACCTCCATTCATCCACCCCTCAGTTGATGCAAAAGCCCTCCCAGCAAGTTCACAAAACTTGATGGGTGCACCGGAGGTTGGCAAGGACAGAGAACATACTTTGTGTCTACTGACCTGTCCCATTAAGGACATAGATGCTGAGCTGAGTAGAAGGTGATGAGGAAAGAATCCATTTGATCTTTAGAATCATTGAAGCCCTATAGCATGGAAGCAAGCCATTCGGCTCACCAAGTCCACACCAAACAGCATCCCACCCAGACCCACCCCACACCCTGTCCCAGTAATGCTGCATTTCCCATGGCTAACCCATCTAGCCTGCACATTTCTGGACACTGGGCAATGTAGCATATCCAATCCACCTAACCTGCACATCTTTGGACTGTGGGAGGAAACCAGAGAACCCGGAGGAAACCCTTGCAGAAACAGGGGTCACCTGAGGTTGGAATCGAACCTGGGTCCCTGGTGCTAGTAGGCAGCAGTGCTAACCACTGAGCCGCTGTGCTGCCCCAATTGTTCTCGCCTTGTCCTCGCCAACCTACTCGTCACAGAGGCATTTGTCTGTGACTATATTGGCAAGAATGACACCATCTTTGCATTAAGCATTCTCTTCCCTTATGTTATGCAGTAATACCACCATGTTACATAGTACAGATTTCGAATAGGTCCAACTCCTTAAGACTGGGCATCTGAGAGCCATCAGCAGCTGATTCAACCTTTACCATCAAGCCAGGGGATCAACCCTGTTTCAGTGGAGAGTGCATGAGGGCATGCCAGGAGCAGCAGCAGGCATACCTGAAAATGAGGCATCAACCTGGTGAAGCTGCAAAGCAGGATTGTTTGTGTGCCAAACAGCATAAGCAAAAGTGATAGAGTTAAGCAGTACCACAACGAGCCGATCTGATGCCATTTCCAGTCAGGAGTGCTGATTTTAAAAAAAAGTAAAAGGAGGCTCCACAAATACCCTTCAATGATGGGGGACCCCAGGTATCACGGCAAAAGACAAGGCTGAAACGTTTACTGCAGTCTTCAGCCAGAAGTGTCAAATGTATGATTGATCTTGGCCTCATCCAGTGGTACCCTGAGTGACTGCCCTTGACATCAAGGCAACCTTTTGACTGAGGTATTGAATTTGATTGAAGGGGCCAGAGCAAAACTCATGATTAAAAATTGGGGAATACTGTTGTCTGGAGTCATACCTAGCGCCTGACTGACACGTGTTCCCTCTGTGGGATTGACACAGCGACTGACCAGCACACTCATGCCAAGGGAGATGGACAAAGACATTGAAACATACACCACTAAATATAGACAACAGATTGGAACTCCAGGGATGAGGGGAGAGACTCACTTTGTCATGCTGAGAGATTACAAGAAGTATGAAAGGTCCCGGTCCAAAATGTCGACTTTCCTGTTCCTCTGCTGCCTGACTTCCTGTGTTCCTCTAGCTCCACACTGTATTAACTCACTTTGTCATGCTGCCTTAATACCATTCGAAGTGGGGATTTGCCAATGACTGCACAGTGTTCAGCATTGTGGTGAATGTCTCGGCTTCTACATCAAGTGTGGAAACTGGATTAATGTGTGGTTTTAGTATTTGCTGTTGTAGTTCCATCTTCGCATGGAAGTACTTGCCATATCACTGTCAACACTCCCTTTTCCAATATTATGCTTAAGACTGTCTGCTTCTGACTTTGAGATTGTGATAGGTGAGTTACCCAAATCAATCACTGGCAAGGCCATTTCAAAAGGCAATTTAGAGTCAACTGCATTGCTGTAGGTCTGGAATTAGAGAGACCATTAACAAATCCAGTGGGTTTTTACAGCATTTGATGGTATTCTGTCATGATTGCCATCACTGAGGTTAACTTTGTTTCACGTTTCATTAATTGAGTTTAAATTCCACCAGCATGTTTCCAGAACATTAATCAGAGAGTCTCTGGGTTACAAGTCCAGGGACGTTACCCTTACACCACTGTCTATGACTAGATAATGTGTTTGGTGTTTGCTGTGGGTTGCAAAGTGATGTCTGGCATCTGGAAATTCTGCCTGTAGTTACAGTGATATTTGATTTGGAAGAGTACTGGCAAGAAGCTAAATAATCATTGCTGCTTGAGAGTTCTGTAAGTATCTGTGTATCCCTGTCCTGTAGGATGAGGAGAATAATCCCTTGGAAACTGAATTTGGACTGTCCTCATACAAAGACCACCAAACAATAACCATTCAGGAGATGCCTGAGAAGGCTCCTGCTGGCCAGCTGCCCCGCTCGGTTGATGTCATTCTGGATAATGACCTGGTGGATGTGGTGAAGCCTGGGGACCGAGTGCAGGTCATAGGCACCTACCGCTGTCTGCCTGGGAAAAAGAATGGCTACACCTCAGGAACTTTCAGGTATGTTCAGTGAGGCAAGGTGCCAACAATATTTATCACTGGCGAGGGAGGACAGATCATACAAACACAAACATTTGGGGCAGGCTGCTCGAATTGCTCTACCATTCAGTAGGACCACGGCTGATTTGATTGCAGCCTTGAATCCACATTTCTGATCACTCGTGATAACCTTGTTAGTCAGTTATATATCTACCTCTGCCTTGACAGAATTCATTAACCGTCCATCGCTCTCTGGGAAGAGTTCCAAAGATTCATAACCTCGGAGAAATTTGTCTCACCAATGTCTTAACTGGGCAAGCCTTATTTTTAACTCCACGGTTCTAGTTTCTTTCATAAGCAGAAACATCTTTTCAGCACCCACCTGTCAAGTCTCCTTGGGATGTTGTATCTTTCAATAAGATCGTCCTTCTAACACCAATGGATACTATCCCAACCTTTCCTCTTAAGATATCTTTTTCATCTCAAGGTATCTTCTCTATCTTGGGTTTCAGTTTTATGAACGTTTTTTGAGCTGCTTTTAATGCATTTACATCCATTAATTTAGGAGACCAAAACTGTACTCAGTACTCCAGATATGGTTCCAGTAATAAGCAGTATGACTACTGTAAATCTTTTAGCCATTCACTTAAGTCTGTAAATGATATAGTCAGCTTATGTCCTATTCGTAACTTGCTATCCTTTCTATCTTTGTGTAATCAGCAGATTTAATAAGCATACTTTGGTTCCTTTGTTGAGAAAAATTGTAATTATTTGAACCACCCAGCACTGATCACTGTGGTACTCCATTATTTTCAGTATTGCAACTTGAGAATTATTCACTTCTGCCTCCTTTATTGTTTGTTAGCTAACTAATCCTCGGTTCATGCTGATATGTTGCCACCTATACCATGAGTTCTTATTGTGCATAGTAACCATTGTGGCACTTTGTCAGATAGTGATTGGACATCTAACTTCAGCTCATCCACAGATTTCCGTTTCTATGCATTACTTTCTTACTTCCTCAAAGAGCTATGATAAATTAGTCAAAACATGATTTCTGTCTTATAAAGCCATTTTGACTGTACCTGATCATGTTGAGGTTTACTAAATGTGCTGCTACAACCTCGTTAACAGTCGATTCTGGCTCTGTGGTCAATGTTAAGCTAAATGACCTGTGGTTTCTTGCTTTCTGTCTTGGTCTCTTGAATAAGAAATTCAAATTTCTACTTTCCAATCTGATGGGACCTTTCCAGAATCTAGAGAATTTTGAAAAATTGAAGCATGTACTATTTCAGCAGCTTATTTTTTTTTTAAATGAGCCTGGGATGTAACGTAGAAGATAGGAGCAGGAGGAGGCTATTTCAGCCCTTCGAGCCTGCTCCGCCATTCATTATGATCATGGCTGATCGTCTAATTCAATAGCCGAATCCTGCTTTCTCCTCATAACCTTTGATCCCATTCGCCCCAAGTGCTATATCTAGTCGTCTTTTGAATACATTCAATGTTTTGGCATCAACTACTTCCTGTGGTAATGCATTCCACAAGCTCCCCACTCTTTGGGTGAAGAAATGTCTCCTCATCTCCATCCTAAATGGTCTACCCTGAATCCTCAGACTGTGATCCCTGGTTCTGGACACGCCCATCATCAGGAACATCCTCTCTGCATCTACCCTGTCTAGTCCTGTTAGAATTTTGTACGTCTCTGTGAGATCCCCCCTCATTTGTCTGAATTCCAGCAAAACCAATCCTGACCTAGTCAGAGATGGGAGGAACTGCAGATGCTAGAGAATCCGAGACAAGGTGCAGGGCTGGATGAACACAGCAGGCCAAGCAGCATCATAGGAGCAGAAAGGCTGACGTTTCGGGCCTAGACCCTTCATCAGAAAATCTAGGCCGGAAACGTCAGCCTTTCTGCTCCTATGATGCTGCTTGGCCTGCTGTGTTCATCCAGCCCTGCACCTTGTTGTCTCTGACCTAGTCAGTCTCTCCTCATTCGTCAGTCCGGCCATCCCTGGAATCAGCCTGGTAAACCTTCGCTGCACTCTCTCAAGAGCAAGAGCATCCTTCCTCAGAAAAGGAGGCCAAGTCTGTACGGAATATTCTAGGTGCGGTCTCACCGAGGCCCTGTATAACTGCAACAACACATCCCTGCTCCTGTACTCGAAACCTCTCGCAATGAAGGCCACCATACCATTTACCTTCTTTACCGCCTGCTTCCCCTGCATGCTTACCTTCAGCGAATGGTGCACAAGGATACCTGGCTCCTGTTGCACACTACCCTCTCTCAAGTTACAGCCATTCAGACAGTAATCTGCCTTGTTTTTGCTTCTGAAGTGAATAACCTCACATTTATCCAAATTATAATGCATTTGCCATTGATTTGCTCACTCACCCAATCTGTCCAGATCATGCTGAAAGATCTCTGCATCTTGGTCCCAGTTCACCCTCCCACCCAAGTTGGTGTCATCTGCAAACTTTGAGATGTTCCCTCATCCAAATCAGTAGTATACATTGTGAATAGCTGGGGTCCCAGCACAGATCCCTGTGGCATCCCGCTAATTACTGCCTGCCAATTTGAAAAGGTCCCATTAATTCCTACTCTTTGTTTCGTCTCTGCCAACTAGTTTTCTATCCATCTCAATACACTTCTCCCAATCCCATGTGCTTTAATCTTGCACAATAATCTCTTATGCGGGACTTTGTCAAACACTTTCTGAAAGTCCAAATATACCACATTGTGTACCCTCCTTGTCACCTTAACTAGTTACATCTTCATAAAATTCCAACAGACTCGACAAGCATGATTTACCCTTCTTCAATCCATGCTCACTCTGTCTGATCCTGTCGCTCCTTTCTAAATGTTCCACTATAAAGTCCTTGATAATGGATTAGAGAATTTTCCCCACTACCAATGAAGTCAGTAAGGATTCAGGGACTTGACAGATTTTAGTTCTAACATTTTTTTTCGGTACCTTTGCCCTGGTAATTGTTTTATGTTCCTCCCTCTCCTTTACCTCCTGATTCACAATTATTTCTGGGATGTTACTTGTATCTTATGAATTGGAGGTAGAGAAACACTGAATTGTTACAGTGCCTAAGGAAGGCATTCCGCCCACCGTCTCTGTGCTGACTCTCCAAATGAGCGTCTTCATCTATTGCCATTCTTCCACCATTTCCCCAAAGCAGAGTACACGGTTCCTTTTCAAAACACCGAATTCTCTTATGAAAGCTGTGATTGAATCTGCCACTGCCACACTCAGGCCGTGATTTTCAGCCACTGAGAAAACGCCTTTCCTCGTCACTTTGCTACTTTTTAAATTTACTTATTCAGCTTGTCTACTTTCTTTTCTGTGTACCAGAGTTAATGTTAAAATCAGAGATTGAGGAATCCCAGACCGTGTCCTCACCTCACAATCTCTAATGTGTCAATCACATCATCTCTGTGAAATAACAGGGAGATTATTCAATTTAATCTGCTCCTAAATGATTCAATTATGGGGTTCCACAGGGACAAAGAAATGTGATGTTTTACACCTTTAGGATTGTTTGGTTAAGTAGCTGCTAATGCTGTGAATAACAGGAGAGAATGAGGGCAAGAAATTGAACTGAATGCAGTTTTGGCAGAGATGGAAGCTATGTAACAAAGCTGTTTTCTGCAGGACAATCCTGATTGCGTGTAACATCAAGATGATGAGCAAAGAGGTGTCGCCGATGTTTTCTGCAGATGATGTGGCCAAAATCAAGAAATTTAGCAAATCTCGTTCAAAGGTAGGAGTTGGTGAATTTATCACTCCTCCCTGTATACTTCATATCTGTAGTAAATAACACCATAAAACAGACATTCTCTCTAATAAAGTGAATCTTCAACATAGTTAATGCTTCTTGAATAATGAACATGTCATCCTTATGGTGGAAAATTTTACTTTAGAGTCAAATCTTTATTTTCCCTTGTTGAAACATTTCTGGGGGGGTTATCAGGTATGTGTTTTTCTTTCCCTGGGATCTGAGTCAAACTGGTTAAGTATTTTGATGGGTGACTACGTGTTTAGTTATATTCCATTGGTTCACAGCATTTCCTTAATCATTTACATCCACTGGGACGACTGCGTTGATTCACACTGCAATCTACTTCTCTGTTGCTAGGACATCTTTGAGCAGCTTGCTAGGTCCCTAGCCCCCAGTATTCATGGGCATGAGTACATCAAGAAGGCAATCCTATGCCTGTTGTTGGGTGGATCGGAGAAAGTGCTCGAGAATGGGAGCAGGATTCGTGGTGACATCAATGTCTTGTTAATAGGTAAGGCATGCAGACTGTTTTGCTGAGTGCTGCGTTAAATTCTACTCTTCACTGTATAGGAAGTGGCTGGGTTCCTGATGAAAACATTCATGGCTAAGTCTGAATATCTTCCTGGACAGTGTGGGCCAGCAGTGTGATGGAACACTTTCCACTTTTCTCAATGACTGCAGCTCCAACATCACAGTGTGGGAGGCATTTGTAGCAGTAATGTCACAGCCTTGGTCCAAATAAGAGAGCTGAACTCCCAAAGTTAGGTGAGATGACTGCCCTTCACATCAAGGCAGCATTTGATCGAGTGTGGCACCAAAGAGCCTGAGCAAAACTGGAATCAGTGAGAATGAGCAGGAAAACTTTCTAGCTGGAGTCATACCTGACATAAAGGATGATGGTTGTAATTGTTGTTGGTCAGTCACCTCAGTTCCAGGATGTGACTGCAATGGGGAGGATGTTGGAATGTCACTGGACTAGTAATCCAGAAACGCAGGCTAATTCTCGAAGGACACAGGTTCAAATCCCACAATAGCAGATGATTAAAGTTTAATTCCTTCTGAATCTGGAGTAAAGCACTAGGTTGATGGCAGCCATGGCACTATTGATTATCAAAAATATGTAGGATAAAGCAGCCTGCGTAATTGGCACACCATCCAGCATCTTCACCATTCACCCCTCTTAGCAGCAGCGTGCGCCATCTACAGGATGCACTGCAACAATTCATGACCACTTCCATCCAGAAGGACAAGGACAGCAGCTACATGGGAACACCATCCCCTGCATGTTCCCCTCCAAGCTGCTTACCATCCTGACCTGAAAATATATTGGTGTTCCTTCACTGTCGCTGGGCCAATATCCTGGAAATCCCTCCCTAAGGACACTGGGTCTAGGTGCAGAAGCAGCTGGCTTTGTCCTCCAATGCGCACTTTCCAAAATTGACCGAAAGAAGCAGTCTGGCTTACTAGCTTCATTTTCTGAAGAAGGGTCCAGACCCGAAAGATCAGCTTTCCTGCTCCTCTGATGCTGCTTGGCCTGCTGTGTTCATCCAGCTCTACACCTTGTTATCTTAGTCTAGCTTACTATGCTGTTTTTTCCCGAACCAGGTGATCCATCCGTGGCTAAATCCCAGCTCCTACGTTACGTACTCTTCAGTGCTCCACGTGCTATTCCAACCACTGGTCGAGGCTCCACTGGTGTGGGTTTGACTGCCGCAGTGACCACTGATCAAGAAACTGGTAAGAGTTCTGAAGTAAGAGCCCTTAAGAAGGGTAATATCCAGAATGTTGACTTCTCCTTTCTTCCAGATGCTCTCTGGCTTGCTGTGTTCTTTTAGCCTCCTGTTTATCTACCTCGGATTTTGGCATCTGCAGTTTTGTTTCTAACCAAGAGTTGTTGATCAGCCTGTGATGCTGACTTGGAAGCAGTGTGAGGGAGAGCGGGAGGAAGGGAGGGATTGTAGAACTAACCCGTTTTTAAAATGGAATGAAGGCAGTCACGTGGAGTGAGCATGGTTGAGATGAGGAAACACTTTCTCAGAGGGTTGAGCATCTTTGGAATTCCCTTCCTCAAAAGACAGCGGATGCAGAATTGTTCAATTTTTCTATGGCAGAAGGAGGTAGATTCTTGATTATGCAGAGATCAAAGATTATCAGGGACATGCAGGAATGTAAAGTTGAGATTAAAATCACGTGAGCTACAATCTTATCGAATGGCGGAACAGCTTGGAGGACTGAGTGACCTGTTCTTGTTCCTTATTCATATGAGCCTGGATTAGGAATATTATGAAATGTCATGAGGCATTGTTATAATGGCCCCACAGCTTCCTTTGTTGGCAAAGGGATGTGTTTATGTTTTTTAAGACCAATTTTCAATGCAGGGGTCCCTACTTTACAAATGTCCTGTTTAAGAATGTGACCCCATATGTACTTTAAATTTATAAAAAAAACCCAACATTTCTGGTATGTACGAACAGAAACTTTTCATTAAAAACTGAAAGAACTGTGGATGCTGTAAGTCAGGAACAAAAGCAGAAGTAGCTAGAAAAGCTCAGTGGGTCTGGCAGCATCTGTGAAGAAAAAACGTTTTGGGCCTAGTGACTCTTCCTCAGAACTTTTCATTGTCCTGCATTGTGCTCTGACTTGTCTACAAATCGACTTGTTAACAGATTCTAGAACACAACCTGTTTGCAACCTGGGGCCTGCCTGTATTTGTAAAGATTCAACGTTTCTCCCACAGGATGTCATGTTTCAGATTGGAGTCTGGTTTCAGTCTGATTCTGGTAAATGGTGTGGGGATGGGGATGGGGATGGGGCTTTAGGTGTTCAGAGGCGGGTCCCATAATACTGCTTGCAGTATTTGTTGCTGCCACTTGGAGGTGTGGTTGGCTGATATACCTCAGCACCATGTGTTCACTGTTCCAAATGCATTGCTTTTTTATTTTCTCCTCAACTTGTTATAGAGTCAAACCAGTTCATGCCAAATGTAATCCCAAATTAAACTCGTCCAACCTGCCTGCTCCTGGCCCATATCCCTCCCAACCTTTGTCCACATCCACCACTTCCTTAGGAAGTTCATTCCACACACAAACCACCCTCTGTGTTTTAAAAAAAAAATTGCCCTTGTTCAGAGATGTCACAAACCTCTGGAGCAGGTGGGACTTGAACCCTGGCCTTCTGGTCGAGAGAGAGGGATGGTACCACTGCTCCAGAAGAGCCCTTCTGTGTTGATTTAATCTGTACATCTTTAAGACAGGCCTGTGCCCTAGTACAGACTAGCAACACCTGTTGCTTTCATCTTGTTTAAGAATGGCTCTGGATGCAGTTACATTCAATTTGGATTTATGTGACAAAGGAGTTTGGTAAGTCAAACACCATAGAGGAACAGTGGTTGACTGTGCGCTTTCCGTTGACTCACAAGGTTGTGTCTCTGATGATGCATGTTTCTGTCCAGTACTGAAACAGTGAAAGGAGAGGATAGATCAGTCTCAGCTGGCTTTTAATTACCACCTCTGTAGTAACTGCAGAATGTTTAACAAAAGTGAGGAAACCACTGTATGCACAAGATTAATCAGTTGCACTGCCAAAGCTAAGGTCTGCTAATATGACAGCATCAAGGTGTATTACTGCTGAGATGTAAAGGTTTTCATTGGTGGCTCTTGTTAATTCTGTCTATCTGCTAAAGAGTGATTTGTTGGCCCAGTAACATGAATTATGGAGAAACAAGAGTCATTTCCTTCCGGATCTCTCAAAGTAATATTGTGCCGCGCTGTTGCGAGAGTGTGCTGTTTAAAAGCAGGCTTCTGATTGTCCTTTTTCTCTTTGCCAGGAGAGAGGCGGCTGGAGGCTGGAGCTATGGTTTTGGCAGACCGAGGGGTAGTCTGCATAGACGAGTTTGACAAGATGTCTGATTTGGACCGTACGGCCATCCATGAGGTGATGGAGCAGGGACGTGTGACCATTGCGAAAGCAGGCATTCATGCCAGACTGAACGCCAGGTGCAGTGTTCTGGCTGCAGCTAATCCTGTTTATGGAAAGGTGAGAATGTGTATGCAAGAGGATCGCTCTAGATTGGGATTGGATCCATCTGGAGTGTTGTCTAAACATCAGGTTCCATCAGTCGAGGAATGCCTAATCTAATTTGTCTCTGGTTTATATGCTAAGGGATGTTTCTGTACTCTGCTTCACCATCGTTCTCTCTGAGCTGTGTGGCCACACAGCTGCTGGGAGGACCCCATAACCCCCGATTGGCTCATTGACACGTTGACCTCTGCACGCAGAAGCCCCTTCTGCACAAAGCCTTCAGAGATCTACACAGTGGAAAATAAGATTGCAGGCATGCTACGCACCTTCTTGATCAGCCCTCTGAGGCAATGCTTTAACCCTGTATCTGAAGAAGCTCTTCTGTAATGTATTATTCTAAAACATTGTGGATGCTGGAGATCTGAAACAAAGACAGAACCGGCTGAGGGGAGGCTGTAGCATTGTGGGAATATTATTGGGCTAATCCAGAAGCCTGGCTAATGTTCTAAGGACATGGGTTCAAATTTCACCATGGCAGCTGGTAAAATTCAGTTTCAATATAAAGCTGGACTTTAATGAAAGCCAGTCTAATGGCAACCACATCACCATCGTCGACTATTATAAAAACCCATCTGGTTTACTGAAGGCCTACAGGGAGGTAAATCTGTTTCCTACCCTACATGTCGACTCTTAACTACTCACTGAGTATCGAGGGATGGCCTAGTCATTGACTCCCACGTCCCGAGAGTGAATAAAGGAAATATTCAGCAAGTCTGGCCAATTGTGCGGGAGGAGAATCTGAGTTAATGTTTCATGTTGATGACCTTTCACTAGAACAAGTGTTATTTTGTGAACTCCTTGGATTTATGCTGAGTGAGATGTTTTGTTGAAGTTTGCAGTTTTTGTACTGTCTATTGTGTTTTGAAATGGCAGCATCAACGCTTAAATCTTCAAATTATAAATCAGTTCCAATCCAGCCAAAACTGCATTGATGCTATTTATTTATTCCACCGTAAAGGACAGACAGTGGTTGTTTGGGGCAGTAATTCGTTCTGTACCTTCAGCACTAATTAAAGGCAATGAGGAGAACAATACTTTGGGCCAGAGATAGTAGAAACTGCAGATGCTGGAGAATCCGAGACAACAAGGTGCAGGGCTGGATGAACACAGCAGGCCAAGCAGCATCATAGGAGCAGAGAGGCTGACGTTTCGGGCCTAGACCCTTCATCAGAAAAGGGGGAGGGGAAGGGGGTTTTGAAATAAATAGGGAGAGAGTGGGAGGCGGATAGAAGATGGATAGAGGAGAGGATAGGTGGAGAGGAAACAAACAGGTCGAAGAGGCGGGGATGGAGCCAGTAAAGGTGAGTGTAGGTAGGGAGTTAGGAAGGGGATAGGTCAGTCCAGGGAGGACGGACAGGTCAAGGGGGCGGGATGAGGTTGGTCGGTAGGGGAAGGGGGTGTGGCTTGAGGTGGGAGGCGGGTATAGGCGGGAGGAAGAACAGGTTAGGGAGGCAGGGACGAGCTGGACTGGTTTTGGGTTGCGGTAGGGGGAGGGGAGATTTTGAAACTTGTGAAATCCACATTGATACCATTGGGCTGCAGGGTTCCCAAGAGGAATATGAGTTGCTGTTCCTGCAACCTTCGGGTGGCATCGTTGTGGCACTGCAGGAGGCCCAACATGGACATGTCGTCTGAGGAATGGGAGGGGGAGTTGAAATGGTTCGCGACTGGGAGGTGCAGTTGTTTATTGCGAACCGAGCGTAGGTGTTCTGCAAAGCGGTCCCCGAGCCTCTGCTTGGTTTCCCCGATGTAGAGGAAGTCACACCGGGTACAGCGGATGCAGTATACCACATTGGCAGATGTGCAGGTGAACATCTGCTTGATGTGGAAAGTCTTCTTGGGGCCTGGGATGGGGGTGAGGGAGGAGGTATGGGGGCAGGAGTAGCACTTCCTGCGGTTGCAGGGAAAAGTGCCAGGTGTGGTGGAGTTGGAGGGGAGTGTGGAGCGGACAAGGGAGTCACTGAGAGAGTTGTCCCTCCGGAAAGCAGATAAGGGTGGGGAGGGAAAGATGTCTTTGGTGGTGGGGTCGGATTGCAGATGGCGGAAGTGTCGGAGGATGATGCGTTGGATCCGGAGGTTGGTGGGGTGGTACGTGAGGACCAGGGGGATTCTTTTTTGGTTCTTATTGCGTGGACGGGGTGGGAGGGATGAGGTGCGGGAGACACGGTTGAGGGCGTTCTCGACCACCGAGGCGGGGAAGTTACGGTCCTTGAAAAACGAGGACAACTGAGATGTACGGGAGTGGAATGCCTCATCCTGGGAGCAGATGCGGCGGAGGCGAAGGAATTGGGAATAGGGGATAGCATTTTTGCAGGAAGGTGGGTGGGAGGAGGAGTATTCTAGGTAGCTGTGGGAGTCGGTGGGCTTGAAATGAATATCGGTTTCTAGGTGGTTGCCCGATATGGAGACAGAGAGGTCCAGGAAGGGGAGAGAGGTGTTAGAGATGGTCCAGGTAAACTTAAGGTTGGGGTGGAAGGTGTTAGTGAAGTGTATGAACTGTTCGAGCTCCTCGTGGGAGCACGAGGCGGCGCCGATACAGTCATCAATGTAACGGAGGAAGAGGTGGGGTTTAGGGCCAGTGTAAGTACGGAAGAGGGATTGTTCCACGTAACCTACAAAGAGGCAGGCATAGCTTGGGCCCATGCGGGTACCCATGGCTACCCCCTTTGTCTGCAGGAAGTGGGAGGAATTGAAAGAGAAGTTGTTGAGTGTGAGGACGAGTTCGGCTAAGCGGATGAGGGTATCAGTGGAGGGGGACTGGTCGGGCCTGCGGGACAGGAAGAAGCGGAGGGCCTTAAGGCCATCTGCATGGGGAATGCAGGTGTAGAGGGACTGGACGTCCATGGTAAAGATGAGGTGTTGGGGACCGGGGAATTGGAAGTTCTGGAGGAGGTGGAGGGCATGGGTGCTGTCACGGACATAGGTAGGGAGTTCCTGGACCAAGGGGGAGAAAATGGAGTCTAGATAGTTGGAGATCAGTTCGGTGGGGCAGGAGCAGGCGGAGACAATGGGTCCAGGAACTCCCTACCTATGTCCGTGACACCACCCACGCCCTCCACCTCCTCCAGAACTTCCAATTCCCCGGTCCCCAACACCTCATCTTTACCATGGACGTCCAGTCCCTCTGCACCTGCATTCCCCATGCAGATGGCCTTAAGGCCCTCCGCTTCTTCCTGTCCCGCAGGCCCGACCAGTCCCCCTCCACTGATACCCTCATCCGCTTAGCCGAACTCGTCCTCACACTCAACAACTTCTCTTTCAATTCCTCCCACTTCCTGCAGACAAAGGGGGTAGCCATGGGTACCCTGCCTGTTTGTAGGTTACGTGGAACGATCCCTCTTCCGTACCTACACCGGCCCTAAACCCCACCTCTTCCTCCGTTACATTGATGACTGTATCGGCGCCGCCTCGTGCTCCCACGAGGAGCTCGAACAGTTCATACACTTCACTAACACCTTCCACCCCAACCTTAAGTTTACCTGGACCATCTCTAACACCTCTCTCCCCTTCCTGGACCTCTCTGTCTCCATATCGGGCAACCACCTAGAAACCGATATTCATTTCAAGCCCACCGACTCCTACAGCTACCTAGAATACTCCTCCTCCCACCCACCTTCCTGCAAAAAAGCTATCCCCTATTCCCAATTCCTTCGCCTCCGCCGCATCTGCTCCCAGGATGAGGCATTCCACTCCCGTACATC
Organism: Rhincodon typus; assembly: GCF_021869965.1. Classification (NCBI taxonomy): domain Eukaryota; kingdom Metazoa; phylum Chordata; class Chondrichthyes; order Orectolobiformes; family Rhincodontidae; genus Rhincodon; species Rhincodon typus. The sequence goes on from NC_063340.1 coordinate 90,742,029, forward strand.
TCAGTTGTCCTCGTTTTTCAAGGACCGTAACTTCCCCGCCTCGGTGGTCGAGAACGCCCTCAACCGTGTCTCCCGCACCTCATCCCTCCCACCCCGTCCACGCAATAAGAACCAAAAAAGAATCCCCCTGGTCCTCACGTACCACCCCACCAACCTCCGGATCCAACGCATCATCCTCCGACACTTCCGCCATCTGCAATCCGACCCCACCACCAAAGACATCTTTCCCTCCCCACCCTTATCTGCTTTCCGGAGGGACAACTCTTTCCGTGACTCCCTTGTCCGCTCCACACTCCCCTCCAACTCCACCACACCCGGCACTTTTCCCTGCAACCGCAGGAAGTGCTACTCCTGCCCCCATCCCAGGCCCCAAGAAGACTTTCCACATCAAGCAGATGTTCACCTGCACATCTGCCAATGTGGTATACTGCATCCGCTGTACCCGTTGTGGCTACCTCTACATCGGGGAAACCAAGCGGAGACTCGGGGACCGCTTTGCAGAACACCTACGCTCGGTTCGCAATAAACAACTGCACCTCCCAGTCGCAAACCGTTTCAACTCCCCCTCCCATTCCTCAGACGACATGTCCATGCTGGGCCTCCTGCAGTGCCACAACGATGCCACCCGAAGGTTACAGGAACAGCAACTCATATTCCGCTTGGGAACCCTGCAGCCCAATGGTATCAATGTGGATTTCACAAGTTTCAAAATCTCCCCTCCCCCTACCGCATCCCAAAACCAGTCCAGCTCGTCCCTGCCTCCCTAACCTGTTCTTCCTCCCACCTATCCCCTCCTCCCGCCTCAAGCCGCACCTCCATCTCCTACCGACCAACCTCATCCCGCCCCCTTGACCTGTCCGTCCTCCCTGGACTGACCTATCCCCTTCCTAACTCCCTACCTACACTCACCTTTACTGGCTCCATCCCCGCCTCTTCGACCTGTTTGTTTCCTCTCCACCTATCCTCTCCTCTATCCATCTTCTATCCGCCTCCCACTCTCTCCATACTTTGGGCCAGTCTCTTGTGGAATGGGACTAGTCCTGTTCTATCAAGTCCCCGTCTTGTTGTGGTGGATATCGTCGACATACGTTAGTGTTTGTTTCTCTTGGCTGATTTGCTCCTTCTTTGCCTCCCCTTTCCTTGCCAGTATAACCAGTACAAAACTCCAATGGAAAACATCGGCCTCCAGGATTCCCTGCTGTCCCGTTTCGACCTGCTTTTCATTATGCTGGACCAAATGGACCCAGAACAGGACCGAGCGGTTTCTGAGCATGTGCTGCGAATGCACAGGTATCGGGCTACGGGGGAACAGGATGGTGATGGTAAGTTCAGCAAATAGTAATAAGCCATTTTAACAAAAACAAACATCACCGATTTGACATGGTTTTCTGAAAAGTCTGTTAAGTTTGACCCACAATTACTTTTTAATATTAAAGCTAACAGAGTATAACTAGGGGTGCCTCTGAATTTAATATATTTGGATATTCAAAAAGCATTCAATTACGTGCCAACCAAAACACCGCACAAACTAAGGGCCCAGGTACTTGCTGATGAGCATGACTGAGGAATTGGTTAAAGGTTTAAAAAAAGGAAAGAAATTTTTCATTTTCAGATTGGCAGCATTTTAATAGTGGGCTCTCTGCGAGGATCCATGCTGGGGATCTCAGCCTATTTGCAATTCGTGACTGAAATGAAGAAACTGAGGATAATGCATGTACATTTTCCAGCGGTGGAAAGCTGGGTGGGTAAGGTAAAATTCAAGTTGCCGTAGTCTTACCGAAGCAGGGCTGCTGCTTTCATTATAGAGAGACGTGACTGGTGGCAGTTTAACCTCAGGGTCACCATGCCTTAGGTGAGGGGCAAGGTTGAGAAGGATAGTCCGTCATAGTCCTTTCAGCCAGTGTGGGAATTGAACCCACCCTGTCGGTGTCACTCTGCATCACAGACCAGCCATTCAGCCAACTGAGCTAGATGGGAAAGTGATATGGAGAAATGGGAGATAAAAAAACAATGGCAAGTGGAGTATAATGTAGGAGAATCTGAGACTTCATTTTAATAAGAAGAATGAAAGCAATTTTTTAGGTGGTGAGGAATTATTTAATGTTGATGCTGAGAGGGATTTTAGAGACCTTGTATATGAACCGCAATTAACAAGCAGTACCGCAAACATTTAGAACATCAAATTTGATGTGGGATGTTTTTGAAGCAGTATGGACATCACTGGCCAGAGCAGCATTGGTTACCCATCCTTAATTTCTCTTGAACCGAGTGTCAACTATGTTTGCTCTGGGTTAGGAGTCACATGGGCTAGACTAGCTAAGGACAGCTCCTCTTTGTGAACCTGATGGGTGTTGGGGTCACTGTCACTGAGTTTAGCTTTACATTCCAGATTTATTAATCAAGTTTAAATAATATTGTCGAGATGGGATTTAAACCAGTCCACTGCGAAGCCTCTTCTAAGGATGCCTAACCTGAAGAAGTTACCCTCCTCCCTCCGGACAAACCTCAAGGGATCTCTCTCCCACTGCAACTCCCTCTTCTATCCGCCTCCCACTCTCTCCCTATTTATTTCAAAACCCCCTTCCCCTCCCCCTTTTCTGATGAAGGGTCTAGGCCCGAAACGTCAGCCTCTCTGCCCCTATGACGCTGCTTGGCCTGCTGTGTTCATCCAGCCCTGCACCTTGTTGTCTCGGATTCTCCAGCATCTGCAGTTCCTGCTATCTCCTCCACAAATTGTCTGGGGCATCTGGATTACAGATAAGTGAGATTACCACCACGTCACCGTCCCCTGTACTGCAACGTCAAAGAGTTTGATTTCTACTTCTTACTTGTGCAACCATCGGTAGCTGGCAGTGGACCTATCATTTGTGTTTGAGAAATGATACTTTGCAATTGGAAGGTTAATGACTTCAATCTCTTGATCTTCAATCTCTGTAGTATGGACTAGCTTCCTTGTGAAAGCAGATTTCCATCTGTGGTGCATTAGTGCAGAAAAAGAGTTAACTGCTCAATGAACCAACAAAGAGATTCAAACATTTTTGTTTTTGACCGAAATAGGATTATTCAGTCACCTTATGGCTTGGGACACTGCTGATTCTAAATCTGATCATTGCCATTTTTTTTAGCCTTACCCCTGGGCAGTGCTGTTGATATTCTGGCAACAGAGGATCCTGATACCATTCAAGAAGAGGGACAGGAGCTTCAGATTTATGAAAAGCACGACACCCTTTTACATGGAGCCAAGAGACACAAGTAAGTTCCCCGTGGAGATTGTCAGCGGAGAGCGTCATGTAAGCAAGCAGTTGAAAAAGCTTCCCAGCTAACACCCCACACTATCCAATTAGGGAAGAGAAGGTGCAAACAATTCTAGATGTATAGCCTGTTGGTATTTTCTGATCTGCCACAAGATGTCACACTTGATGTTTACAGTTGAGTTAATTTGTAGTGGAGAATAAAATATCACAACTGAATCAGTACATTGACCTTTCAGCTCTAGATGCCCATCCAGTTGAGGAGGATGGATTAAAACTCTTGGAATCTGAATTTTGTTTGAAACATATAAAATCCTGAGGGGCTTTGTGGAAGGGATGCTTCCTCTTATGGGTGAATCTAGAACTAGGAGTCACCTGTATAAGATAGATCAACATTTTTTTCCGAGGATTGACAGTCTATGGAACTTTGTTCCTCGAGCAAAGTGTTTGAATATCTTTAGTGTAGGTGAAGATAGATTCTTGCTAAGCAAAGGGTGAGAGGTCATCAGGGTAGACGAATAATCTGATCAGCCATGATCTTATTGAATGATGGCAAAGACTGAATGGGGCAAATGGTCTGCTGCTGCTCCTCATTCATATGTTCTTGTGAACACTGATCTAAGGAATGCCTTTACTTTTACAAGGAACTAGTCAGAGCAGACTCAATGAACTGATTGGCCAAGTTCCGCTCCCACATTTTATGGTCTAAAATTTAATTTGGGGATTGCAGAGGAGGGAGAATGCAGTTTGTAATGACTGGTTCCTGAACTGAAGAGAAGGTTTGTGGGCGAAATGTTTAATGCTGACTATTTGAAGAAGTGTGAACAGTTATCAAAGTGTTTGACTATCAGCTTGTATCTGAACACATTTTGCTATTCACCAGAATTAATTCTAGTCTGAGAGCCACAGAAAGACTGTCCTTGGAATAGCAAGAGTGATTTAGCCAACCATGTTTAGATTTCAAGCTGTTTAAATCATCTCTGAAGATCTTCCTGGAACAGAAGGTCCTTAGATTGAGATGTCATTGAACTGAACATTGTTTGCAATGTTTGAGAGGCAATTTGATCAGACTGCAAATGATTCTTTCCCCAAATGTGAGCAACTGATGATGATTTGAATAACACATCAAGAGGAGGAGCTGGAGTAATACTGTGTAGGGAAAATGGAATTGAGAGTTATAGTGACGAGTGGAGAGGTGACTGGCTATGCAATATTTACTTTCTCAAGGATATGGAGTTCAGTGTCTTATGCTTTGGTTGCTTTCCAAGTGGGGACAGGACAAGATTTGTGAGAATTCTACCTTGCAATTTAATTGCATTGAATGGATTTCCGCCATGCAGATTGCATATAGTCAACAATCAAGGGCTTGATGGACTGAATGGCCCGAACCCCTCTCACATGTTTAATGTTGCATTAGATTGGAAATTCAAGCAGTCTGATCTGGTTGTGGTGCTGCACTTATGGTAAAGACTGAACTTATTAAATCTATTTGTGAAGAAGTGACTTTCTAGAATTAGACCATTGGTTTCTGTGTTTATTGAGGAAAGTACATGAGTTTACAAATGTTCTTATTTCATCACATTGTGCAATTACAAAAGGTATGGTTCAGCCTGAACTTGCGTGAGTTCTGAGAATATCCTGTTGTGCCTCTAATAATGAAAAGTGATTCTCTCTAATGAAACCACATAAAAGACCTCTGTAGTACTGATGCACCACAACCTTTGAGAAACTCTTTCGCATGGGCTCTCTGGCTAATAGTGAGATGAAGTGATTTGTACACTCCCTGTCTTCAGATACCATATTTAAAGAGTACAGAACTGGCATACCTTGTAATGATGAGGAGTTACAGTTTAGACTGTATGTTGAAAAGCTCTGTCCTGACTGATTAAAGTGATAGGACTTTGTGGACATGAAGTTTATTCAGTTGCAAGCTGCTGGGTAAGGAGCAGTACATTAAAGGCAGCTGTGGTGTCAAGGGCATCTGAGAATGGATTCCTGTACCAGACCCACCTCTTGGCTGGGTTTCGTCACCTTCAGCCAGCTTTGCCCTGTTGGGAAATTGACTTCATTTAGCAAATTGTAGAGCATCTTTCCAGCTCGTGTTTTCTGAAATGCACCAGAGAGCTCCATGGAAGCAAAATCAAACAAACAGTAGTAATGTTGACAAAAGAGAGGTTGGGCCTGAGAATTGGTTAAAGAGGCCAGGAACCAAAAAAATGTGGGCGAGGGATACAGAATATGGGTTCCATCTGGGATGACCCCAGATGGTGGAATGAAGAGATAAATGGCCAGGGTCAATGTAAGTTTAGTGAATTGTCGGAGGTTTAACACAAGCTTGATAATATTCCATTTGAGAAATCGGGGAGGCTGGAGACTGCGTGAGTTGGCGAGCATTATAATGATTGCTCAGGGTATGTATTGCTTCAAGATATCATCAGGACGTCGGCATTCTGGATGGACAGAATAAAGAAAAGATAGCCAAGACAGCGGTGAAATATCATCATTTGGGAATGATAGTCACAGAGAAGGGTTTAGCAGTAGATAGACTTGAAGTAAGGGTGAGTAACTATTATAGAGTGGTGATTGGTATTGCCCTGTGTCTGACCTGATGTGTAAGCCCAAGGGTCGGAAACTTTCTCATCTCAGAAATACCATGGAAGATTTTTTTCTTACTCATCATGGGCTCTGACTGCTTTCATGAGCCCCCAATGTAGGTCAGCTTTTACATTTGGTGAAATTTCTGTTCAATCTTTCTTGTGGAAAGACAGGTTACAGGCTGCTGGTAGTAGTCTGTAGTATGGACTAGCTTCCTTGTGAAAGCAGATTTCCATCTGTGGTGCATTAGTGCAGAAAAAGAGTTAACTGCTCAATGAACCAACAAAGAGATTCAAACATTTTTGTTTTTGACCGAAATAGGATTATTCAGTCACCTTATGGCTTGGGACACAGACTGGCTAGACATCCCCATTTCAACTATGAAGCTAAAGTATTGTTGAGCTGGTTTCAACATTGTGTTCCACCTGATCCTATTGATTTCCTATCCAGTGAAATATTTGCACTTTCACTGGGAAATTACAATTTTCCCCTTTAAAACTTACGTGTCCAGCATCAAGTGGGCAGTGCAGAACCAGAGCCCCATTTACAAAGTTCCATGAATGTGTCTTTGTATGTAGTTTCACTTCAAACATAGTATTGATTCTCTCACCGTCAAAGGTTCCTACATAAAATGGCACAGACGAGACCTCTGAGGCAACACAAAAATGCGTTAGCGTTGACCTAGAACTCATGAAGAGCAGATCTCAAGCTGTCTAATCTCACTCGGATAGGAAACTTCCATCACATTTGAGTTGACTTCCTGCCACTTGACAGGGCAGTGTTAATGAACCAAACCCCCTGAGGTGAACCCCATTTCTGAAGAAGGGTCCCGACCTGAAATGTCAACTTGCCTGCTCCTTTGATGCTGTCTGGCCTGCTGTGTTCCTCCAACTCCACACTGTGTTGTCCCCCTGAGGTGAACCCTGTCTTGATGACAGTAACGAAAGACTAGTAATTGTACAGAAGCAGAAACAGGAAAATCTTTCACGAAAAGTAGTACAGTGCTGGTCCAAGACAGCGGAACACTGTCACCGGGACTGCTTGGATTCTGTGGAATGGACCATGTTCAAGCATTCAGCGGAAAACCTAAACGAGTATGCCACCACCGTCACGGACTTCATTAGCAAATGTGAGGAGGACTGTGAACCAAAGAAGTCTATCCGAGTGTTCCCCAACCGTAAACTTGGATGAACCAGGAAATCCACTCCCTACTGAAAACCAGATGGGCAGCATTCTAGTCAGGTGACCTGGACAAATACAGAAAATCCAGGAAAAGCCATCAGGGAGGCCAAGGGGCCATACCGGACCAAGTTAGAGACCCAAACCTACCAAACAGAATTCCGCTGTCTATGGCAAGGCCTAAATGACATTATAGGATATAAAATGAAACCATGTAAGATAGCAGACAATGACCCATCCCTCCCTGACACGCTCAATGCTTTCTATACTTGGTTTGGGCAGAATACCACCAGCATGGCGACACCTGCCCCAATAACCCCAGACAGGCCAGTTCCCTCTGTGACCGCTTCAGAAGTCCGATCAGTCTTCCTGAGAGTCAACCCACGGAAAGCAACAGGCCCAGACAGTGTCCCCGGCTGAGCACTCGGATCCTGTGCAGCCCAACAGGCAGAGATATTCACCGACATCTTCTACCTCTCCCTCCTACAAGCCGAAGTCCCCACCTGCTTCAAGAAGACCACCATCACCCCCGTACCCAAGAAAACACATACAGTATGCCTTAATGATTACCGCCCAATAGCTCTGACTTCAATAATCATGAAGTGCTTCGAAGGGCTGGTCTTGGCCTACATCAGCTCCAGTCTCCCATCCTGCCTCGATTCCCTACAATTTGCCTACCGACGTAACAAATCCATAGAGGATGCTTTATCCCTAGTCCTGCACTCATCCCGAGAACATCTGGACAACAAATACACCTATGTCAGACTGCTGCTCGTTGACTACAGCTCTGCCTTCAGTGCCATTATCCCCTCCAGACTTATCTCAAAACTATGTAACCTTGGTCTTGGCTCTGTCCTCTGCAGCTGGATCCTCAGCTTTCTGACCCATAGGCCGCAATCAGTGAGGATAGGTAACTGCATCTCCTCCACAATAACACTCCACACTGGAGCCCCCCAAGGCTACATCCTCAGCCTCCTACTGTACTCCCTGTACACCTATGACTGTGTTATTTTAAATTCCAAATAAACATCTTGTGCATGTTCGCTGACGACACCACAGTAGTGGGATGGATATCTAACAACGATGAGTCAAAATACAGAAGGGAGATGGAGGGCTTCGTGACATGGTGCAATGAAAACAAACTGTCTCTGAACGTCGGCAAAACTAAAGAACTGATCATGATTTCAGAAAGAAACGAGGAGAACACACCCCATTTACATCAACGGAACGGAGGTTGAGAGAGTGAAGAGCATCAAGTTCCTCGGAGCAATGATAATCAGTGATCTGTCCTGGACTTCCCACGTAAATGTGACAATCAAGAAAGCATAACAACACCTCATCTTCCTCAGGCAGCACAAGAAATCTGGCATGACTATAAGGTCCCTCACCAACTTCTAAAGATGCACCATTGAAGCATACCCTCTGGGTACATAACAGCCTGGTATGGCAGCTGGTCTGCCCAGGACCATAATAAACTGCAGAAGGTGGTGTGCACAGCCCAGACCATCACGGAAGCCAGCTTTCTATTCATGGACTCTTTTACATGGCTTGCTGCTGCAGAAAGGCTGCCAACATCATCAAAGACCCATTGCACCCTGGTAATGACCTCCCACAACCTCTTCCGTCAGGCAGAAGACATAGAAGCCTGAATACATGCACAAACAGGTTCAGGAACACCTTTTTTTCTGGCCGTTACCAGACTGTTGAATAGACTTTACCCTCAAATAATGTAACCTGTATGCCTCCAAGACTTTTTGATCTGTACATCCTTTGCTTGCTGTGATCTGCCTGTACTGCTCATAAACAAAGCTTTTCACTGTATTTCGGTACAAGTGACAATAAAATCAATCAATCAAACAGCACCAGCAGTCAGCATGTCAGGCATCTGTGAGGACATACCTAGCTGAGACCCATTTGCCTTTTGGCGAAATGTATTTAACTCTTTCAATGATGGGTTGTGGTGGAACAAGTTAAACCCCATGACATGCAGAAGTACTTTTATTCGTCTATGATAAATTTGTGTCTTTGCTGTTTTCAGACCAGCCAAAGGCAGTAATACTTCATCTTGAACATTGTTCTGTGATATCTTCAAGGTTACCAATCCTTAACCACCTGCAGTGAAAATAGTTTTAATTTCTCAAGAATCTCCATTCCCAGTAAAGTCTGAAGTTCATGGATTCTAATCATATTTGAGCACTGAATACATACTGACACTTCCTGGGTAGTGCTGAGAGAGATGTGGGATGAGAGGTCCGAGGACTCTATTGATGATGGCCTGGTCAATCTTCACCCCTAACCAATATCTGTATTAAGTACTAAACTCTGCATTTGTCTCATTGCTATTTGTGGGACCTTTCTGTGCACAAATTAGATCATAAATCATAGAATCCCTACAGTGTGGAAACAGGCCCTTCGTCCCAACAAGTCCACACTGACCCTCAGAGCACCCACCCAAACCCATCCCCCTATAACCCACCTAATTTACACATCCCAGAACACTACGGGCAATTTAGAATGGCCAATCCACCAAGCCTGCATATCTTTGGACTGTGGGAGGAAATCGGAGCACCCAGATGAAACTTAATTTGCCCAGAAAGCAGTGTTTGCCCTTTTAAAAGATAAATTTTGAGGAGCACATTGGAATCACAGCATTTAAAGGTTCATGAAACAGCCTGTTGGATTTCTGTCAGACTGCTATGTTGTAAGATTAAAGGTGGTTTGGATAATAGCATGAAAGGCTGGGGGAATCATACTCCACAGTTCTTGTGAAGCATCTAATCCGTGTATTTTTCGATGGTCTGAGTGTGGTGTTTCTGTGCTGTAACATTGAGTAATTCAGGATGAGTGGGTAATGTTTTTATGGCAATGTTTTAAGGCAATGTCGCTGAATGTTTTTAAGGCAAGGCTACATAAATTTTTGAACAGTAAAGGAGTTAAGGGTTATGGTGAGTGGGCGGTTAAGTGGAGCTGAGTCTCAAAGATCAGCCATGATTTTGTTAAATGGCGAGGCAGGCTTGAGGGGCCAGATGGCCTACTCCTGCTCCTGGTTCTTGTGTTATTGCTTATGTTAATATTGTTTACTGAAGCTTTAGTGGTTTGTGATCATGTGATGGAGCAAGCCTGCAGGAGCTGTGATGCAACTGAGAAGCTTCCCGGAACTAGGTGATGTAGCTAAGTGTTTCAGTGGTATTGCAACTTCTGAAACATCTTGCAGCGGAAATTCCAAGTGTTGCAGAACGTTGAGAATTTCTCCTCTCTTGCTTGCGCTCTTCCCTCCGCCACATTGTCGGCCTTGTGGCACAGTGTTTGTCGAATCCGTACAATGCGGAAAAGGGCCATTTGGCCCATTGAGTCTGCACTGACCATCCGAAGAGCATCTCGCGCACACAACCAGCCCTCAACCCTATACTGTAACTGCACATTTACCAAGGCCAATCCACCTAACCTGCACGTCTTTGGACTGTTGGAGGAAACCAGAGCACCCGGAGGAAACCCAAGCAGACAGGCTGGAATCAAACCAGGATCCCTAGAGCTGTGAGACACCAGCGCTAACCACTGTGCCATGTTTTCTCTACCTCCTGAAATTGCACTTCTCCAGAGGTGTTAATAACATGCCTGAAGTTATTTTCTAATTGGTCTGTTCAGAGATAACTTATACACTTCCTGGAGTATGTGGGACTTGAACCTGGGCGTCTCCTCGTCCAGAGGTAGAGATATTGCAACTGCACCACGAGACCCCTATGACTTACTTGAACAGTTTGATTGTAACTATGTATCATAGGTGGTTCACTAAGTTGATTCTGAAGTTGAGAGGGTTGGCTTACGAGGAGAGTCTGAGTAGACTGGGACGATATTCATTGGAATTTGGAAAAATGCGGAGGGGGAGAGCGATCTTTATAGAAACGTATAAAATTATGAAGGGGATAAATAAGATAGAAGCAGGCAGGCTGTTTCCACTCGGCCATCCTGGGCCTCCTGTAGTGCCACAATAACACCACATGCAAACTGGACTAACAACACCTATTCCGCCTCGGGAACCTATAGCCTAGTGGCCTCAACATAGAATTCACCGGTTTCAAAATATCCCCATCCCCAGCCCCATCCCATGTCCAAACCCCTCCCCCCAACCCTGCCTCTTTGACTTGACGCAACCTAACCTTCTCCTTCCCCACCTATCCGCCCAACCCTTCCCATTGACTGGTCCTCACTAACTGTACCTGCATCCACCTATCGCCATCCCACCTACCTACCCCTGGCCTCACCCCTCTTCCCTTTTATTTATTTCCCAGCTCCCTTCCCTCTCCCAGTCCTGGTGAAGGGTACCGACCTGAAATGTCGACTCTCCTGCTCTTCCGATACTGCCTGACCTGCTGTGTTCTTCCAGCTCCACATTGTGTTAAGGTTGTTTCCACTGGTGAGTGAAAGTAGAACTGGGGGCTTAGCCTCAAAATTAGGAAGAGCAGATTTCAGACTGAGTTCAAGGAGGAGCTTCTTCATCCAAACTGTGAATCTGTGGAATTCCCTGTCCAGTGAAACAGTTGAGACTACCTCATTGAATGCTTTTAAGTCAAAGAGTTATGGTGAGCGGGTAGGTAAGTGGAGCTCAGTCCACAAGAAGGTCAGCCATGATGATCGAGCAAGTTCGACGGGCTAGTTGGCCTACGCCACCTCCTATTTCTTATGTTTTTACATTTGGCTGTTATCAGTCACATGTAGATAAAACATCTTGATTTAATCTTTGAATTTGCCAACTGAGGGACTCAATTACCACCTCTATCCTCTCAATCTGCTGTAAAATAATTGTATTTACTGGTTATCTGATCCCTTCTCCCAGTATTAAAATGGTTTCACTGATTATACTGATAATTCCAGATGTTTTATTATGTCTTTTATGGCTTTGGGCAAATTACTGGGCTGTTGATACACACACTCGTATAGTGTAACATTTAATAATAAGTTGCATCAATTGAACAAAGCAGGAAGGATAATGAATATGTGTTGATGACTAATTTTAGTAGTGGTACCTGGACGTCCTCCGTAAACCAAAAACAGTGGAATCAAAGCCAATTATCTATTGTGTGGTTTAAATATCAGCAAAGTCTGCACCTAGTTATCAGATTATAAAGTGCTGAATAGAAAAACATGCATCCTCTGGACCTGCAGCACAGACTGACTCACCTCGTAGTCTGGGCAGTGAGTTACTGTGGCATTGACTGGCTTTGAGTTGTCTTACTCCGAGAGCCTGGGTTCAGAATTAGCTAATCGGCATCCATTATAAATTATTCAAAGCAACTGCTCGTTTGGTGGTAGTATGTGGGTAGTCAGTTGCTAACCTGTTGTAGTTTTGACCTGGACTTTCTGAATTTATAAATCGTTTGAACCAGATGGGAGGGGTTGGTAAGTTCAGTAAAAAGAAACAGTGTTGAATCTTGATGCATAGGATCTGTGCTGGCCCTTTTTAAGAAGAATCAGTCAGTGCTTCTTTCTGCAATGTCATCTTTTTAGTATTGTAACAGTCCCCTTTTTGGAAGGCTGCTATTAAATCTGTATCATTGATCGTGCCAAACAGTGTATTCTTAATCCTCTCACCTGTTGCTTAGAGTATTTTTCCTGTGTCTCCTGTGGTTCTTTTGCCAAGCACCTTGAACATGTGACCTCCAATTATTGACCCAACAGTTTTTTCCTTCTAAACCTTGTGAACCCTTCAAAATTTTTAAGAGTTTCAAGCAAACCTGCTGTTGGGTTGCTCTGCATCTAATTGTTAGATTAAGATCAGTCGAGACCAGTGATCTCTTCTGATCTCAGTATCAAAGTTACTTTTCTACTTGCGTTTTAATTGTACCCCTGGTGCTCCTGAGCTTCAACTTGCACAGGCTGAAGATTGGAGAAGAGTTGTGCTAAAACGTGGGCTGTTCTCTCCATACAGTAAATGACTTCTTCCCAAGTTTCCCATTTCCCCTCCCCTGCACACACCAGGCATTTTGCTTCATACAAGCTTCATTCCATTCCCTGTTCATTTCACTCCGTCAACAGACCCTTCTAATCCTTTCTCCATTACGTTTATCTAGCTTCGCTTTTTAAATGTACGTGTGCTATTTATCTTGACCATTACTTTTAGCAGTGAGATCCATATATGCCCTCTGCTTCTGATCACCCCAAGTAGAAACACAAGAAGAAACATGCAGTTAGCGCTTTCTGTCTTGTACCCATCAAGACAGATACAAAACTGCTAAATTGCAAAGTGAGTGATGATTTATACTGTGAGGAAAACAGTACTGATTTTGAGGCATTGCCATAGAAAGTGTGCCTTGGAGATCGTCATTAAGAGTCGAGACCATGCAGCAGTCTATTGTTGCTCTGTTAACTCTGGTGTTCGAGCACCTGACCTCGTCAGTTCAAGGTAAAAAAACTATCCCTCCTTTTAGAAATGCTCCAGTTCTGCGCTGGAAAGTGACTAAGTGGAAAAGTCATTCTAATTAGAGTGTGGTTGCTCTGTGCTCTGATGAAATCATCCTTTTGGTTTCTTGACATTGAGAGATATGGGACTTGTGTGGAGAAAGTAGAATTCAGGTACAAGGTCAGCTATAATTTAGTTTGAGGCCTGTACGAGATAGCTTGGAATTCTGTCGTACTTTAGTTGTTTTTGTGTCCATTTTGTAGGTCTGAGGGGAATACTCATTACTGGAATAGGAGGAGCTGTGAGTTTTTTATCTTTATAAAGGAGATAATTTCTTAGGATTGAACTCTGGAAAAGCTGTCACTTCATTGTCTGTTCTAGGTCTCTCACTGAGAATGTATGTACCCTGAATGGAGATGGTGTTGCAGTTTTATGTTAACCTTACTGAATTTTTTACACAAAGGATTAGACCGTAGCGCTGCGCCCTTCTTTATAGTCAGCAAAACACTTCACTAAGTGAGGCTATAATTGATTTTATTTACAGGAAATAGCATTGCATGATGGTCTCATGATATCCATCAGTTAAATGCAGATAAAGCAAAACTTGTGGCTTGTTATATATTGGAAAGCTTGTCACACTTTTGATCTTTGTAATATGAAAAGAATCTGTCCTGATCAGTAGAGGTACTGGGGAAGTATTGAAGACATTTACCAGAATGACATCAGAACTGGAGGCTTTTCGCACCAAAGCTCATGGTCCTCAAAAATGAATGTCATGAGATATATAAACTCACCCTACACTGTTAGCCAGGCTTTCTGTCTATTTTCATAATCACTGAAGAAATTATTTCAACGGGCTATACAACACAGTGGTGATGTGAAAGTTTTGTTTGGTACATTATTTGGTGTCCTGATGTGACTAATTGTATTTCTGATTAGTTGTGAGAAATAAATGTTAGATCCTGTCACTGTGTACAAAATCTTCATTGTTTTAAGAGACTTCATATCTGTCATACTTGCTGATCTTGTCTCTGGACGGGTGGCTCGCCACTTAAATATTTGCTTTTAATCTTGTGTTTGTTCCTGTCCTAATCTGATCAGCACATAGGAACAGGAGTAGGCCATTCAGCCCTTGAGTCTGTTCTATCATTCAGTGTGATCGTTGCTGATCCATGGCCAAACTCCATATCCCTGCCTTTGGACTGTATTGCTTCATGCTTTGTGCTTAGCAAAAATTTATCTATCTCAGATTTAAAATCAACAGCTGATCAACTATTCACTGCCATTTGTGTAATTGAGTTCCAACCCTCTACAATGCTGACATCTCTCCTGAATGGTCTGTCTAAGAATTAGGGCCAATGTCCCCTCGTTCTCAAATTCCTAACAAGTGGATCTTTATCTAACCTGTTTTCCTGTTAGCATTTTGAAGACTTCAATCAGATCACTCCTTAACCTTTTAAATTTTGGAGAAAACAGGCCTAATATGTATAATCTCTCCTTAAATTTAAATCCTGAAGTACAGGTATCATTTTTGTAAACCTACGATGTACTCCCTCAAAGATGAATATGTCCTCAAGGTTTGGTGTCCAGAGCTGCACGTGATACTCCAAGTGGGGTCTAACTAGTGTTTTGTATAGCTGTACCATAACTTCTGCATCTTTGTACTCCAGTCGTCTAGATATAAAGACCAGCATTCCATTGGCTTTCTTGATTATTTTCTGCACTTGGTTATGTTCTGCATTATATTATGTTCTGGAATTCTCTCCCTGAGGGCTTTGTGGGTCAACCCGCAGCAGCTGGACTGCAGTGTTTCAAGGAGGCAGTTCACCTGAACCTTCTCAAGGGCAACAAGGGATGGGCAATAAATGCTGGCCCAGCCAGCAAAACCCACATCTTAGCCACATGAATGAATAAAAACAAAAATCTGCTTGTGACATTTTAAAGATCTGTGCACCCGAGACACCAAGTTCTTTTGGACACCCACTGTATTTAACTTCATACCATCTAGAAAGTACCTTGATCTATTCTTTTTCAGTTCAAGATGTTTTGTGGCTACCATTAGAACAACATGGCCGTTCACAAACTCTTACCAGAAACCCTTTTTCTGGTTGACTTTCCCCTCAACAGCCAGAGATCAACAATGGGCGTTGTTTTGTTATTGCTGCTGATGTCGCTGGTACCTTTGTCTAACTTGGTGTGATAACCAAATGACCTTCTTAATGCTTTTGTGTTGCAGGGAGAAGATTGTCAGCTTGGAGTTCATGCGGAAGTACATCCACGTCGCAAAGATTGTTAAACCTGTGCTCACTTCTGAGGCAGCAAATTACATTGCAGAGCAATACTCCAATCTGCGCAATCAGGACCAGATGAGTTCTGATATTGCTAGGGTTTGTGGA
Source organism: Rhincodon typus (assembly GCF_021869965.1). Lineage (NCBI taxonomy): Eukaryota > Metazoa > Chordata > Chondrichthyes > Orectolobiformes > Rhincodontidae > Rhincodon > Rhincodon typus. The sequence continues at coordinate 90,757,847 of NC_063340.1, forward strand.
TTAGTTATATCACTAGCTTTTCACAAAGAATTCTTTGAAGCTATTTCACTTATTTCCTACTCATCTTTCTTTATGTTGCTGCACACCTTGATGGCGGGTCCCAGGTATCTGGGTATGAGTGCTGTCCCTCAGAGCTTTGTGGGTTAATGGATTAGGCATGTTGAGGCCCCTTGTTTGATGCTTGTGCACTTGAAGTGGGGAATGCTGTATGCTGGTGGCTGCTGCTAGGTCAATCATGCTTACCTCAATGTTTGTGTGAGAGAGGGTGATGTTTGTGAGAAAGGGCTCCCGAACATTATGATCAGCTGATCCCACAGCCCTGCTTTGGCCATGTTTGTGCTGTAGTGGCTCTTGGTAACTTGTTGAGCCAGCCTACTCATTGTAGGTATATCATCCACTTCAGAGCATCTCTTCATGTTGTCATGTCCTGGAAGCCTGTATCATTAGGCAGTGGTATTTCAGGTTCCTTTTAGGAAAGGGGAGGGGAGCCCTATTTCACATCTTCAGTTTTGTGCTTGGGTACTTCTGTTACTATAACGTCAGTGACAGATTCTTGATAACTGCTGGAATTTTGTCCTTCTATCCCACGCTTGCCCATATAAGGGATTGGGGTGCCAAGCTGTTACATTGCCATTCTATTTTAAAGGTGAATAGTTTCAAAGTAAAATGTCACTGCATTTGATTTCCTCCTACTCTTTGCCTCAGTCTGCCCCCACTCCAGTAGTCGGTGTCATGTGTGTTAGACATAGTGCATGTTCATTATATCATAGCTTGATCTGCAAAGTGGATTCTTCATGCAAGCTGAGTTTTAACTAGTCATGTTTTATCTCTGTTTCTCTCTTTCTCCCCCTCCACCATTCACCCACCCACCCACTCACCCAATTCAGACTTCACCTGTCACAGCCCGAACTCTGGAGACATTGATCAGATTGTCAACCGCTCATGCCAAAGCCCGCATGAGCAAGACAATAGACATGCAAGATTCAGAAGCAGCAGCTGAGCTGGTTCAGTTTGCGTACTTTAAGAAGGTGAGAACATCTGTGTTGCAGCGGACTTTTAACAGTGCACTCCACAGTTACTGAGGGCTTAATTTCTGGTACACCAGTGTTTCTGATAATGCGGACTATAGAAAATTGTAGCACTCAAGTGAGTTGAGGTCTAGGTCAGGTGAGCAATGATCTTCTTGAATGGTGGAGCAAGATCGAAAGGTCTACTGCTCCTATTTCTCATGTTCTTATGCAGTGGCAGTTTCCCAAAGTGGGAGGAGATGGGACCTCAAGTGGGACTGTGAGCTCCCCTGGAGTTGTAGAGATTCTGCTCTACTTTCCTACTTTCAAGCCTCAAATTGAAGTCCCAGTGGGAGAAAGTTTGGGTAGCATTGTGCTATGGTAACACCATTGGAATCAGTGTACTGATTGTAATAGAAAACACCTTGCCCCCCTCCCCCCAGCAAGAAGATAAAAACAGAAAGAATTGCAGATGCTGTAAATTGGAAATAAAAACAGAAATTGCTGGAAAAACTCAGCAAGTCTGGCAACATTTGTGGAGAGAAAGCAGAGTTAGTCTTCTGGGTCTTCTTCAGAACCAAGATCAACTTTGGCTCAATAGAGAGTGTAAGAGGGCATGCCAGGAGCAGCATCAAACATACCTAAAAATGAAGTGAAGCTGCCAAACAGGACTAATTGCCTGCCAAACAGCATAAGTGATAGACAGGACTAAGTAATCTTACAATGAATGGATCAATCTAAACTCTAGTTTTGCCTCATTACTACATAAATTAAACCTTTTCAAAGATATCTTCAAAGATAGGGGGAGCCCAGCACATTACTGAAAATATCCCAGCTTTATCTTTTGCACTAATCTTCAGCCTGAAGTGTCAAGTATGAAATAACTTCACAGAGGCTGGTATCCCGTCACTGAGTCATCCTTTATTTACAAGTGGAAAGTCCTTGACGCTGATTGAGTTCCTACAGAGCCAGCTCTGGGTGTCAGGATGTCTGACACTCCTGTTTGTGTCAGTCAGCCAGGGCTGTCCAATGGGGGCTGATAATCTGGTGCAGTCAGGGAATTTGTATTCTGTGAGGTCCACCTAACTGACCTTGTTGCAATCACTAGAGAGTGGGTGATCGATGTTGGCCTCTTCTAGAGGTATAATAATCCAAGACTGATCAACTCTGTGTTAGTTTCACATACAATGCACAAATCACATTAGATTTGAGCTCTTTTACAAGCAGGTCAGAAATAGCAGCTTGCACCAACCCTGCTGGAAATTTGCAGATTGTGACGCTGACTAAATGCCCAGTGGCAGATGATCTTTGGCTTCAGAGTAGTTTTCCAACCACATTCCCCGTGTTGCTTTTTAAGACAGTAGCAGTAAAGGATGATTAAGGAATCAAAGCATTTTGGCATTTTAATTGGTTTTATCCTTGAAAACTCTAGAGTTTTACTCTTGCTAGAATGCTGCCTTGTGTCAGTGTTTGTTAATTAGCTTAGATTGGATCACAGCATTCAGCAAGTGATACACCCAAGGAAAAAGTTAGAAGGGTGCTTGAGAGCAGCATGCATGGGATGTGGACGTCACAGGTTGGGCCAGTATTTATAATCCATCTGTACTTGCCCTGGAGGTGGTCGTGGTGAGCCACTGAAGTTGGGCTATTAAGAAGCGAATTCCAAGACTTTGACTGAGTGACCCTGAAGAAAGGGCGACATATTTTTAGTTCAGAACATTGTGTATCTTGGAGGGAAGTTACAGTTCAGCATCATGCCGACACTGTAGAAGAAGAATCTGGGTTAAATGTTTTGAGCTGTGTATATCAACATGCTGAAGGGAAAGCCAATTATTATCACACCCTGTAGTTCTGTTTCATATTAATAGGAGCAGCCTAAATATACTGCTGATCTGATCCTATTTCTGCCACGGAGATCCAATTGCAGAAGAATCTTCACATTCCCAGCCAGACATCAAGCTCTAATGTTATATTTTGTGTAGGTTTTGGAGAAAGAGAAGAAACGTCGCAAAGAAGAGAGTGATGTGGAAACTGAGGAGGAAGAGGTAATCCAGGATGATGGAGATAGCAAGAAGAGGTAAGAGTATACAGTGCAAGAATGAGCACAGAGTACTGTCAAGTTCATGCTTTTATTATTTGTTTACCTGTGTGCATCAAATAAGGTGTATCCAAGACCACTGGTTTAATCAATCTTTGTTCTTGATTGCTGCTGCACACTGTAGGAGTTCACTGTATTCGTAGATGGGGCCCTGTTTTGTGAAGAGGGCCTCTGATATAAGGGTGAAGTACTCTCCTGATCAGTAATGCGGATGCAATGAAATGACAGTTTTTGAGAGATTTGCATGGCACAGGCTCAACAGTCTTTCGTTTGACATTGGTTGCTGCCTTCTCTTCCTGTGTATTAATGGGTGCCCACCCAAAAAGCTGAAACCTCGTCTCAGTTGGTGAGACAGTAACTGGGAGAGTTGTGTTTGTTTGCACTATATGTAATAAAGCACTCAATTCCATTCATCTTAGGAGGAAAAGCCAAACTAAAGATGGTGAAAGCAGGAAAAGGAGACGGGAGTTGAAGGAGGGTGAGCAACATGATCCCTATGACTTCAGTGATGCCGAGGGAGAGACTCCCGATAGTAAGTCCATTTCTTCTCTCCCTGCAGGCAGAGTGTCTGAGAGACCGCGTTCACTGGAGAGGTGGGCTTCCTGTTTGCAGGTTGGATTGCCTAGTTAGAGGTGACTTGGCTGTTAATCACCAAAGTCTTTTGAGCAACCAGAAAACAAATAATATTTTGAGTGTCGAAAAGTGCAGTTGCCAGCTTTGAGGTTGGTTAATCAATAGCTAAGTGGTAGTGATTAGCTATTAAATCTGACAGGGATGTTATATCTTGTCTAGTCACAAGGTTGGCATAGTAGTGACCTGAACTGAGCTGGGTGTTCCTGTGCATAGCTCCTGGGTGTTACACAAGCTGTAAATTGTTCTGCTGCTTAAATGTATACTTCAGATAGTGTGTTGATTATTAATGCCCTTCTTACTGTTCTCATGAATTAAGACTTGAGGTAGTATGAGGGTCTGAGTTTGGACATTTCTGCTGTGCTCCTAGAGGAATGATGGTTGTACATGAACAATGATCCCTATCTTTCAAAGCTCAGCAGGTGAGATGGGTGATCACTTCCCCAGTGGACAATAGGTGTGTTCGCTTAGGCATAAATTCTCTTTTTCCCCCCCCCACCCAACCTTGAGAGGAGATGCTGAAAGAGAAAACCAGGCAATTTACTTAGAGATAGTAGGAACTGCAGATGCTGGAGAATCCGAGACAACAAGGTGCAGGGCTGGATGAACATAGCAGGCCAAGCAGCATCATAGGAGCAGAGAGACTGACGTTTCGGGCCTAGACCCTTCATCAGAAAATTTACTTAGACATTGGTTAAGTACTGAAATCAATATTAAGGAAGTCTTCAACAGCACGCTTTAAAGATCATACTATGATCAGCCAAAATCCACCTGGTTTTATGAAAGAAAATCCTGTTTGATGAAGTTAGCTTTTTTTGTGCGTGCAACTGGGGGTAGGGTAGATAAAGGGAAACCAATAGATGTAGTTTACCAAGATTATGTTTAAGACTCTGATGTTATTTGCCCACCCCCAGTTCTACCACAAACTCCAAAGGCCCCAGAGCCAGAGGACCAGATGGACACCAGTGATGAAGCTGCAAAGAGGTCTGAATTGAGTGAGCAAAGGTGAGTCTTACCAGCATCGTGAAACTGTGTGACTAGGCATCTGAGGCTACCAGCACTGGAAGAAGGCCCTTCAGCCCGTTGTATCCACACCAGTCAAAAACAACTATCTGTTGTAATCCCATTTTCCAGCACTTGGCCCATATCCTTGTATGCCTTGACATTGCAAGTGCACATCTGAATACTTCTTCAATGTGATGAGGGTTTTTGCTTCTACCACCCTTACTGGCAGTGAGTTCCAGATTCTCACCACCCTCTGGGTGGAAAAGTTTTTCCTCACATTTCCACTAAACCTTTTGCCTCTCACGTTAAATCTATGGCCCCGGTCATTGATCCCTTCCCCTTTCTGCCTACTTTATTTATGTCCCTCATAATTTTGCAGGCAGATTTAGATTGAGTGAATGAAAAATAATCTGGTAGGTGGAGTATAATATGTAAAAGTGTGATGTTGTTCATTTTCTAAGGAAGAATAAAAAGCAGTGATGTTTAAATGGAGAGTTCTGAGGTGGAGGGATGTGAGCATTCGGGTACATGAGCCATGAAATGCTAATATAGAGGTACAGCAAGTAATCAAGAAGGCTAATGGGATGCTGTCTGTTAACGTGAGAAGAATTGAACATTAAAACAAGGATGTTCTCCTTCAGTTATGCAGGGCATTGGGACCACATCTTGAATACCATATGCAGTTTTGGTCTCTTAACGTAAGGAAGGCTGTTGCATGTGGTTCGGAAGAGACTTCTAAAATTCTAACAGGACTGGACAGGGTAGACGCAGGGAGGATGTTCCTGATGGTGGGTGTGTCCAGAACCAGAGGTCACAGTATGAGGATTCAGAGTAGACGATTTAGGACAGAGATGAGGAGACATTTCTTCACCCAAAGAGTAGTGAGCCTGTGGAATTCGTTACCACTAAGTAGTTGATGCCAAAACATTGAATGTATTCAAGAGGTGACGAGACCTAGCACTTGGGATGAATGGGATCAAAGATTGTGGGGCGAAAGCAGGATTAGGCTATTGAGTTGGGCAATCAGCCATGATCATGAAGAATTGTGGAGCAGGCTCAAAGGGCCGAATGGCCACCTCCTGCTTCTATCTTCTGTGTTTCTATGTTTACTGGATTGATATCTGGGTTGTCTTATGAGGAAAGGTTGGACAGACTGGGCTTGTTCCTGCAGGAGTTTAGAAGACTGAAGGGTGACCTGATTGAAGTGTATTTAATTCTGACAAGATGGATGTGGAAAGGATATGTTCCCACGTGGGCCAGTCAAGTGTTAGGGGACAGTTTTAAAGTTAGGGATCACCCTTTCAGAACAGAGATAAAGAAACTTATTTTCTGAGTACTGTGTGACTTTTGAACAGTCTGCCTCAAAAGATGGTGTGAAAGTGGAGTCATTGAACAGGAGGATAGATTCTTGTTAGGCAGTGAGCCTGAGGGTCGTCAGGGGATAGATGGGAATATGGAATTCTAAACACAAGCTGATCAGCCTTGATCTTACTTGCTGCTACATTCTATTTTGTTCAAAAAGCACACAATTTATAGACAGTCAGTCAGTGTGGCATTTTATAAGTTTCTACTTTAGAAATAAAACTAGTCTGACTTCAAACTAAAACACAGACAGATTCTAAACAAGGCCTCACACTAAACATGCATTGTTTGACCTAAAATGTCACCTCTTCTTTACACTGATAAAACCTTTAGTTCTCTAAGGGCAGTGACTTGAAAGAAATTTGGGGATTTACCTATAGGTATTAATCAATTAAAACATTCTAACTGATTAAAGATTTAACAGCACCTTAAGTTTGTTTAGTACATCCTTATCAGTGGTGTGACCCATTGATCTTTTATTTATAAATTCTATGTCTGATGCCACCTCTGTCACTAACACCTGTAGGAGGAGCGAAGCTCCAAAAGCTTGTGTTTTCAAATAAATTTGTTGGACTATAACCTGGTGGTGTGATTTCTGACCTTGTCCACCCCAGTCCACCAGTGGCACCTCCACATCTTGATCTTACTGAATGATGGAACAGGCTTGAGGGACCAAAATCTTCCCCTGCTCCTAATTCATACATTCTCATGTCATGGGTGATATCAGGCAAAATAAATTGTGACCTTAATCAACAGGATGAACATCTCAGCTTTACTGAAGGAGCTGTAGTTGCTAAGTCTGTGTTACCGGTTGATTTGGGAATTGATTAATCTCCATGGGCATTTAATTTGTAGGGCCAGATTGATATAGATTGAAAGTTGGGGGCTAGTGCTGAATGGAAAAGACAAAATGTGTGTTTACAGATTTTTCCAACTTTTTGGACTCAAGTTCTGGAGTCTGGTGAGCAAAAACAAAGGGGCTAATCTTAAAATAATCAAAGAGGATACTAAATTAGGGTGACTGTAATCTGAACAAGATAGACCTTGATAGAGCTCATCTGTCAACCCCTCTAGTTAACAAATAAATGAAACATGAAACTGGGAGAGAAACATAGAATTAGTGTGTCTGCAATATGGTGTTGCACACTGAGCATAAGCTCAGTGTTTTTATGCAGTTATTCTACTCCATTCTATACCACATAACTGTACTTGGATCATACTTTCTCAAGAGGATATCTGTATGCATTATCAGTGGGTCTAATCATATCTTTAATTCCGGCACAGGTTCAAACAATTTAAGGCTGCTCTACTGGATGCTTTCAAGACTGCACATGCTCAGTCTCTTGGCATGCAGACTCTGATGGCGTCGATCAACAAAGATAACGAGATGCCATTCTCCAATGTGGAGGTGCAGACAGCCCTGGACAAGATGCAGGAAGACAACCAGATCATGGTGTCAGATCAGATCATCTTCCTAATCTAATGACAGTGGTGCTTGTCAACTGAGTGAGGGGCAGTGTATGGTGCGAATCTGTGTCCAGCTGAATTAAGTATTCACCGCTCTTATTAAAGTGCAGGTGCTGACTAAAGGATGTCCCCCAATTTAATACACCCAATTCTGTTGTATATAATTCAGTTTTTAGAGGAATGCTTCCGACTCTGGTGTCTCCCCTATTCCCATATATGCATATACATTTCACAAATCGCTTGAATTTCTGTACAGGTCGTGGGTTATTTGACCACCATGTCGGATCTTTAATGTTGTGGATAATGACTGTAGGATGGAAAGTACGCCCAAATGCAGAGGGCACATTGTCTTTAGTTCTGAAGAAAAGAAAATGCTTTCCAGTGTTTGTATGCAAGCCAATCTGAAGTTACCAAGAACTGTTTGTGCAATTGGAGAAGCAGTTAACTTATTGATATATAATTCAAGATGTTAGTCTCATGTGGAGCCTCAGATGGTAAACCAGGATTTAGGGGTCGTGTGTGATGGTTGAATGGTATACATCTCTCAAAGACTTACAGTGGAGACGCTTAAAAGATTATGCTTTTCTATTGACTATCAGTAACTCATGTTAGATCTAGTGTTGTGCTGTTTGGTGTGGTTGATGAGGGGGAAGCTGGAGTTGATTTTAATCTTTATTGAAATAGAAGATTTGCATGTTGTTACCAGCAATTTTACAGGTGCTAAACGTTAATGAAAATTGGGATTTTAGATATGAAGTGGATCAGGAAAGTGATATTTGCCTCAGGGCTACAGAGCAGCTATCAATCAGTCGCAGACCGCTGCTGTGACTTGAGAAAAATCATAGGGATTTGAACGTTGTTCTCCACATTTTGGTTTGAAAATTACTGCAAGACTGGGCAACATTTTCTCACTGCATTTTTAAAAAAATTTCATTCGTGGCATGTGGGTGTCTGGCTGGGCCAGCATTTATTGTTCGTCCCTAATTGCCCCTTGAGAAGATGGTGGTGAGCTGCTACCTTGAACTGCTGCAGTCCATGTTCTGTAGGTAGATTCACAAGGCCATAGCTTATGGACTGCAGCAATTCAACAAGGCAACTCACCACCTTCTCCAGGGCAACTGGGGGTGGGCAGTAAATCCTTCTCCAGCCAAAGACATCTACATCCCATGTGAGAATAAAAAGAGAGAAAAAATGCATGCAGTGAGAAATGTTTACCAGCCAATAGTAGTTTCCAAACAACGTAGGTTAGCGAGTGGAATCCCATTTCCCTAGTGTTCAGACACAGTAAATTTACATCGAAGCAGCAGCCTGGCAGGATGTAATCACACCACACTACCCAGTGTGGAGCTTACAGCTCCAATATTGTTGGATCCTCCATTGAAAACTGGTCGTGCACATCACCTTTCAAGTATGCCATTTAACCCCAACAGTAGTTTGGTAATGGATTATTGACACTTAGTTAAGCCAAAAGGCTAACTCCACTGAAGGATGGGCAGAGAGGCAAAATATACTCTATGCTGAACTTGTGTTAAGTGCTTTTATTTTTTCTATAATAAAGTTGAATTTTTGCTTTTTTGTGGAATCTGTTCTGTTCAAATAAGGAGTAATTATATTTGGTTTCAATATGAGATGTTCCAGTTGTAGAAATTGTGTGTAAGATCATAATGGAAAGAAGTGTATGTCTTGTTCCGACAGCAATATCTTCTGACCTTGTTTTTCTGTTCTACTTTCATACATTCCATCTAGGTCTACTCATTAACTTGTTATAGAGAGACCATTCTCGGTTCATCTGTAACTTGCGGTTTCAAGAGCCGCTTTTTAGTTTCTTTTTGTGGACTCTTACGTTTTCACAGCGCATTATGCTATCACTTTGGATGTCCTTCTGCCCTGAAGGTGAAGATTCATTCTCGTTCCTTTTAAAATGCTGGAACGCTGTAAGAATGTAACTACCTCTGGAGTAGCAATCCTTACTGTACATTTTCCATACAGATGATATAATTCTCAAAAAATCCCTAAATTGTCCTCAGTGATTACTGGTGAATGTGGTGGAAAGCAATCTTCTTTAGTTTCCATCTGCCCTCCCATAACACTGGTCCTGGATTCAGACTGTGTTTGATTTTTACTGCAGGTCATAATTTCTTACAGAGGCAAGACTATCAAGTTATTGTAACTTGGACCAAATAAAGCTGGCAAGAGAATTCTTGGCAGCTTCGTGCGTTGAGAAGATTTCTCAGGAAATAATTATGCATTTGTTTGCAAACGGCACTCATCAGATGTGAAGCTTTCAGTGTGTTGCACTAGATACATGTGCAATGGTTTTGGCATAAAATGCGTAAGCATTTGTGACATGAGAAGTTGTATTGTGTGCAGCCAGCAGTGCAAATGATCAGTGTGGGGGGGGAGAAAAAAAAACCTTGTCTATTGCAAAAAGTCTATTGGATCTGAAATCAAGCATCTGCACATCCTTAAAAGCCATGAATTCGTTCTCTCTGAAACAACTTCTCAGGATTGAATCAGGCACCAGTGAGGAAATGGTTACACTGGATGTCAGTCACAAGTATTGGGCTGGAATTTTAGAACAATGTTGATGTAAAGATCAAGAAAAATGTTTTGAAGGGAAAAGGAGATTTACAAAGAGCTTTGGACAAGTTATGGAGTCAGTACACTTTAAAATAGTAGTGTAAAAAGTGATGCTTATAAAATCTCCAATAAGGAACAAATACTGCGCAGAGATGGCTCATTTTTGACAAGGTTGGTTAGTTCAAGCAGAAGACTTATCAGATGTTTTGCCATCTTTTATTCATGTTCTTGTCAAAGCATTTTTTTGTAAGCAGAACTGTATCAGAAATATGCGCCTTCAATAATGTCCGTTGATGAACAGCTGTTGAAGTAACCAACCTTTGTCCAGAATTGACAACTTCCAGCTGCCAACCAATGCAAAAGGGGAAAAGCTTAGCATAGCCAGTATGTCTGCATTTATTAACAGGGAACAGGCCTTGCAAATATCTAAAAGAATTTGGCAAATAGCCAGAAGTAGCGCTCTTACATGGTATCGAAAGAAGATGGAAGACCTGAGGTGATCATGTAGCGAGCTGGTGTTGGAGCGAGGGAGAAATAAAGGGAAAGAAGGGGAAACTGTACTAAGAAGATTGTGCAAAGTAAAGTGATGTTGTATATCAGTAGCTTAGTCTTTGAAAGGAAATGCAATAGTACTGAAAAGCGTGTTGCCACAAATTAGGAGTTTCAAGATTCTGGCGTTGATGCAGCAAATGTATCTGCAGAGAGTCATCAACTTATTTTGAGTTTACTATGTGAGAAGGAAGTGAAGACTATTTTAGACTTTGAGGATGGAAACTTATTTGTAAGTGTTTGAAGATGGTTGCACTAATAATGGGAGGAGGCAGTAGTAGGGTTGGTAAATGCCCTAATTATTGATTGTGAAACTTGACACCTGAATGTAAAAGATAAGACTGAAGTCAAAAGTGCAAATTGTGAAATGTATGTCGATCTTTTTCTGAAGGTCTCCCTTGTTTACATAATTAAAGAAATAGCAGGCTGCACTAGAAGTGGCAAAGGCCAAGGTCCCTGACAACATTCTAGCTGTAATTTTATTTATGAATTGATGGGATGTGGGTGTCACTGGCGTGGCCAGCATTTATTACCCATCTCTTGTTGCTCTTTGAGAAGGTCATGTGTGTAGCCTATTTGAACCGCTGTAGTCCACCTGTTGTAGATTGACCCACCATGCACTTGGGGGGGGAGTTCCAGGATTTTGACCCAGTGATAGTGAAGGAATAGCAAAATATTTCTAATTCAGGAGGGTGAGTGGCTTGGAGGGGAACTTGTAAGTGCTGCTGTTTCTATATATCTGCTGCCCTTGTACCAGATGGAAGTAATTGTGGGTTTAGAAGGTGTAAACCAGCCTTGATGAATTCCTGAGATAACAAGGTGTAGAGCTGGGTGAACACAGCAGGCCAAGCAGCATCAGAGGAGCAGGAAAGCTGACATTTCGGGTCTGGACCCTTCTTCAGAAAATTGTTATGTCAGATTCTCCAGCATCGGCAGTTCCTACTATCTCTTGATGAATTCCTGTAGTGCAGCTTTTAGGTCATACACACTACTTCTATTGAGTGTTGGTAATGGAAGGAATGAATGCTGTAAAGATTGTGTCTAGATTTCAGTATTTTTGGTTGTGGATGGAAATCGGGGGAGAAAAACTTAAATCAAAGATCACTGCATGTTTTGAAAGCCAAGCAGGTTGATACTCGTAAGCACTATTTATACAGCTGCTTGTTCAAACAGTGGAGTTTGCAGATGAGCTGGAGACAATTGAAGATTTACCCAGCAACAGGTAGCTCATTGGTCTCTGGACCAGTAACCAGTTCTTGATGACACCAGTTTTTTATGCTTGACAACAACTATGTAATTGTGATTGATTATCGTGTAGTTTACCAGCCTGGGCTGCATTAGGTTCAGGGGAGAAATCATGAAACTTCCAGTTGCTTTCTCTGTTCTCCTTAGTAGAAGTTACTCTATGCCTGAAGTAAACCGGTTTATTTTTACTTCAGCAAATGCTCTTAAGTCAGAGACCTTATGTAGATATGAAGCAGCCACCCTGTGTATCCAGCAAGGCGGTGAAAGCATTGGAGGATGAAGGCCAAGAAACAGCCTCATGCCAGAAGTGTCAAGTAGATGATCCATCCTGGCCTCTTCCAGTGGTCCTCAGCATTACAGATACCAGTTTTCAGCCAATTTGATTCACTCTACTTGATATCAAGAAATGATTGAAGACACTGTATACTGCAAGGTCTGTGGGCCCTGACAACAATCTGACAATAGCCTTGAAGCCTTGTGTTCCAGAGCTTGCTGCTTTCTTAGCTAAGCTGTTTTGGTACAGTTACAACACTGGCATCTACCTACAATGTGGAAAATTGCCCGAGTATTTCCTGTGCATAAAAAGCATGATCAAATCGAAACAATTACTGCTCCATCAGTCTACTCTCGGTTATCAGTAAAGTGATGGAAGGTGTCAGTAACAGTGCTATCAAGCAGCACCTGCGCAGCAATAACCTGCTCAGTGACGCCCAGTTTGGGCTCCAACGGGGCCGTTCAGCTCCTGACCTCATTACAGCCTTGGTTCAAACATGGACACGAGCTGAATTCCAGAAGTGTGGTGAGAGTGACAGCCCTTGACATCAAGGCTGCATCAAGGAGCCCTAGCAAAACTGGAATCAATGGGTATCAGGGAGCAATCTCTTTGCTGGTTGGAGTCATACCTAACACATTGGAAGATGGTCATGGTTGTTGGAGGTCAGCCATCTCAGCTCCAAGGCATCTGTGCAGGAGTTCCTCAGGGTAGTGTCCTAGGCCCAACCACCTTCAGCTTTTTCATCAATGACCTTTATCATAAGGTCAGAAGTGGGGATGTTTGCCAATGATTGCACAATTTTTAGCACCATTTGAGATTCCTCAGATGCTGAAGCAGTCCATGTTCAAATGCAACAAGATCTGGACAATATAGAGGCTTGGGTTGACAAGTGGCAAAGTCACATTTTGTGCCAGACAAATGCTAGATTATGACCATCACCAACAATAGATAATCTTACACTGTCCTTTGAAGTTTAATGGTGTTATAATCACTGAATGCCCCCCTGTCAACAACTCAGGGGTTCAGATTGACCTGAAACTCAACTGGACTCACCACCTAAACACAGCAGCTACCAGAACAGATCAGAGGCTAGGAACACCATGGCACGTAACTCACCTCCCCTCCCAAAGCCTGTTCACCATCTATGAGGCCCAAGTCAGGAGTGTGATGGAACACTCACCACTTGTATGGATGAAGAAGCTTGACACCATCCAGGACAAAGCAGCCTGCTTGATTGGCACTACATCCACAAGCATCCACCCACTCCACCACCAACACTCAGTAGCAGCAGTGTGTACTATCTACAAGATGCACTGCAGAAATTCACCAAAGATCCTCAGCCAGCACCTTCCAAACCCATGACCACTTCCATCTAGAGGGACAAGGGCAGCAGGTATCTGGGGACAGCAACAGCTTCACATTCCCCTCCGAGCCACTTACCAACCTGACTTGGAAATACAGCACCGTTCCTTCACTGTCATTGGGTCAGATTCCTCGAATTCCCTCTCTAATGACATGATGGGTCAACCCACAGCGTGTGAACTGCAGCAGTTCAAGAAGGGTAACTAGGGACGGGCGATCAATGTTAGCCCAGCCAGGGCCACCCACATCTCAATAATGAATGAATAAAAATGATCAGTGCAGAATTGTCTCAGTAAACCCTGTTGACAGGTGCCACTGAATTGCCTTCCAGTTTTTCATTTTGCCCATAAAATCTAGGGTGTTATTTCCTGTCTGTGTATAAATGGAAGTTTGAGAGTTTTAATTAGTAGTTTTATTTTGACAGTTCATAATTGTTTACCTATTGCTCAAGTTTGACTATTTATTAGAAATAAACATTCTTAAGTATAGAAGCACAGCCCGGGTTTCTATCAGCAACAAAAACAAATTGCTGGAAAAGCTCACCACCAGGTCTGGCAGCATATGTGAAGAGAAATCAGAATTAAGGCTTCAGGTCGGTGACCTTTCCTCAACCTAGGTCAAAGAGTCAGGTCAATTGGGGAATTTTGTGTACTTGTCATCAAAAAATATCGTCCAAGTCATGTTGCATTTGAACATGGGGCTGCTTCAGCATCTGAGTCGCAAATGGTGCTGAACATTGTGTAATCATCGGCACACGTCCCCACTTGCGACCTTATGATGAAGGGAAGGTCATTGATAAAGCAGCTGGAGATGGTTGGGCTGAGAGCTCTACCCTGAGGAACTGAGAGTGCTGATGTCTCATTCACCAGAGTTAGTCAGGCATCTAGCCCCAAAAGTATTTTGAGCCCAGCCACTTTAATGGCATCTGTACTAAATCTGCACATTTGCCTAGATCGGTCCTGTCTAAGTAAAGACAGACAGTTGAAACCTGATCAATGACTGCCTTATCAGCAAAGTGACAAAAGGACCCATCAACAGTGCCAGAAACTGACAGTACATGCTGATACCACCACCTGCCGAAAGGCAAATTGGACTTTCACAGCAATTACATTGTTTTGTCAGGGCCATCCAGATGCTGTATCTAACTTGGTGCTTATCAGACAAAGGCAGTGTGCTGACTGGATCGTGGGCACTTGTAGTGCAGTGGTAGTGTCCCTACCTCTGGACCAGGAAACCCAGATTCAAGTCCCACCTGTTCCAGAGGTGTTTGATAACAATTAATTAGAAAGTATTGGCTTGAATCTTACTGCAGGTGGGTATACTTGTGAAGACTTGTGAAAGGAATCAAATCCTGTAATCACCAGTATTTCAGCCCACTTTATGATGAAGGATAGATTGGTGCATTGGTGGGTTGACAGAAGCTGATTGGGTTTCAGACCATGCAATGGTGTACCCTTCCAATCGAGCTTTTGGGCTGGGATGATTGTCCACCCACCCATCACAACCATCTTCCATTGAGGCCATGCCAAGCAGTGAGTTTTCACTGTTTTACTCAGGTTGTTTGATCTTAAAATAGGAACAACAGGAGGCCATTTGCCCCTCAAGCCTCCTTTGTGATTCTACTGGATCATGGCTGATCTGACATTCCTTACATTCACTTTCCTGACCTTTCCCATAACCCTTGATTCCCTGACTGATCAGAAATCTATCTCCGCCTTAAATGTACACAAGGACTTTGCCCCCACTGCTTTCTGTGGCAAATAATTCCAAAGACTCGCAACCCTCTGAGAGAAGAAATTCCTCCTCATCTGCGTTTTAAATTGGTGCCACTTTATTCTGAGAGTATACCGTCTGGTCCTAGACTTTTCCATGAGGGGAAGTATCTTCTTGCAGATGATGCCAAGTTAGGTGGGAGGGTGAACTGTGATAAGTTTGCAGATATCCTTCAGCATGTCTAAGGTTTAGGAGTAGATTTGTAGCTCGGGTTGTGGGTGATGAGGTTGGTTGGATCGCCGAGCTGGTTTGTCGTTTCGCAGACGGTTCATTACCATGCTGGGTAACATCGTCAGTGCAGCCTCCGATGAATGGTATCACAGCTGCGGAAAGGGAGGTCGTGGAGAAGGGTTTGTCTATTGAGTCAGTATGGGTGGAAGTCAGAAACAGGAAAGGAGCAGTCACTTTATTGGGAGTTTTCTACGGAACCCCCAATAGCAACAGAGACACTGAGGAACAGATTGGGAGGCAGATTTTGGAAAAGTGCAGAAGTAATAGGGTTGTTGTCGTGGGTGACTTCAACTGCCCTAATATAGACTGGAACCTCCTAAGTGCAAATAGTTTGGTTGGAGCAGATTTTGTCAGGTGTGCCCAGGAAGGATTTCTGACTCAATATGTAGATAAGCCGACTAGGTATCCCAATGATCCACATATCTGAAGCCCTCCCTCCTACACCACCTCTGTAGCCAAGTGTTCAGCTGTGCTCTCTCTCTGTTTCTGGCCTCACTAGCCCATGGCACCAGTAGTAACCCTGAGATTGCTTCTCTGCTCGCCCTGCCTTTTAGCTTCCAACCTAACTCCCCATAGTCACTTTTCAGGTCGTCATCCCGTTTCCTAGCTATGTCATTGGTACCGATGTGTACCACGACTTCTGGCTTCTCACCCTCCCCCTTAAGAATCCTGTAGACCACGTCTGAGACATCCCTGACCCTGGCACCCGGGAGGCAACATACTATCCGGGAGTCTCGCTCAGGACCACAGAATCCCCTGTTGTTCCCCTAACCATTGAATCTCCTGTCACTATCACTCTCCTATTCTCCTCCATTCCCTTCTGAGCCACAGAGCCAGGCTCAGTGCCAGGGACCTGGCCGCTATGGCTTTCTCCTGGTAGGTCGTTCCCCCGCCAACAGTAGCCAAAGCGGTATACTTATTATTGAGGGGAACGGCCACAGGGGATCCCTGCACTGTCTGCCTATTCCCTTTCCCTCTCCTAACGGTCACCCAGCTACCTTTATCCTGTAACTTGGGTGTGACTACCTCCCTATAACCCCTATCACTCCGTCAGCCTCCCGAATGGTCCAGAGTTCATCCAGCTCCAGCTCCAAAGGTTTTGGTCACCCTGTTATAGGAAAGACATAGTCAAACTGGAAATTGTGCAAAGAAGATTTACGAGGATGTTGCCAGGACTAGTAGGCCTGAGTTATTTGGAAAGGTTGGCTAGGATCGGACTTTATTCCTTGGAAATTAGGAGAATGAGGGGTGACCTTATTGAGGTGTATAAAATCATGAGGGGCATAGATAGGATGAAGGCATATAGTCTTTTTCCCAGGGGTAGGAATTGAAAACTAGTGGGTATAGGTTTAAGGTGAGTGGGGATAGATTTAAGAAGGACCTGAGGGGCAACTTCTTCACGCAGAGAGTGGTGCGTATATGGAATGGGATGCCAGAGAAAGTGGTTGAAATAGCAACATTTAAAAAACATTTGGATAGGTACATGGATGGGAAGGGTTTAGAGGGATCTGGACCAAATGCAGGCAATTGGAACTAGCTGAGTGAGCACCATGGTCAGCATTGACCAGTTTGGGCCGAAGGGCCTGCTTCCATGCTGTACTACTCTATGACTCTATAATTGTGGCCTAACCAAAGTCCCATACATCTCCAGCATAACCTTCCTGCTCTTATAATCTATGTCTGCCTTTGTAATGACCCTATTAAACTGTCCTGCCCCCTTCAGGGATCTGTGGACAGGCTCCCTAAGATCCCTCTGTTCCTCTGAGCATCCAAGTGTCCTACCATTCATTGAGCCCTCCCCTGTCACATCAGAGCTGTTGCGAACCACAAATTCTTGGACAACTTTGAAGATAGAGGAGCTGATTAAGAATGACGTGTAATATTTTAATGTACAATTATAAATTTGGACAAAGTGAGCAACGGAATGGAATTCCTACTTTCCTACTTGATTTCTGCCTCAACTATCTTACTCAGCTCCCAGGTGTAAAAGTGCTGCTTGATATGATTATGAGTAATGAGCTAGCTCAGGTGGCTAAGCTGAAAATAAGTGAGCCTCTTGGATATAGTGAGCATAGCCACAAGTTAGGAAGAAGTTTGCACAAAATCAATTAGGAAGATAGATCAGAGAAGTCTGAAGATTGGAGGAAAGGAGACAGAAGATCTGATCGAGATCCTCAAACGCATGTACCGTGTGGTCAAAGTAAATAGTGAGAAACTGTTCTCACTTGTGAAAGAATTGGAAATGAGAGGCCACCAGTTTAAAGTAATTAGTAAAAGATGCAAAAGTGAAATGAGGAAAATATTTTTCACACAGCGAGTGATTAAGGTCCAGTATGTAATAGCCAAGCGGATGATGGAGCCAGAAAAGGCCCTCAGCATGAAATTGGGCAGTTATTTGAAAAGGAACAATGTTCAGCATTCCAGGGAGAGGGAGGGGAATGGCATGGAGTGAGCTGCTCATTTGGAGAGCCAGTGCAGACACAGTGTGTTGAATGACTTCCTGTCCTGTAACATTTCTGTGATTCCAAGTCTAGTACAAACTGGACTGGGGGCAAATAACAAGTGAGGTAGTTAAGGTGGAAGGAGACATGGATTTGGTGATTAGAGCGTTCGTGAGACCATGCTCACGGCCTCAGGTTAGAGTAGGTAACCAAGGCACTTTCTTTCCCTAAGAGAATCCAACAGATTTATGCAACAACCTGATAACTTCGCAGTGACTTTTACTAAGGCCAGGTTTTATTCCCAGATAATATTTCAAGCAAGTTAAAATTTTCAAAGTTCCCATTAAGATTTGAATTCTCATTGTCTTGTGTATTTAACAGTTTAACACTTCAATGTTACAGAGGTGATGGTCTCTTAAGTGGAGGTGTTATGGCTTGAATGCCGTCTTCGCATATATAGAAACATCCCATAGTGCTGCTTTGATGCAGAGCAGGAGCTCGCTCCTGGATCCTGGCTGATATTTATTTATCAGGGTCGTTTGACCCGAAACATTAACTCTGAATTCCCAGCGCAGATGCTGCCAGACCAGCCGAGCTCGTCCAGCAATTTCTGTTTTTGTTTCTGATTTACAGCATCCACACTTCTTTCAATTTTTATTTATCAGGCAACATCAATAAAACAGATTATCTTGTTAAATAAAAACCAAAAGAAGTGTGGATGCTGTGAATCAGGAGCAAATCAGGGTGGCACAGTGGCTCAGTGGCTCAGTGGTTAGCACTGCTGCCTTGCAGTGCTAGGGACCTGGGTTTGATTCTGCCCTCGGACAACTGTGTGGAGTTTGCACATTCTCGCTGTGTCTGTGTGGGTTTCCTCCAGCAGCTCTGGTTTCCTCCCACAGTCCAAAGTGGTGCTGACTAGGTGGATTGGCCATGCTAAATTGCCCATAGTGTTCAGGGATGGGTCTGGGTGGGATGCTCTCAGAGTCAGTGTGAACTTGTTGGGCCGAAGGGCATGTTTCCACACTGTAGGGATTCTATTCTATTCTAAAAAAACAAAGTTGCTGGAAAAGCTCAGCAGGTCTGGTGAAGAAAAAAATAGAGTTAAAATTTCAGGTCCAGTGACCCTTCCTCAGAGCTGCTGGTGGCTTGTTGTTTGTGTCATAGGTGACATTTCTGTTTTGTTACAACAATGGCTGTATTTCACAGTCAATGTTCTGAGGAAGGGTCACCGGACCCGAAACATTAACTCTGTTTTCTCCTCCACAGATGCTGCCAGACCTGCTGAGCTTTTCCAGCAACTTTGTTTTTGTTTCACAGTCAATTGTTGACTATACAAGTAATTTCAAACCATTTAAGGTCTTTCTGCCAAAGTACAATAGGGTGCCCTGATTAGTTATCAGATCCTCTTGGTGCCTCAAATGTATGCAAAAGTCAGAAATACCTTTGGAGTGTTTTTTAACCGCAGGGAGTGTCAAATTCCACTGTTTGTTTGTTCTTCACATAGAAAGACTATAGAAAACTGCATCAGTGACTGTGTCTGTACATTAAAGATTTTTTGTCAAATAAGTATTTTTTGCAATAAAAATATAAGTAATTTGAAGCCGCAAGTGTGGAATATCTGTAAGTTATAGATGAATATTGAGCATGCTGATTGGGATGGGAGGGTCTTGCTGCAATAGTAACATTGGTGTTGTTCTCTGAGACAGAATAGCCTTCTGCTGGGAATTCACTGTGATTTTGTTCTTGCGACTTGCAGTGTATGAGGCTAGAATGACATTGAGACCCAGATAATCTTGCGTGATTCTGAATGTCTAATCAGAAAGAAAGTTTCATTGACCTTGTATCAGAGATAGTAGGAACTGCAGATGCTGGAGAATCTGAGATAACAAGGTGTAGAGCTGGATGAACACAGCAGGCCAAGCAGCATTATAGGAGCAGGAAGGCTGACGTTTCGGGCCTAG
>NC_063340.1:90778231-90784120 GCF_021869965.1 Rhincodon typus
AAACGTCAGCCTTCCTGCTCCTATAATGCTGCTTGGCCTGCTGTGTTCATCCAGCTCTACACCTTGTTATCTCTCTTTCATTGACCTTCCCCTTTTTTATACAAAATCAACCCTGTTCAAACACACTCCATCAGGGCACGTGGTACCTGAACCCAGACCTTAGAGCTATGAGGTAAGGACACTACCACACACACATTTTATTTAATGAACAGGCAAATTGAAGAGAAATTTAAGCTGTGCTCCTTTTCATTCTCCCCCATCAAAGTCCTCTTGGATATTTAAGGCAGCTGTATGTGAGAGAACGAGAAGTTTAAAGCATAACACCATTTGAAGAGTGTATGATGGATGGTGATGAACATTATGCAAACTCAGCTGCACTCATTCCATAATCAAACAAAACCGGTGCATTTTCACGCTAATATTTGGCTTTTGTATCTTTTGCAGGAGGCCTACCTGCAAATAGAGCAGCTTGGTTTGACCATACAGGACAGTGCTGGCCGTTACTGCTGCATGGCAGTGTACAGCAATCTCTCCTGTACAGCGGGTAGATGTGATGTTATCAGAGCTAGATCTTGCACACTGTCGGTTGCGTTACATTTGCCTTTAAAAAGATATTGCAGTGAAGCTGCGGGTAGTGGTTATCTTTAAATGCTTTGACTTTTAAGACCAAACTGAGAATAGACAGGACTCTTGTCTCTGCACCAGAAATGCATATTCTTGACTTGCAAGTTTACAGTAGTTATTTGACTGTTCATGCCCACAGATAATAATGCTCTTACACACAAACACTCGGCGACACTTTGCTGAAAAAAACTCACGTTACAATCTCAACTTTCTAAACCTGCAGCATCTTCTCCTAACTTTACAATTTCATGCCTCCTTTCTTCACATACAATCCATGACCGGAATACACACTGCCCAAGCTGCTAACAGCCTTCATTATCTGTTGAAGAGGTTATCAAAATTTGTCAGTGTTTAGCTTAAGCAACGATGTGGAGATGTCAGTGTTGGACTGAAAGGTCAGAAATCAGATGACACCAGGCTATAGTGCAGCAGGTTTATTTGAAATCACAAGCTTTCTGAGCACTGCTCCTTCATCAGGTGAAGTGACAAAGGGGCTATGCTCCGAAAGCTTGTGATTTCAAATAAATCTGTCGGACTATAACCTGATGTTGTCTGATTTCTGACCTTAGTTTAAGCAAGACAGATTATTACCCTATTACTGGCAAATGTACTTTCAGGGAATTGAGAATTAACTGTAATCATTGTGAAGATGATGATCATGCTGTTTGTTAAATCAGCATCAAAGGCAAGAATGATTTGCAACTGTGAGGTGAGAGCAACAGCCATTGACATCAAGACTGCATCTGACTGAATGTGGCATCAAGGAGCCCCAACAAAACTAGAGTCAATGGGTATCTGGGGCAAATTCAGGGGGAAGCAATGGCCCAGTATTATTGCTAGACTATTAATCTAGAGATTCAGGTTATGTTCTGGGGACCCGGGTTTGAATCCTGTCATGGCAGCTGGTGGAGTCATGAAACTGTTGTCGAAGGTTCGCTAATGCCCTTTATGGAAGACCCACATTAGACTCCAGATCCACAGCAATGTGATTGACTCTCAAGTGCTTGCTGGGCAATTAGGGGTGGGCATTAAATGCTGTCCTAGTCAGTGATGCTGACATCCTGTAAATGAATAAAAAAGAACTCCACTGGTTGGAGACATACCTGACACACAGGAAGATGGTTGTGATTGTTTGAGGTCAGTCATCTAGATGGATGACAGCAGCAGATACATGGGAATACCACCATCTGCAAGTTCCCCTCCAAGCCACTCACCATCCTCATTTAGAAATATATCGCCGTCCTTTCAATTGTGGAGAGAATGCTGGAATTCTCACCATAACAGCATGGGAGCAGGAGGGGATTATCCAGCCTTTCCAGCCTGCTGCCACATTCCATAAAATAGCAGCTGATCTGGGTGTCATCTTATCCCCACTTTCCTGTCTGATCCCCTAACTTTCCCGGATAGTAGGAACTGCAGATGCTGGAGAATCTGAGATAACAAGGTGTAGAGCTGGATGAACACAGCAGGCCAAGCAGTATCGGAGGAGCAGGAAGGCTGACGTTTCGGGCCGAGACCCTTCTTCAGAAATGGGGGAGGGGAAGGGGGTTCTGAAATAAACAGGGAGAGAGGGGGAGGCGGATAGAAGATGGATAGAGGAGAAGATAGGTGGAGAGGAGACAGACAGGTCAAAGAGGCAGGGATGGAGCCAGTAAAGGTGTGTAGGTGGGGAGGTAGGGAGGAGATAGGTCAGTCCAGGGAGGACGGACAGGTCAAGGGGGCGGGATGAGGTTAATAGGTAGGAGATGGGGGTGGGGCTTGAGGTGGGAGGAGGGGATAGGTGGGAGGAAGGACAGGTTAGGGAGGCAGGGACAAGCTGGGCTGGTTTTGGGATGCAGTAGGGGGAGGGAAGATTTTGAAGCTTGTGAAGTCCACATTGATACCATTGGGCTGCAGAGTTCCCAAGCGGAATATGAGTTGCTGTTCCTACAACCTTCGGGTGGCATCGTTGTGGCACTGCAGGAGGCCCAGGATGGACATGTCGTCTGTGGAATGGGAAGGGGAGTTGAAATGGTTGGCGACTGGGAGGTGCAGTTGTTTAGTGTGAAGGACATCTGAGATGTACGGGAGTGGAATGCCTCATCCTGGGAGCAGATGTGGCGGAGGCGAATTCACCAACTTCACCAACACCTTCCACCCCAACCTTAAGTTCACCTGGACCATCTCTAATACTTCTCTCTCCTTCCTGGACATCTCTGTCTCAATCTCCGGCAACCACCGAGAAATCGATATCCATTTCAAGCCCACCGACTCCCACAGCTACCTAGAATACACCTCCTCCCACCCACCTTCCTGCAAAAATGCCATCCCCTATTCCCAATTCCTTCGCCTCCGCCGCAACTGCTCCCAGGATGAGGCATTCCACTCCCGTACATCTCAGTTGTCCTCATTTTGCAAGGACCGCAACTTCCCCCCCTCAGTGGTCGAGAACGCCCTCAACCGTGTCTCCCACATTTCCCGCAACTCATCTCTCACACCCCCGCCACGCAATAACAACCAAAACAGAATCCCCCTCGTCCTCACGTACCACCCCACCAACCTCCGGATCCAACGCATCATCCTCCGACACTTCCGCCATCTGCAATCCGACCCCACCATCAAAGACATTTTTCCCTCCCCATCCTTATCTGCTTTCCGGAGGGACCACTCTCTCCATGACTCCCTTGTCCGCTCCACACTCCCCTCCAGCCCCACCTGACCCGGCACTTTTCCCTGCAACCGCGGGAAATGCTACACCTGCCCCTACACCTTCCCCCTCATCCCCATCCCAGGCCCCAAGGAGACTTTCCACATCAAGCAGATGTTCACCTGCACATCTGCCAATGTGGTATACTGCATCCACTGTACCCGTTGTGGCCTCCTCTACATCGGGGAAACCAAGCGGAGACTCGGGGACCGCTTTGCAGAACACCTACGCTCGGTTCGCACTAAACAACTGCACCTCCCAGTCGTGAACCATTTCAACTCCCCCTCCCATTCCGCAGATGACATGTCCATCCTGAGCCTCCTGCAGTGCCACAACGATGCTACCCGAAGGTTGCAGGAACAGCAACTCATATTCCGCCTGGGAACCCTGCAGCCCAATGGTATCAATGTGGACTTCACAAGCTTCAAAATCTCCCCTCCCCCTACTGCATCCCAAAACCAGCCCAGCTCGTCACCGCCTCCCTAACCTGTTCTTCCTCCCACCTATCCCCTCCTCCCACCTCAAGCCGCACCCCCATTTCCTACCTACTAACCTCATCCCGCCCCCTTGACCTGTCTATTCTCCCTGGACTGACCTATCTCCTCCCTACCTCCCCACCTACACTCACCTTTACTGGCTCCATCCCCGCCTCTTTGACCTGTCTGTCTCCTCTCCACCTATCTTCTCCTCTATCCATCTTCTATCTGCCTCCGCCTCTCTCCCTATTTATTTCAGAACCCCCTTCCCCTCCTCCATTTCTGCAGAAGAGTCTCGGCCCGAAACGTCAGCCTTCCTGCTCCTCTGATGCTGCTTGGCCTGCTGTGTTCATCCAGCTCTACACCTTGTTACCCCTAACTTTCCCAACTCCCTTATCGAACAAAGATCTATCAAATTCAGCCCTGAATAGATTCAATGACGTAGTCCCTGCTACCTTGTTGAAAAGAAAATTCCACACACTATGGTAGTGACCCTTTAAGGAAAACGATTTTTCATCATCTCTGTCATAGAGTCAAATAGCATGGAAACAGATCCTTCAGTCCAACTAGTCCACATTGACCATGTTCCCAAATTAAACTAGTCCCACTTGCCTGCCTTTGGCCCATATCCCTCTAAACCTTTCCTATTCATGTCCCTTCTCCAAAAGACTTTTAAATGCTGTAGTGTACCAGCATCCACCACTTCCTCAGGCTGTTCATTCTACACATGAACCATTCTCTGTGTAAAAAAATGGCTCCTTATGTCCTTTTCAAAACTTTCTCCTCTCACCTTAAAAGTATGCCCTCTAGTTTTGAACTCCCCCACCCTAGGGGAAAGACCCTTTGCTATTCACCTTATCTATACCCCACATCATTTTGTAAATGTTAGTCAGGTGACCCCTCAATGTCCTAGGCTCCAGTGAAAAAAGTGTCAGCCTATCCAGCCTATTTTTATAACTCAAACCCTCCATTCCTGGCAACATCATGGTAAATCTTTTTTGAATCCTCCCCAATTTAATAATACCCTTACTATAGCAGGGCAACTAGAACTGCACACAGTATTCCAGAAGAAGCCTCACCAATGTCCTGTACCACCTCAACATGATGTCCCAATTCAACGGTATGAGCAACGAAGGCAAGTATGCTCAGACACCACTTTGTAGAGCACCTGCGCTCTGTTCATGACAAATGACAGCACCTTCCAGTCGCGAACCACTTCAACTCCTCCTCCCACTCCCTGGGTGACATGTTCATCCTGGACCTCCTCCAGTGTCACAATGACACCACCTGCAAACTGCAGGAGCAGCAGCCCATATTCTGCCTTGGCAGCCTACAGCCCGATAGCCTAAACATGAAATTCACTGGTTTTAAAATCTTCCCACCCCCGGCCTCATCCCATGTCTAACAGTCCCTCTCATCCCCGCCTCCTTGACCTGACACAACCTGTCCGTCTTCTCTCCCACCTATCCGCTTCTCCCACCTCACTGACTAATCCCTACCTCTCCTACCTGCATTCACCTATCACCATCCCACCTATCTTCCCCAGCCCCACCCGTCCTCTCTCTGTTTATTTCCCAGCTCCCTTCCCCCTCCCCATTTCTGAAGAAGGGTCCTGGCCCTAAACGTCAACTTTCTTACTCCTCTGATGCTGCCTGGCCTTCTGTGATCCTCCATCTCCATATTATGTTGTCTCTGACTCCAGCATCGGTTGTTCTTGCTATCTCCAAGCATGCTAAACACCTTCTTAGCCCTGTCTACCTGTGACACACATTTCAAGGAATTTTATACCTGAACCCCTAGGTCAACAACACTACCCAGGGCCCTGCCATTAATTGCATTTGTCCTGCCCTTGTTTGTTTTACCAAAATGCAGTACCTCGCATTTATCCAAATTAAACTCCATCTGCCACTCCTCAGCCCATTAACCCCCAATTGATCAAAATCTCCTTGTAAGCTTAGATAACATTCTTAACTGTCCACTATACCAACAATTTTGGTGTTATCCACAAACTTATTAACCATGCCTCCTATAGCCTCAAACAAGTTTGGACCCAATACTGATTCCTGTGGAACACCACTGGTCACTGGCCTCTAGGCCAAAAAA
>NC_063340.1:90784220-90791256 GCF_021869965.1 Rhincodon typus
TAACATCCTCAGTGCAGCCTCCAATGAAGCGTCGGTGTGTTTTCCGGCCTGGTTTTTAAACTCTGGGGTCCGTTGAGATGGATTGCCTCACTTCCGGTTTTCCTACACAAACAGCATCAGAAAGATTCTACACGCCCCGACACACTCATCACACTACCCTACATCAGGAACACGTCGGAACAAAAAAAACACCACAAGACTCCTATGACTGCTGGGCATCAGAGTGGCACACAAGCCCACATCAACCTTACGACAACTGCTCACCCAAATAAAGACCCACTCCCTATCATGGACAGGACCAATGTCATCTACAAGATCCCCTGCACAGATTGCAAGAAACACTACGTCGGACAAACAGGAAGGAAACTAACATCAAGAGTACATGAACACCAACTGGCTGCAAAAAGACACAACCAATACTCACTCATCTCAATCCACATGGACAAGGAGAACCACCATTTCAACTGGGACAACACCAAGATCCTGGGACAGCCTAGGCAGAGACAAGCACGAGAACTCCTGGAAGCATGGCATTCCACGAAGCATGCTATTAATAAACACATTGAACTCGACCCCATATACATTCCACTACGAAGGAAAACCGGAAATGAGGCAATCCATCTCAATGGACCCCAGAGTTTAAAAACCAGGCGGGGAAACACACCGACACTTCATCGGAGGCTGCACTGAGGATGTTACCAAGCATGATAATGAAACGTCTGTAAAACAACAAACCAGCTCGGCAAGCCAACCAACATCAACACCCACAACCCGAGCTACAGATCTACTCCAAAACCTTAGTAACAACCCTCCTCCACCACCCTCTGTCTCCTGCTGTTTACCCAATTTTGTATCCAATTTGCAAGCTCACCCTGAATCCTGTGTGATCTAACTTTACTAATTAGTCTACCATGTGGAACCTTGTCAAAGGCTTTACTAAAGTTATTGTGAACAATGTCGAGCATTCTGCCCTCATCAATCTTTTTGGTTACTCCCTCAAAAAACTTGATTAAGTTTGTGAGACATGAATTCCCTCTCACAAAATTATGCTGAGTCTCCCTAATTAATTTCTGCCTCTCTAAATGTTTATAAATCTATCTCTCAATCAGCTTCAACAACTTACCCATCACTGATATCAGGCTCACAGACCTGTAGTTCCCAGGCTTCTCCTTACAGCCTTTCTTCAATAAAGACACAATGTAGCTACCCTCCAATCCTCATGTCCCTTTTGTGTTTTCTGATCTTTTAGTTTTATAAAACCTTTTATGACCCATAACGCTATCCTCCCCTTCTACAGGATGTAGGTGTACATTGACCACACAGACTGTAGTGACTCAATGAGGAACCTCACTCTTACATCAGAATGACTGGCTGTCTGCTGTAACCATTAAATGGAGAGGCCAATGATCGAATGTTGTAATTCCTGAGTTTAGTTGGTGATATTGTGCAAAGTTTTGGATTAATTTCACCGTCGATTATTTTTAGAAGTTGGACCTGCCCTCCCTGGAGAAGGGAAAGATGAGAGATGAGAGAGAGAGATTTGACCGAGCTGTTCAATGTCATGAGAGGTCTAAACAGAGGAGAGAAGGTGAAACTGTGTCTGTTAGTGACAAGATTGTAGCTTTAAATTACTTCCTAAAAGAAGCAAGTATAAGGAGTGAACAAAAAAGTGAGTGGTTAGGGTCTGGAAAGCACTGCCTAAGAATGGATTAGAAGCAGATTCCATTGAGACATTCAGAGCAGAGTTAGGCTGGTGTCTGAAAAGGAAGAATGTGCAAGATTACAGGATGAAGGTGAGAGAATGGTCCTCAGAGAGATGCTCATTCAGAGGGCTAACACCACCATGATGGCCTCTTCCACACTGTTAAAGCTTGTGTGATTCCGAGATTCTCTGTTTTGGTTGTGAAACAAATGCTCCAAGCTAGAATCTGATTGTTTAATGCATTAATCTTTATTTTAAAACCAAAGTGTACAGTTGAGGCTTTTTAGGCAGAAATATTTAATCTTTGTATAAATATATAGAAATAACTTAATAAATTAACACATTTAAAATATTCTTACATTCCATTTTCATCACATAATTAGCTGTATTTGGTTGCTAAACTCTGTTGCCCTTGCTTCCAGGATTTCCCCACTGGTGAGACTCGGCTAACTCCAGACTAATGACTGCAACTGATCCGAACCACGGGAAACCAGGTAAAAGACTGTCATTTGGATGCTGCTTTGATTGGACGGTAAGTGCCAGCCACCAACATTGCAGATGGGAGGTACTTACTAATGACTGGCAGTCGCTGGCAGCCAGCACGGAGCCCACAACCTAATTATGTTGTCTGTAATCTGGTGCCAACTGGGCAGCAACAATACAGACAGCGGTGAGACATTGTTTTCATTCTGACTCACTGTTGTAAGCAGGCATTAGCACTGGTGTAGAGACCTAAACAGGTCCCTTACAGAATCCCTTCCATGCTCCTTCCCAAATTCCTACACCATCGACCAAGGAATGTTGTGCTCGTGTTGGGAAGTGACTGGGCTTGGTGCAGAGTCACCACTCACACTGAACATGCATTAAAACTATGCAGAGAATCATTAGAGTGTCGCTGAGCTGATATTGCAGTTTTTGCAGATTTGCTGGCAAGCTATCACTGAGGGAATTGCAGTCTGAATGACTGCTCCGGACACAGCCTGTGCCCGACCTGTCCCCTCACACCCACCCCACACTCACCCACACCCCCCCCCCCACCCCTCCCCCCCTTGCTGGTCCTGCTGTAATGAGGAAAAATGATGGTACAAATGGCAGAAAGAACAAGCAATTCCCAAATTGCACCATTCCATGCCAAAGTGATCCAACAGACCCGGACCAAACACACCCAAACTTCAACAAAGAGGTGAAGCCAGAGAGAGCTTACCAGCCAAGTACCAGCAAGTCCATTTTACTTCTGACATGGTCAGTACTTCAATCATCTGCTACGCTCAGAACCGGTTATTTGTACTTCACCGCACTGGGTCCAACCAATCCCAATCTACTTGCTGCTGACTTCCGCTGTGTTATTCCCTGGGTTGCTGCTTGTTTGTGAAACAGCTGTGGACTGGGCCTGCACTTTGTCACATGCTGAAAGTCACAGCCCATTCTTTCATTTCATTCATAAAATGAAACTGAGTGACTATGTCCCCTAGGTGGGAGGGAGTGGTAATGACTAGAAAGGTATGGGAAAGACGCAGTGTGTTTTTAACACGTGCCTCATGCTCTAAGATCGGCACACCCAGGCAGGCCCCTTCCCTGGTAGGGGAGACCATGGGGCTGATCTGCCAGGAGTCAGGCACTTACTGTGGCCCACAGATAGCAAGACCCCAGGTGTCACAAACACACAATGTTGTTTTGTCCACCTGAAATTGGCGTATGCCTTAAAAGGAAAGGCAGTATTGAAAGATATTGGGCATTCTATAAATGGAGCATTACAGAGGGACCAGGGGCAGGGCAGTGCTCCTGGTAAAAAAAATTGAGGATGAATATTGGGCCTAACTCTGGTCTAACATGGATCCTTTCCCATTTGGTTAGGGAAAAGGCAGGAACACTGATTCTAAGGCAGGCCAATTTCTGCTAAAGGAAATGGTTCCCCGGATTAAAATGTAACAGTTAATTAGTTGGGAGGGAGGGAAGCTCTTAAAGTTAACATGTTTCCTCCAAAAAAAAAGCCTTGATTTTCTTCTGTCTTGAGAGGATATTGGGTTTCCGGATCACGTGGAAAGAAGACTGGGATGTTCTGACTCTTTGAAAGACCCAGAATTGCGGCAACTCCCACTCTGGGTGAGGGGGCATTCTGCAGAACCACTGAGGTGTCTCGCAAAGTGGAGGTGCTCCCTGGTGACCATGGTGGGGGGCGTGGGTAGTCACAAGGGTGGGGGAGGGTGTGGCTTGTGGGGGTAGAATGGTTGCAGTGTAAATGAGCTAGTGCTTCAAAACAATATAGCTGGCTTTCTGACGGTTTGCGATTTCAATGGTTTCCTTCCTCACTCTGAACTGATACTTTAGATTAATAAAGACTGACTGGGTTGAGCTCCGCTTCATCTGGATTTACCCAATGTTAATCAGGTCCCTTTAGCTGGTGGTGACCACCGGGCGCACACAGACACAGGCCACAGGGACCATCATCTTCTCTGCATGGTAGATGATTCGATGCTCAGGACCCTTACTCTTCTTCAGCACGATCATCTCCTGGTGGACC
Source organism: Rhincodon typus (assembly GCF_021869965.1). NCBI lineage: Eukaryota > Metazoa > Chordata > Chondrichthyes > Orectolobiformes > Rhincodontidae > Rhincodon > Rhincodon typus. The sequence goes on from NC_063340.1 coordinate 90,788,444, forward strand.
AGGTGGGTGTTGAGAGACGGATCCTGCACCCCCCGGCTGCTCAGGCACTGGGAGTACACACATTCTGCTTTAAAGATGGTGGAAGGGTAACGGTTGGCGTCAGTGTCCTCCCTGAAATGAGGAAAGAGAAAGGGAAGATCAAACATCAGTCCTAGGGAGACGATAGTGTACTGGTGAGTGGGAGGTCAGGCTAATACTCTGGGAACCCAAGCTCGAATCCCACCACAACAGCTGGCGGAATTTCAATTCAATCAATGAATCTTCAAGTTGTTCTCACTGCTGGTAACCATTAAACTACCATCAATTGTTGCAAAAACCCATCAGTAAATGCTTGACTAGTGCCCTTTAAGGAAGGAAGGCTGCCATCTTTACTCAGTCTGGCCTACACATGACCCGAGACCCTCCTCAGAAATCATCCAGTGTGCCACTTCAGTTTGAGGGCAACTAGGGATTTGCCAGCAATGCTCACACTCCAGGGAATAAATTTTTTTTTGTACAGAGATTAATTGACAATCTCAACTTCATTTGTTGGTGAGAGTCCTTCAAAGGGAACTTCAAGTAGTGCAGCTAAATCATTGATCACCCATTGTTTAATTGTGAAGCTGGATGGAAAGAGGCTGCTGATCATCCCTTTATCCTGATAGAGATTGAGGGCAAAGAATGCCTCAACTGTCACAGACCATATATTGTGGTTAGCATTAAGTGACACTGGGCAGGGGGGAAAACCAATGGTGTGACAGAGAGAGAGAGAGAGAAAACATGATGTTGGACAGAGGGCCAGCAGCTCTGCTAACTGAATGGAGTTGAGGTTGGTTAGAGTTTGAGCTTACTTGTAAATCCAGGGAGACAGTGAGCGGTTATTGAAGCTAGCATTGATGAATTCCCAGTTGTGCCGCGGATTGTGTGAGGACCACGTTAAGTTTTCCAATTCCAGCATGTACTTTGTGTTCCTCCTTGTGCGTGAATATTTCTCTTTCCTTTTGTTATTACTTCCTTTCTCTGTGGAGGCAGCTTCAGTCAAGGTGGTGAGCACCACAAGGAGGAGTACCATAGAGGCCTGCAGAGATGGAGAAAGAGAAACTCATCTTTAAAGAAAGCCACTGGAATCAGAAGCATCAGTCATTGGGAATTCACATGCTGCCTGCCCTAGGCTTTGATCTTCAATTTGGGACCTCCCTGGATTGTGGTGGTGTAGCAGGGAGATGACAGGGGACATATGGAGGAACACTTAGAGGAAGCAGTCCTTTGGAATGTTCATTACTTCATGCTCACTCTCCATGTTGGGTTAGTTTCATCTTTAACAGGTCTCTCCTTCTCCCTCACTTCCCTCATCATCAGCCTTCCAATCAGACAGCATTAAGCCCATCTGCTCTTTCAAAGAGTTCTCAAGTTAGTCCTCTACTCCTCCAACACACTAGAATTTCACTTCAAGCATATCTATAATTCTGTTTACAACCTCACTATTGTTATATTGAAAGTATCTTTGCAATTAGCAGCTATACCTATCTCCACCCTGTCAGCCAGGACCTATAACCCGTCATACTGTGCGTCTATACTCATCTCAGTCAGTTCCTTCCCCACTCTCCCTGATGGATATACAGTTACTGAACTACATTATTGGCATGCTGTTTGCATAGGGCACTGATGCTGTACAGAACAACAGTGAAGCACCAGGCAGTGGTATGTTACTCATGGAGGAAGGCTGCCATGTCGTTTTGGCTAATCTCAGTTCATTTCAAGGCCCTGATGTTTAAGCTTACAGATGAAGCATGTTGAGCGGGTGAGAGATCTAATCATCAATAAAACCATTCCTCTATAAAATAAGAGGCACAGAACTTCACTGAGAAAACTTGTTTGATGTTTGGGCACCACTGGCCTCAATAACCATGAAGCAGAGGTGAATTTACCATGATGTTCTTTCTCCTTCTGATAATTTTCCCTGTCACACACCTCCTGCAGTCCATTTTCTCTGATGTACACTCAGGGCTCACACTGTGACTCAGTTGGGAGCCTGCCACGGACTTGTGCGCATCCTATAAGCTGGCTCCACTCTTGACGGGCAGCCATGTCAGAGATTCCATATTTCAAATGAGGCCCTGTCTGCCCCACAATGTGGATGTGAGATGTCCCATGGTGAGGAGCAGGGATGTTACACTGACCCTTGCCCTATCTTTAACTCTCAATCAGCAGTACCAAGCCATAGAGTCATAGAGCTGTACAGCATGGAAATAGACCCTTCGGACCAACTTTTCTATGCCAACCAGATATCTTAAATTAATCTAGTCCCATTTCCCAGTCTTTGGCCCATATGCTTCTAAACCCTTCCTATTCATGTACCCATCCAGATGCCTTTTAAATGTTGTATTTGTACCAGCCTCCACCACTTCCTCTGGCAGCTCGTTCCATACACGCACCACCCTCTGCATGAAAAATTTTCCCCTTAGGTCCCCTTTAAATCTTTCCCCTCTCACCTTAATCCTATGCCCTCTAGTTTTGGACTCCTCTACCCTGGGAAAAAGATCTTGACTGTTCACCCTATCCATGCCCCTCATGATTTTATAACCCCTTTAAGGTCACCCCTCAGCCTCTGACACTCCAGGGAAAATAGCCCCAGCCTATTCAGCCTCTATCCATACCTCAAACTCTCCAAACCTGGCAACATCCTTGTAAATCTTTTCTGAACCCTTTCAAGTTTAACAACATCTTTCCTATAGCAGGGAGACCAGACTGAGTGCAGTATTCCATAAGTGGCTAAACCATTTAGCCAGAGATAGTAGGAACTGCAGATGCTGGAGAATCTGAGATAACAAGGT
>NC_063340.1:90791656-90799393 GCF_021869965.1 Rhincodon typus
TCCTCTGATGCTGCTTGGCCTGCTGTGTTCATCCAGCTCTACACCTTGTTAAACCATTTAGCCATTTGCTTCATTACTGTACTGCTATTGGATCTTCTCCCACAGTCCATCATTAATTCTGCCTTACCCATCTTTACCCTTCTTCATGGCCGACATACAGTCAAAATCATTCTGCTCATTCTTTTCACTGGCCCAGTGTTGAATGTGTTCTTCAGTCATTAAGCTTTCAAGAGAAATGCTACAGGTTTAAATGGGAATGCAGTCTTTATTAAGACTGTCTTTTTTTTTAGAATCGCTGCAGTGTGGAAACAGGCCCTTTGGCCCAACAAGTCCACACTGACCCTTGGAGCATCCCAGCCAGACCCATCCCCCAATAACCCACCTAAGCTACACATTCCTGAACACTACAGGCAATTTAGCATGCCCAATCCACTTAACCTGCACATCTTTGGACTGTGGGAGGAAACTGGAGCACCCAGAGGAAACCCACACAGACATGGGGAGAATGTGCAAACTCCACACAGACAGTCGCCCAAGGGTGGGATCAAACCCGGGTCCCTGGCGTTGTGAGGCAGCAGTGCTAACCACTGAGCCACTGTGCCACCCTACCTCCTGTATCTGCACTTAAACATTAATGTCAGACTGCACAACCATAGGTAATCCCTCAGCCCTCAGATCAGTTATTCTGACATTCAATTGTTTGATGTTTGATGCAACAATTCATTGGAATTTTCAGAATGAAGGCTCACACCCAAACCATTACTCTGCCTATCTGCCATACATTCTTAGTAGCTATCTGCATTTCTTGTTTGAATAGTCCATTTACTCACCATTAAGGATCGCAGTCTGAATTTGCAAAGCATCTTGTCGTCTCTTGCTTGCTGTCTTCTGGATTACTTTGCACAGTTGATCTAACTTGAACCGGCTGTTCTATGATCTATCTTGAATCTGATTGCTTGTGTACTGCAGCACCCTCTTTTATAGAGGCCACCATCACATGTGGTTTGCCACAGGTTACTGGCATCAGCTCCGGGGTTTCCTACTCCTTCACACGGAAAATGATATCACTGAAAGATTGAGTCAGGGGTTTAAGACCCTGCTGCCTCTCCAAACCCATGGACTTTCCTCCTTCTAATGATTTAGAGTGTAATTAATCTGGAAACCACATCTAACCTACTTACAGGGGCAGGACTATATGAGCTAGTACTACCAGCAACTGATTATTGAGCAGTTTATAACTCACATCTGCAGGTAGGCTAGTTCGCGCACTTCATGGAAAGTGTGCTATTTGAGTGTGCACAGCTCACATCAAGTAAAAAGAATCATTTGTGTAAAGACATGCTGTGACCACACAGACTAGTGGTGTCCTAGTTTTGACCTTGGCTTCTGTTGATCTAGTTAAGCTCCCTAGGCCATAGGCGGAAACTTATCAAAGTTCTCAAATCCAGTTGCTTTCTAGTGACCAAACCAGAAATTACTGGAAAAGCTCAGCAGGGCTGGCAGCATCTGTTACAAGGGTCACCAGACCCGAGATATTAGCTCTGACTTCTCTTCACAGATGCTGCCAGACCTGCTGAGCTTTTCCAGCAACTTCTGTTTTTGTTTCTGATTTACAGCATCTGCAGTTCTTTTGGTTTTGTTTTCTAGTGACCCTGGCTCTAAGGATCCATTATGTCAGGTGTCAGCCCTACCTCTGAGTCAGAAGTTTGTGTGCTTAAGCTCCACTCCAAAGACAAAAGTATACAAAACCCATTTTCCAACAGCTCTCAATTCTGAAGAAGAGTTGTAGCAGAGTCGAAGCACTATCTCTGTCTCTCTTTGCAGATTCTGCCAAACCTACTGAGTTTCTTCAGCATTCTTTATGTTTGTTTCAGATTTCCAGCATCTGCTGAATTTTGTTTTTACCCACTCCCTACACTTGAGGTGCAGAGCTGGGGTGACACTATGGTGCAGTTCCAGGGAATGCTGTCTGTGGGAATTGCAGTCTTTTAGATAAAATGGTATAAACCGAGCCCTCATCTGTCTTAAAACCCTATGGCTGTCCTTTCATTGTAGTTATAATAATCTTAGATTTATGTCCCTTCTTACGGACAAGTTGAATTATTAATTTCTCATTTATTTTAGCCTAATGTTCAACCATCTCAATTAGGTCATCTCTGAACTTTTGTGTCTGTAGAGTGATAGAATCATACAACATGGAAACAGACCCTTCAGTCCAACTTATCCAAGCCGGCTCGACATCCCAACATCCCAGCCAGCAATAGGCCCATATCCCTCCAAACCCTTCCTATTCATACACCCATCCAGATGCCTTTTAAATGTTGCAATTATACCAGCCTCCACCACTTTCTCTGGCAGCTCGTTCCATACACGGACCACCCTCTGTGTGAAAAAATTGCCCTTCCGGTTCCTTTTAAATCTTTCCCCTCTCACCTTAAACCTGCGTCCTCTAGTTTTGGACTCCCCTACCCTGGGAAAAGACCTTTGCTATTTACCCTATCCATGCCCTTCATGATTTTCTTAACATCTATCAGGTCATTCCTCAGCCTCCGACGCTCCAGGGAAAATAGCCCCAGCCTATTTAGCCTCTCCCTATAGTTCAAACCCTCCAATCCCTAGCAACGTCCTTGTAAATCTTTTCTGCACCATTTCAAGTGCAACAACATCTCTCCTATAGCAGGGAGACCGGAATTATATGCAATACTTGAAAAGCGACCTCACCAATGTTCTGTACAGCCGCAACATGACCTCTCAACTCCTATACTTAATGTTCTAACTAATGAAGGCAAGTGTGTCAAACACCTTCTCCACCACCCTGTCTACCTGCAACTCCACTTTAAAGGAGCAACACACCTGCACCCCTAGTTCTCTTTGTTCTCTTTGTTCGGCAACACTCCCCAAAGCCCCACCATTTGCTGTATAAGTCCTACCCTGGTTTGATTTACCAAAATGCAACACCTCACAGTAAACTCTCCCTGCCACTCATTGGCCCATTTGAACAAGGCTCCATTGTATCTGAGATAGCCTACTTGACTGTCCACTGCACCACCAATTTTGGTGTCATGTGCAAACTTACTATTCATGCTTCCTATATTCACATCCAAATCATTTATATAAATAATGAAAAGCAGTGGACCCAGCACCAATCCTTGTGGCACACCGCAGATCATAGGCCTCTAGCCTGAAAAGCAACCCACTATCATCACCATCAGTCTCCTACCTTCAAGCCAATTTTATATCTGATTGGCTAGCTCCCCCTGGATCCCATGTGATCTAACCAGCCTACATGTGGAACCTTGTTGAAAGCTTTGCTGAAGTCCATGTAGACAACATCTACGGCTTTACCTTCATCAATCTTCTTTGTCATCTCTTCAAAAAACTCAACTTAGTGAGATACGATTTCCCATGCACAAAGCAATGCTGACTATCCCTAATCAGTCCTTGCCTTTCCAAATGCATGTAGATCCTGTCCCTTAGAATATCCTTCAGTTTCTCTTCAGAAATGAAACTTGTCACTGTGGTATCATCTTTTGAGATCTCCATAGCACCATCTGCAATGTAACTTGGTATTCCTGCAGACTAATGTTGTGATTCATGTCACAGGACACCCAGATCCCCCTGTACTGCAGCTTTCTACAACATCTGCACATTTAAATAATGTTTTGCTTTCTAAATTCTTCCTTCCAAAATGGATAATTCCATCTATCATCCATATGCCTATCTGATAGCCACTTAAATGCCCCTGAGGCTGACTCCACTACCCTCTCCAGCAATGCATTCCACACCCCGACCACTCTCAGAATAAAGAACCTACCTCTGACATCTCCCCTATATCTACCTCCACTCATTTTAAAACTATCTCCCCTCATAATAACTACCTCCACCCTAGGAAAAAGTCTCTGGTTGTCCACTCTATTTATACCTCTGATCATTTTGTACACCTCTATCAAGTCACCTCTCATCCTTCGTCATTCTAAAGAGAAAAGCCCTAGCTCTCTCAACCTCTCCTCATAAGACCTTCCCTCCATTCCAGGCAACATCCTGGTAAATCTCCTCTGCACCTTTTCCAACGCTTCCACATCTTTCCTGTAATGAGGTGACCAGAACTGGACACAATACTCCAGATGTGGCTGAACCTGGCTTTTGTATAGTTGGAGCATAACTTCACGGCTCTTGAACTCAATCCTTCTATTAATGAAAGCTAACACACCATACGCCTTCTTAACAACTCTATCCACCTGGGTGGCAGCTTTCAGGGAACTGTGGACATGAACTTCAAGATCCCTCTGCTCCTCCACACTGTCAAGAATCTTTCCATTAACCCTGTATTCTGCATTAAATTTGTCCTTCCAAAATGAACCGTCTCATACTTTTCAGGGTTAAACTCCATCTGCCACTTCTCAGCCCAGCTCTGCATCTTATCAATGTCCCTTTGTAACCTAGGACACCCCTCCACACTATCCACAACTCGACCCACCTTCGTATCGTCTGCGAACTTACTAATCCACCCTTCCGCTCCTACATCCAAATCATTTACAAAAATCACAAACAGAAGAGGACCCAAAACAGATCCTTGTGGTACACCACTTGTAACGGAGCACCATGTTGAATATTTTCCGTCCACTATCACCCTTTGTCTTCTAAGATTCAGCCAATTCTGAATCCAATCTGCCACATTTCCCCCTATCCCATGCCTCCTTACTTTCTGCATGAGCCTACCATGGGGAACCTTATCAAACGCCTTACTTAAATCCATGTATACCACATCCACTGCTCTACCTTCATCCACGTGTTTGGTCACCTCTTCAAAGAATTCAATAAGGTTTGTGAGGCATGATCTACCCCTCACAAATCCATGCTGACTATCACAAATCAAACTGTGCCTTTCCAAGTGATCATAAATCCTATCTCTCAGAGCCCTTTCCAATAATTTGCCCACGACTGAAGTAAGACTATTTTTCTGTCATCAGCAAATTTGACAAACATACCTTCTGTTCCTTCATCCAAGTTTTGGTCCAGAAAACACACCAATGCCTTTACTTCCTAAGGAGGCTAAGGAAATTTGGCATGTCCACAAGCACTGTTACAAATTTTATGGATGCACCATAGAAAGCATCCTATCCAAATGTATCACAGCTTGGTATTGTGCCCAAGATGGCAAATAATTACAGAGAATCATGAACACAGCTCAGTCCATCACACAAACCAGTCTTCCAGCCATTGACTTCCTACTGCTTTGGGAAAGCAACCAACATAATCAGACACCTCCCATCCCGATTTGCTCTCTTCCACCCTCTTCCATCGGGCAGAAGATATAATAGTTTGAAAACACGTATCAACAGATTCAAGAACATCAGACTTATGAATGGATCTCTCATGTATTAGAGTTGATCTTTCTCTGCACCTGTTCTGTAGCTGTAACACTATATTCTGCATTCTGTTCTATTACCCTGATGTACTTATGTAAGGTATGATTTGCCTGAGTAGCACGCAAAACAATACTTTTCACTGTATCTGGGTACATGTGACAATAATAAATCAAAACCCCGGTCAACCAACATCCTGTTAAATCTCCTTTGTACCTTCTCCATTGCTATTGCATCCCTCCTATGATGTGGATTCCAGAACTTCACTCTAGCTATGGCCAAAGGGGTAGGGGATCTCTGATGGAATGTAGAGGGAGGGTGTAGGAGTGGGGCTGAGATTAAAGTGGCCTGGGAGGACAGGAGATGGGGGAGCTGGTAATCCACAGAGTTTTTATGTAAGGAGCCATTTGCCTTCCTGTCATACTTTCAGGATCGATTTAAGGTCTTTTGGAGTGGCCAGTTAGGGCACATCCACTTTTACAAATAACTGAGAAGGCCCCGAAAGTATTAGCACAGGGACAAAACTCCATGGTAACTATGACCCACTGTTGGGAAGCCCTGATCTACGTTGCTTGTTGCTTTCTCAAAGAACTGGTAACAAAATCAACCAAATACTATTTCTGTTTTACAAGAGCACATGAACTGTGCTGGACTGCATTGAGCTTCTTTAAATGTCCGGCTACATTCTCATTCAGTGATAAGAAGAACTGCAGTTGCTGGAGTCAGAGATAACACAGTGTGGAGCTCGAGGAACACAGGCAGCAATAGAGGAGCAGGAAAGCTGATGTTTTGGGTCGGGACCCTTCTTCAGAAAGGCCCTCATTCAGAAGAACTGTTCCCTGTGACAGATATTAACCTAACTTGCTGTGGTTTCTAGCTTTCAGTCTCCCTCCTTTTTTGAGTAGAATAATCATATTTACACTCTGAGAAGTTTTGCAGAGCTAAATGATTAAAGCTTGCTTGAATGGCTATTGAGTGGCTTTGATCTTTGGCTTCGCGTTGGGTTTATTGTCTGACCTGGAGGAGAGTTGTCACTTACTCATTGTCAGATATATCAGCCTCACAACTGGATATTTGCTCCAGCCTTGGCCTAGGATGAATCTGCAGATTCACTTCTCTGGATGGGCTGACAGTAGCATTCTTAGAAAGAAAGATTAACTTTAAAGTGATCTGCCAGGATGCGCAATAACATTAGATGAAAGAGCAGTAAATACATTGCGTGTCTCTCGCTTCCTGCAAAGCACACCACTTAAATACAGACACTTAGCTCACCTAGCACTCTGTGGGGCTACAGTCTCAAAGGCAGCTTGGTGAAGGCAATAAATGCTGGCCGGCCACAGATGCCCCCATCCCACAAATGAACAACAAAAAGTATTATCAGGGATTCAGTACAAAGCGGTTTAGCACTGAGATGGTCAGGGGTTTAAAATACAGGGGGTGGTTGTCTGAGGCTTTTTGGGAGTTTTCAAACTTATCTATTCCCAGGGTATATGAAGTGCACCACAAGCATGTTCCCTCTGTAGATTTCAGTTAGAATCATAAAATCCCTACAGTATGGGAGCAGGCCAATCAGCCCATTGAGTTCACACTGACCCTGTGAAGATCATCCCACCCAGACCCACCTCCATACCCTACTCCTGTAACCGTGCATTTCCCATGGCTAAACCACCTAACCTGCAAACACCTGAACAGTCTGGGCAATTCAGCATTGCCAATCCACCTAACCTGCACATCTTTGGAATGTGGGAGGAAACCAGTCCACCCAGAGGAAACCCACACAGACACGGAGAAAGTGCAGATTCCACACATATAGTCACCTGAGGGAATCTAGAGAAAAAAGATCACCTCATTTCTGTCCGAAATGGGCAACTTTTAATTTGTGAACAGCGTCCCCCTTATTGAGAACAGAGCTCCGCTCATTGTGAACAGTGCCACCCCATTGCAAACAGTGTCCCCTTATGGTGAACAGTGCCCCCCTCATTGTGAACAGTGCCCCCCTCATTATGAACAGTGCCGCCCTCATTATGAAAAGTGTCCCCCTAGCTGTGAACAGTTTCCCCCTTCTCATTGTGAACAGTGTCCCCCTTCTCATTGTGAACAGTGTCCCCCTCATTGTGAACAGTGCCCCCTCGTTGTGAACAGTGTATCGCTCATTGTGAACAGTGTCCCCTCATTGTAAACAGTGTCCCCCTCATCGTGAGCAGTATCCCCTTTTCATTGAGAACATTGACCCCTTATCGTTGTGAACAGTGTCCCCCTCATTGTGAACAGTGTCCCCTTCTCATTGTGAACAGTGTCCCCTTCTCATTGTGAACAGTGCCCCCTTCATTGTTAAGGACCACCCCTCGTTATGAACAGTGCCCTCCCATTG
>NC_063340.1:90799403-90812815 GCF_021869965.1 Rhincodon typus
CCCCCCCGTTGTGAACAGTGCCCCCCTCATTGTGAGCAGTGCACCCTCATTGTGAACAGTGTTCCCTTCTCATTGTGATCAGTGTGCCCCTCATTGTGAACAGTGCACATTCCCCCCGTTGTGAACGATGCACCCCTAATTATGACCAGTGGCCCTCTCATTGTGAACAGTGCCCCCGTAATTGTGAACAGTGTCCCCTTCCCATTGTGAACATAGTCTCCCTCATTGTGAACAGTGCACCCCCATTGTGAACAGTGCCCCCTCATTGTGATCAGTGTTCCCCTCATTGTGAACAGTGTCCCCTTCTCATTGTAAACAGTGTCCACCTTCTCATTGTGAACAGTGCCCCCCCATTGTGAACAGTGTCCCCCTCGTCGTGAACAGTGTCCTCCTTATTGTGAACAGTGTCCCCTTTTCTTCGTGAACAGTGCCCCCTCATTATGAACAGTGCCCCCTTCATTGTGAACAGTGCCCCTTTCATTGTGAAGTGTCCCCTTCTCATTGTGAACAATGTCCCCCTCATTGTGAACACTGCCTCCCTCATTGTGGACAGTGTCCCCCTCATCGTGAGCAGTGTCCCCTTCTCATTGTGAACTGTGCTCCCCTCATTGTGAACAATGTCTCCCTAATTGTGAACAGTGCCATCCCTCATTGAGAACAGTGCCCCCACCATTGTAAACATTGGCCCCTCATTGTGGACAATGTCCCCTCATTCTGGAGTTAGCTGTATCAGTGGGAAAAGCACATCAACCTTTTTGTTGTGCCTGGAGTGACTCCTCCATGATATATCAGTTGAAATAATTGGACCTCAAAAACATGGTGTACTTTCATTGTTTTATAAAACCCAAACAAATTGAATTAGGAAATACGTTCTGGATGGTATCAAGCTTCCAGGCAACTGGGGAAGTGTTCCATCACACTCCTGCCTGTGCCTTGTAAATGGTGGACAGGCTTTTGGAAAGCAGGAAGGGAGTTGGATTTCTAGCTTAGTCTTCTCATTGCAATATTGTTTCCACAGGTTAGTTTTGCATTTCACTTAATTTCCATCCCCGACATTTTAAATTCAACTCGTTCTTCTACTGCTGATATTCTGGACAAGAGACAGCTTGTGGTCAACATTATCAAATCATTTTCTAATTCTAAACCAACAATCATATCACATTTCACCCTTCTCTGATCCAGTTCAGCTTTGACTCTCATCCTTGACTCTGAGTCAGAAGATCATTCGCCTCAAGCCAAGTGCTGAGAGGTAACATTCTGACTTTCAGTCGATATCTTTAAAAACTGGTCACAGACAAACTGTTAAAGTGGCTGCTGGATAAGAATGTGACTTTTGAAATATGATCTCCGTTCAGTATCTCGTCTAAATCTCACATTGTAACTGAAAACAGAAATTTGCTGCTATCTGGGGAATAAGACCATTAGACATAGGAGCCGAAGTCAGCAACTCAGCCCATCAAGTCTGTTCCACCATTCCATCACAGGCCACACAACACCAGGTTATAGTCTGAAACAGTAAGAATTGCCGAGGCTGGAGTCAAAAACAACACAGTGTGGAGCTGGAGGAACACAGCAGGCCAGACAGCATCAGAGGAACAGGAAAGCTGATGTTTCAGGTCGGGACCCTTCTTCAGAAATGGGGGAGGGGGAAGGGAGCTCTGAAATAAATAGAGAGAGGAAGGGTGCAGTTGGGGAAGGTAGATGGGATGGTGATAGGTGAGTGCAGGAAGTGGGTGGTGGGGATTGGCCAGTGAGGTGGGAGGGGCGGATAGGTGGGAGAGAAGATGGACAGGTTGTGTCAGGTCAAGGAGGAGGGTTTGAGAGGGAAGGTTGGTCATGGGATGAGGCCGGGGGTGGGGAGATTTTGAAACAAGTAGAGTCCACATTGAGACCATTGGGTTGTAGGCTCCCAACGTGGAATATGAGGTGCTGCTCCTCCAGTTTCTGGGTGGCATCATTGTGACTCTGGAGGAGGCCCAGGATGGACATGTTGCTCAGGGAGTGGGAGGGGGAGTTGAAGTGGTCCGCAACTGGAAGGTGTTGTCGATTGTCGTGAACAGCGTGCAGATGCTCTGCAAAGTGGTCTTCGAGCCTCCACTTGGTCTCCCCGATGTAGAGGAGGCCACATTGGGAGCAGTGGGTGCAGTAGACCGCATCAGCGGATGTGCAGGTGAACATCCGTCTGATGTGGAAAGTTTTTTTGAGTCCTTGGATGGAGCAGGTCTGGTAAAATTTGTGGAGACAAAAAACAGAGTTAATATTTTGGATCCAGAGATCCTTCCTCGGAACTGTTAACTTGCTACTGTGTTAAAATGGTTTACTGACCCACACTAAAATGTGTAAATCTTAAATGTAATAATTCATGACAAAGGGTGGAAAATTAACAGAACATCACCCTCTGATTTGGAAGACCCTTTGTACTTGTGAATAAGTCACAAAATGAGACGGTTATGTTTTCTTGCTCTGCATGAAGGGAGAGCCAGTGGCTGTTTGCTGGCTGACTGTCTAAATAATTGACTGGATAAATTATTAGCAGCTGTACCTTGTTATCAGCAGGCACCAACAGAGTGAAGCACACCCCTAACATGCTCAAACTTGAAATGCACCTGAGAATCAACCTTCCAGAAATTTGGCTACAAGAGTCTTCATAGCCTTCCTGGGAATCCTGTACTTTCTAAGACCCCGACTTCATCTTTAAAGCACACAAGCGTCTGAAGACTATGATAATCTGTAACAATATCCATCATCCAAGTCTCAGCTTTGTGTGGGTGTGTGAAAGTGAATGGGTAAGATGGCGTGTCTAATTCAGGATAAGTGTGTAAATGATAAATAGCTTTAAAAAAAAACTCACAATAGCCTGCTTGTCTTTAGACTCTCCCATACAGGGAAATAACCTTTCCACATCTATAATAAAGAACAGTGATGCCAGAAGTTTGAAACAAACATAAACAGAAATTGCTGGAGAAACTCGGCAGGTCTGGTAACATTTGTGGAGAGAGAATGGTGTTCCATTGGAAGCAATGCTCTTGAGGTTAACAAGGCAAGACACATGTCACTTTCAGCATATAGTGCAATTATCGAGTGCAGCACAGGAACACATACATTCCAACAGGCAAAATCTGATCCAGCCTTTTCCCAGAGGCTTGAGCTGATTATTGAGGTTGATCCACCTAGTGCAATATTATGGGTCTGTCACATGGTACACTTTACGTGAGATGTTAAACCGAGGTCCATTCACGTCCTCGAGTAGAAATAAAAGAATATATTGCACTATTTTAATGTTTCCCAGTGACCTAGAGCCCTCAAGCAACATCAGATTGTGTGATTATAATTGCCATGGGGTTTGTGGGGTCTTGCTGCATGGATGTTACTTAAGTTCCTACATTACACTGGTGACTTCACTTTGGAGAATGTATTGTCCTGAGAATATGAACATTGAAATCAGAGACAAGAGACAGTCATATGTCACTTCTAATTGTAGAATCATAGTACAGAAGAGGCCTTTCAGCCTATTGAGTCTGTACTGCCAAAGTTACATAAAACCTACACAAGTCTGACTTTCCACCACTACACCCACCAGCCTTGAATGTTGTGATATTTCAAGTGCTCACCCAAATACCTTTCAAAGGTTGTGAGGTTTCCCACCTCACCTACCCTCCCAGGCAGTGGATTCCAGACTCCCACCACCCTGTAGGGGAAACTGCTTCCTTATATCGCCTCTAAACCTGCTTTTCACTTCAAATTATACCCTCTTTTTATTCATCCTTTGACTAAGGGGAATAGCTGCCTTCTATTAACTGATCTTATATACCTCAATCAGGTAACTCCTCAGCCTTCTCTGCTCTAAAGGAAATAATCCGAGCTTATCCAGCCTCTCTTCATCACTGAAACACTCCATCCCAGGCAACATCCTGGTGAATCTCCTCTGCACCCCCTCTAGTACAATCACATCCTTCCTATAGTGTGGGGACCAGAAGTGCACACAGTACTGCAGCTGTGGCCTGGCCAAAGTCTTGTACAGCTCCAGCATAACCTCCCTGTCCTTGTAAAGTACGCCTCGACTGGTAAAGGCAAGTATCCCATCTGCCTTCATAACATTCCTATTAACCTGTCCTGCCCCCTTCAGGGGTCTGTGGACAAGCTACCCAAGATCCCTCTGTTCCTCTGAGCTTCCTAGTGTCCTGCCATTCATTGAGTCCTCCCTTGTTTCTTCTTCCAAAGTACATCACCTCACATTTATCAGGGTTAAATTCTAGCTGCCACTGCTCTATCCACCTGACCAACCTGTTTCTATCTTCCTGCAACCTAAGTTCTTCCCCACTCTCAACCACCCGCCAATCTTTGTGTCCTCTGCTAACTTACTTATCACTGCTTCCACACACTCTGGTTATATTGTTTATATACAGCACAAACAGCCCAGCACTGATCCCCGTGGCACACCACTGCACACAGGGCTCCAGGCACACAAACAGCCTTCTACCACCACACGCTATCTCCTGTCACTAAGTCAATTTTGGATCCATCTTGCCAAGTTACCCTGGATTCCATGTGCTTTTACCATCATTATCAGCTTCCCATGTGGGACCTTGTCAAATGCTTTGCTGATATACACTTAAACTATATCTACTGCCCTTCCCTCATCTATATACTTGGTCACCTCTTTGAAAAGTACAGCCAGATTTGTTAGACTTGACCTTACGCTGACAAAGCCATGCAGACTATCCCTGATTCCAGAGACTAACGATCCTCTGAGAAGAAATTCCTCCTTGTCTCTGTCTTAACTAGAAGACCCCTTATATTGAAACTGTACATCTTAGTCCTGAACCTGCCCCGAAAGGAGAAGCAGCCTCTCACCATCGAAGTCCCTAATGGCCTGGCATCAGCTATCTGTGGAGAGAAAGTAGCGTTAATATTTCGGGTCCAGTGACCCATCATCAGATCAATTCTGAAGAAAGGTCACTGGACTTGAAATGTTAACTCTGTTTTCTCTCTCCACAGGTGCTGCCAAACCAACTGCATTTCTCCAGAAGTTTGTTTTTGTTTCAGATTCTAACCCTCTGTAGTTCTTTGTTTTGTCATCCTTTAATGATTTTAATATGCTCTAATAACATCATTCCACGTTCTTCAAAACTCCAATGGAAGAGGGCTCAGCTTGTACAACCTTTCCTCAAGAAATAAACCCCCCCTATCCCAGAAGTCATTTGAGTGAAACTTTTAATGAATTGATTCCTAATGCACTTACATCCTTTCTTATGCAAGGAGGCCAAAACTAGACTCCAGATATCGTTTCTCCACTGTCCACACAGTTGTAGTAAAAACTCATTACTTTCATAGTGTATTCCCTTTGTGGTTAACAAAACCTTGCATTTGTTTTCCTCATTATTTGATTCTACCTGTTTATGCAGCAGGAACCCTGGCTCTGTCTGTGTCTCAGAGTTCTACATTCTTGGCAGGAAGACTGTATCCTTCACACATTACCACTCTGCAGGCTGAGGTTGAACTGATGTGGGGAGTTGGTGATATCAACTTTGGTCTCGTAGATGAGTTGAGGTGGTTTGCTCGTACAAAATTGCTGTTTCAAAATATTCTTTCTGTCGGCAGGAATAAAATAATCTTCTGTTCATTAAGGCCAATAACTTTTCAATCCACGACTAACAGAGAGAGAGTGATCCATTTACTTTTGTTAAGGAGGGCTCCATTTAACCATATCCTTCACTTGCTGTTTGAAATATCACTCAGGTCACTGACAGGCTCTCGTCAACCTTGATCATCTCCTTCTCTCATGCAATCGTAGTTGTGATGTGCCTCATTTCATCATGGACCGAAAACGGAGATCCTTTTGTCTATTGGATGGGAAAGATGCACATCTGGGTCTACCTTTGCTCATTATCTGAACCCCTGATATTTGTTTGCAGCCTTGTTATCTGTGCATCATTTGAAGGTGACTAATCTTCAAGCCACATCTAATCACATTTAGCTCAAGCTGTTTCTAAGAAAGAAATTTGCTTTGCTTCATTGGTAGGCTAGTCTTCTTGTCTCTAAGCCAGAAGGACCTGAGACTGGGGAACAGAGACAATGAGATTACAAGAGAGAACGAGAGTGGAGAGGTCCCAGAAGCAGTAGGATCAGGGCACAGAGCTTTCTGGGACTCAGGAGTAGTGGTATGTGGTTAAAAGGAGCATGAGAACGGAGATATTTCGGAAGCTGACAGAGCAACAGTGGTGTTAAAATTGATTCAGAGATGGTAGAAACTGCAGATGCTGGAGAATCCGAGACAACAAGGTGCAGAGCTGGATGAACACAGCAGGCCTAGGCCCGAAATGTCAGCCTTTCTGCTCCTATGATGCTGCTTGGCCTGCTGTGTTCATCCAGCCCTGCACCTTGTTGTCTCAGAGCAACAGTGGTGCTGTCTGCGACGCGGGAGCAGTGACAGTCAGGTTGAAAGGAGCAATGAGAGTAGAGAGGTCCCAGAAGTTGTGGGAGGGTGAGTAGCCAGAAGTCCAAATTGGGACCAATGACAGAGGAGAAAAGAGAAATGAGGTTCTGCAAGCAGACTTTAGGGAGTTAGGTAGGAAATGGAAAAGCAGGGTTCCAGAAGTAGTAATCTCTGGCTTATTCCTGGTGCCACATAGCAGTGAGCATTGGGATAGAAGGATAGGGCAGGTGGATGTGTGGCTGAAGAGATGATGCAGGAGGGAAGGCTATAGATTGCGGAGGCAGTAGGACCAGCTGTGGGGGAGCTGGGACCTGTATAAGGTGATGTACAGGTTAATCTGAATAGGAACGGGATCATCATCCTCGCAAGGAGGTTTGCTAATGCTGGTGGGATGGATTTAAATGAGATTAGCAGGGGGATGTGGTTCATCGGGAGGGAAGCTGAGATGGAATTAGAAATTAAAACGTGAGAAAGTGAGAAACATGGGCTGTACAAGAATGAAGCAAGGCTAAAGGGAATATATTTAAGTGCAAAAAGCCTGAGGAATATGACAGATGTGCTGAGGGCTCAGATAGGGATGTGGGAGTACGATTTCATGGCTGGGACTGACACTTGGCCGAAAGATGAGCAGGATTGGCAGTTTGATATTCTGGCTTATAGGGTTGGGGGTGTATGTAGAGAAGTGGGGAATCACAATATTGATCAAGAAATCAAATCTAAATGAGGAGGAGTGACATCCTGCAAAAATCATCAAATGAGGCCATTTGGGTAGAAATGAAAAGCACAAAAGTGGTAATCATTTGGTTGGGTGTATACTATAGGACACGAACAGTCAGTGAGAGATAGAGGATCAAATATGCAATCAGCTTTCTGAGCTACATAAGAATAATAAGGCAATAATAGTTTCAATGTGCAAACATGAAACTTCTTAAATTGCAACCAGGAGAATGTTCTCAGCCAGTACCTAGAGAATTCAACAAAGGATGGTTAGAGCAAGTGGACCTAATATTCAAACTGAGCCAGAGACAGTAGGAACTGCAGATGCTGGAGAATCTGAGATAACAAGGTGTAGCGCTGGATGAACACAGCAGGCCAAGCAGCATCATAGGAGCAGAAAGGCTGACGTTTCGGGCCTAGACCCTTCAAGATGCATCAGTAAGGGTCCATTTGGAGATAGTGATCATAATTCCGTTAGATTTAGGAGAGTTATAAAAAAGGATAAGAATAAAGCTGAGAATAAATGTTCTAAATTGCAGGAAGACTAATTTTACTTGGATAAGATACGATTTAGCCCAAGTGGACTGGGAGCAGCGACTTGCAGATAAATGGTGTCAGAGCAGTGGGAGGTATTTGAGAAGGAAATAGCAAGAGTACAGAGCAGACACATTCCTGGAAAGATAACGGATGGCTCCATCACTGGAGAACACTGAATGTCGAAGAACCGAAAGGTTTTGAATTAAAACAAAGAAGTTTATGGCAGATACTGAGAGCTGAATACAGCAGAATCCCTCCTGCAGTGGTTTTTAATCGATGTATGATGGCAAGGTGAGCCGTGTGTTGTGAGGTCAACAGGAAATGACAGTGTTTTATCAGCTGACACAAAGTGCCCCAATGGCAAGGGCAGGGGAATCAGCTCCCTGCATAGTGCTGTCACTTAGTGTACAGGGTAGGTGACTCTGTCACCTTTGGCCTTTACCCCTTTGCTGGGCTGAGCCGGTCAGATTGCAGTCTGTTGTTTTTCCTGCTGCAGGGCTGTCAGCACCGTTCCTGGGTACAGCTGAGAGGACGGTGAGACTGAGAGCTGCAGTGTGCTGAACCACTGACCTTGGGTTGAAATTGAGTCCGAGGGAGACGGGTTCAGCTCACCATCACACACGGTGAGGTGTCAGCTGTGTGCCTGGTCTTCCTGTTTGTGACCAGCCAGCACTAACTCCTCTGACACATGTTGTGAGAGGCAGCTGGGAATAAGGAGTCTGTAGAGAGCCTGACCAAGCACTCAGGGTCTCCGTTCCTACTGTGCAATAGTAAATGCAAATGAATGTGATGATTATAATGAATTGATTCAGCTAAAAAAAAACCTGGGTGTGTTGTGAAATTATCTCATTGAAGTGTACCATGTTACTGAAAAGCTCAGGAGCCACTGGCCTCATGGAGTTTCAAAAGTCTGGCAAAGGTGCATGATTCACAAAAATGTAAATTGAGAAATGTAGCACTCGCGAATACACACACTGTCACATTCACATGCATGCACTCACATACACACTCATACACTTTCACAAATATTCACACACAAGTACACACTCACATACACTCACAAATACACTCCCACTCACATACTCTTAAACTCACACTTGCACACACTCATACACTCACAAATACACAGTCACATACTCACACACCCATTCATTTACACACACACTAACATTCACACTTATATACACACTCACATGTACACGCATTCACTCACGCAGGCACACACACATAGACATGTACATGCACACACACAAATTCAGACATACACACATAAATATATACATATATATATACACACACATGCAGACACGGGCACACTTTCTCACGCACACACACCCACGTGCCCTCACGCATGCATTCACATTCTTACAGACATATGCACACACTTTCATTCACAAATTCAGACATACACACAAATACACAACTCACGCACACATGCACAAACACATGTACACACACACTTCCACAAATAAGCAGTCCCTCACTTGGGCACAGTCACACTCTCAAATGCACACACTCACAAACATGAATGCTGTCACTCACAAACACATCTCACACTTGCACAGACACTCATGCACTCACTCACTCTCTCACACACACACACATTTACACATATTCACTGACATATTCTCTCAGACACACGTGCACAGTTGCTGTTTAAGTCCCTAGTTTTATTTTGTAAAACCTTTCAGGGTCCATCCGTTTGGTTGTGTGTTTGTTTCCCTCAAATTGACACTAGATGAAAATAGATGTTTTCTTTGGAAATGTTAGTTTGTGCCCTTCTTGCTTGGTGAGCCTTGGTACGAGGGAGAGAGTGGTATCTGCAGAATTAGAAAGGCTGCTGTACCCTGGAAATCTTAGATAATTTTACAAACCACAAGAGTCTGCAGCTTTTCACACCATCTCGACTGCACAACATTGCTGTGATGGGCAAAGCTTCTACTGCCTTTATCTTGTTTGTGGATGTGGTACCAGTCAAGCGGTCTGCTTTGTCCTGGATGGTGTCATGGTTCTTGAGTGTTATTGGGGCTACACCCGTCCAGGCAAATGGGGAGTGTTCCATCACACTCCTGACTTGTGCCTTTGTTGATGGTTTGTAATCCCAGCTGTGGCTGTGCAGCGAGAACTTGGAGTGTCACCTCTGACAGCGTATAAGTCTTGTTGGCTGAGGTGATGGTGTAGTGGCAATGTCACTGGGCTAACAATTCAAACAGGTTTAGTTAATGTTCTGGGGCCAAACTCTACCATCACTGATGGTGAAATTTGGATTCAGGTTTTCTTTAAAAAAAAGCTTACTGAATGGTGCCCACGTAACACCTGACAATTCTCATAAAAACTCATCTAGATTACTAATGTCCACTAGGGATATGATCTAGAATCATAGAATCTCTACAGTGTGGAAACAGACCTTTTGGCCTAACAAATCCACACCAACCTTCAGATCTTCCCCCCAAGACCCATTCCCCTATAAGCCACCTAATCTACACATCCCTGAATACTATGGGCAATTTAGCATGGCCAATCCACCTAGCCCACACATCTTTGGACTGTGGGAGGAAACCCACGCAGACATGGGGAGAACATGCAAACTCCACACAGACAGTTGCCAGAGGGTGGAATTGAACCCGGGTCCCTGGTGCTGTGAGGCAGCAGTGCTAACCACTGAGCCACCATGCTGCCCTTTTTAAAGAGCATCCCACCCAGACTTACCCTATTCCTGTAACCCTGCATTTCCCATGGCTATTCCACCTAACGTACACACCCCTGGACACTGTGGTTAATTTGCCATGGCCAATCCACCTAGCCTGCACATCTTTGGACCGTGGGCGGAAACCCACGCAGACACAGAGAGAATGTGAAAACTCCACACAGATAGTTGCCTGAGGCTGGAATTGAACCTGTGTTCCTGACGTTGTGAGGCAGCAGTGCTAACCACTGAGCCACCATGCTGCCCATCTAGCCTGCCCATGATTCCAGACACTCAACTTTGTAGTTGACTCTTAATTAGGGGTAGAAATAACTTTTCTCCTACAGAGATGGCGACAGATAATTTGAAATCTAATGTTGATCTTGCTTCCGTGCACCTCCTATGCAGCTGTAACTTTGTATGCCTTGCTCTGTCTAAACACCCTATGATCTGTATGTCCTGTTACAATCTGCTTGTACTGCACACAAAACAAAACTTTCCATTGCACTTGGATATATGTGACTACAATAAATCAAACCAAATCAAATCAAAAAGATATGCCTTCCTCATCTTCCACCAGCCAGTAGCGAATGCTGGAAAGAGTATTTGGAATGTGCATTGTCAGTAACCCATTCCATTGAGTTTTCACACCATTCCAAATACCATAAACCTGAGGCTTGGCTGTCAGCACCAGCATCATGTAGGTACATTTGGAATAGGAGCAATGGACTCAGGAACCACTCAATCAGCAGACAGGTTGGTGAGGTACCTGTGGGAGTATAATAGGCCAACATGGAAACTGTGTTGGAATCTCAATTGTCTTATCAAGTCCCTCATTAGTTCTCGTAGTTTGGCTCCCATCTGTTTCAGGCAGGAACGTTGAACAACTCAGTTGCTGTAGGAAGTGATACCCAATGTTAATTGTATTTAATCCCCATTCCTGCCTGGTTAAATGAGGATGCAGTGATATGCAAGTCGGGTCTGGGCTCTTGGCTTCCCAAAAGCAATAATCTTCTTCCCATAATCATGGCTGTACCTGATATGAAGTTTGTGCAAATTGTATCTAGGAATTCTCCAAGCTCAGAATATCTCAAATGTTAATTGTGCGTTTTTAAAGCAATCATTGCAGCACGGTGGCTCAGAAATTTACAACACCGTCGACGTGGGTTCGATTCCAGCCTCAGGTGACTACGTGGAGTTTGCACATTCTCCCTGTGTCTGCATACGTTTCCTTCGGCTGGTCCGGTTCCCTCCTACAGAATGGCCATGCTAAAATTTCCCATTGTGTTCAGGGATGTGCAGATTAGGTGGGTTATAGGGGGGATGGGGGGGATGGGTCTGGTTGGGATGCTCTGAGGGGTGGTGTGGACTTGTTGGGTCAAAAGATCTGTTTCCACACTGTAGGGGGTTCTATGAAATGAGAAGGAGGAGGCTTGTGTGAAACAGAAATACTGGAATAGACATTTGGGCAGTGCAGACTCTGCTGTACATTCAGTGCAATTCTAAATGGTGCTTATTATTTGACCACCTGAAGGAGCAGATGCAGCTTTCCCATCCTATGCCATCTACAACTTGGCACCGTTAGCCACCTGGATTTTGTACTTTGGAGTGAAGCTTCAACTCCTGCCTGTGTGGTACCATACACAGTCATAGTCTGACTCTTGTCAGCATGGCTAAAATCATTCTGCACTCAGCATTGCTTTTATCATTATTGACTTGGCTTGCCTCAGAATCAGCTTTTCGAGGGAAAAGCAAGTAGCCTTGATGTTCTGTTGCTCTTTGCTCTGTTCTTTTACTCTGCATAAAACACCTCCTACATGAGGGGTATTATTCATTCGCAGGATGAGAGCATCACTAACTAGGCAACATTTATTGCCCATCCCTAATTGCCTTGAGGGCAGTTAAGAGGCAACCAGCTGTGAGTCTGGAGTCACATGTAGGCCAGACCAGGTAAGGATGGCAATTTCCTTCCCTAAAGGACATTACTGAACCAGGTGGGTTTTTCCGACAATCGACAATGGATTCATGGTCATCACTGGATTCGTAATTCCAGATATTTATTGAATTCAAATCCCACCAACTGCCATGGTGGGATTTGAACCTGGGTCCCCAGAACATTACCTGGGTTTCAGGGTTAACAGTCCAGCAATAATACCACTAGGCCATCGCCTCCCTAGATATAGACAGGTTAAGTGTGTAGGCAAACATACTTGGCAGATGGAATGTAATGTGGAGAATCGTGAGACTGGAATCGCAAAATGCTGGTGTCCAACTTTAACAGGTTACAGGAAAGGCAGATGGAATCTTGGCCTTTATTTCAAAGGGAATGTAGAATAAAAATAACAAGGCTTTGCTAAAACTTCCCAAAGCACCAGTCAGACCCCAGCTAGAATACTGTGAACGGTTTTGGGCCCCTTATTATTGGAAGGAGAATTGAAGGCAGTCTAGAGAAGGTTCTCGCAGCTGATACCAGGTATGAGGGACTGTCTTATGAGAAGAGGTTGGATAGACTGGGTCTGTAATTATTGGAATTTAGAAGGATGAGAGGCAACCTTATTGAAATATATAAAGCTTCTTAAGGGCTTAGGAGGGTGGATGCTGAGAGGATGTTTCCCCTGTGAGAGAGTTGTGGACCAGAGGGCACAATCCCAGGATAAGGGATCACCTATTTAAGACAGAGAGTGAGAAGACTTTCTTCATTCAGAGGGTAGTGAATTTGTGGAGTTCGTTATCACAGAGGGCTTTGGAGACTGGGTCATAGAGTATTTTCAATGTGAAGAAAGACAGTTTTAATCAGTTGGGGAGTCAAGGGTAATGGGGAAAAGCAGAAAGTGGATTATCAGACCAACAATGATTCCATTGGATGGTGGAGCAGACGAGATGGGCTGAAGGGCCTACAGTGCTCCATGGGCCTTTCCTGTAACATGGGCTACATTTCCCCAGGCTCCATTTCCCCACGCTCCATTCTGCAGGGCTCCATTTCCCCAGGGCTCCATTCTCCAGGGCTACATTTCCCCAGGCTCCATTTCCCCAGAC
>NC_063340.1:90842815-90847370 GCF_021869965.1 Rhincodon typus
CCCAGGCTCCATTTCCCCAGGGCTCCATTTCCCCAGGGCTCCATTTCCCCAGGCTCCATTTCCCCATACTCTGGTCAGTTGATCAAAAACATTGTTTCTGATGTGATTTCAGGTTTTATTTCAAACTGGTAATCCCAGACTTTTCTGTTTCTTGGATTCTCCACGATTCTCCTCTCACTGTGTGGATTGGGTGCATCATCGGTTGCAACTTTCTCAAGGTTAGGAAATTAAATGTTTTCAAAAGTATGTCATATTGTCAGGAGATCCAAAACTCCAAAAAACTGAGTTTTCATGTGGTGCAGCTCTTGATTACAACTCCAGAAATAATGATAAAGGCTAATAGAATGCTGGCCTTTCAATCCAGGTGACTAGAATAGGACTAGGTACAGGTTATATTGATCAGACCAGACCAGGTGTCACTAGGTGCTGCTCTGACACCACACTTGAGGACAAAGATATTATCCTTGGAGGGATGCAGTGCAGATTTACCAGAATGATACCTGTTTTCCAAAGGCTGACAAAGGTTAGAGCTCTTCTTCAATGTTCAGTTGTTAATGTTACATCTGATAATGATACATTTTTATAAAAGGAAAATTATTAAAGATTATGGAGCAAAAGAAGGTACATGGATAAAGTCACAGACCAACCATGGAACCTGCCTACAAACAAATATATGAATCAAACACAGCAATTGCTGGAGAAACTTAGCACTCTGGCAGCTTTTGTGAAGAGAGAAGCATAGTTGATGTTTCAGGTCCAGTATCAAGCTGGCAATAAAATTAACCACGAAGCTAACAAATCGTTGCAATGATCCAAATGGTTAAGTAATGCTCTTTAGGGAAGAAATTCTTCTGTCTTTATGTGACACCAATTCCACATCACCACTTTAAACTTTCTGAATTGGCCCAACAAGACATTGGGTTACCAAATTCCTTGTTCATAGACTTGTAGGATCACACTGGTTCAATGATTTATATATCTGCAATGCCAAGGCAGTGGGCCAAGTGCTGGAAAATGGGAATGGAGTAGTCAGGTAGTTGTTTTTGACCAACGTAGATGTAATGGGCACTCTATTTTGTGCTGTAGACCTCTGTGACTGTCTGACTCTAAGACAAATCAGCACCTTCTCAGGCTAGCTAGGAATATACAGTACATACCAACATTGCCAGCAATGTCCACATCTAAAGATGGAATAACTCCTATTTCTAATGGTGAAGATTCTTATTGCTATCACTCTTGAAACTTCCCGCCAATCTCATTCGTGATTTATTTTCCAGTTTTTGATGGTCTATACTCAAAATAGATCTCCAAAAACTTGTATTTATGCAACATAACTAACCATCCCAAAATGCTTAGTGTTACCAGTGGACACTTGGCACTGAGCAATATGAGATGATTGTTGGAACAAATGACCAAATCAAAGAAGTGGGTTTGGGTTTGTGTGATCAACATCAAAGAGGAAAGAGGTTTCGGGAGGGAGTTTCAAGGTTGGGGACTGAGCCAGCTGGAGGCACAGCTGGTAATGGTAGAGCAATTTAGTTGAGGATATGCAAGAGTTGGATGGAGGAGATAAGAGAGGTAGGGAGGGGTGAAGCCATGGAGGACAATGGAAACAAAGATGATCATTTTAACACCAGCTGCTGCTAGCTCGGGATTCAATGTTGACCAGTGAATGGCAGCAAGTGTAGGAGGATGGGATATGAGACCAGTTCGGTCACATTCTGAAGAGTTTTTTATGACCATCAGTTTATATAGGATGAAGGTGATAATATCTAGTTTGATTCATTAACTAAACTAGCTCTGAACACTATCAACGACAGTCCACCAACCCTGTTTTTGTATTTCTTTTATCTACGATCTCACTCTAAACAATGTTTGACCTGCTCAATGTCGCTGGGGATTTACTGAACCAGTCAAAGCTCAGCTATTTCACCTTTCATTGTTACTGAATGACTCATTTTGTAACCGTCAGCAGCATACTCAAGCTGAGCTGTTGCCTTCACTGAGGGATGTGCTGGGTCAATTCCAATGCAGTCACACCAAAACGATACCTGCTCAACATATAGATGTAGGTCAGTTTCCAGCCTGAAGTTCCTGATCTACAAGATTCAGCAAGTTCATGAACTTCATCAACGCTGCAGGTCATTCTGAGCTTTTCCTTATCAATTGAAGAATTTTTGCAATTAGAATCTCATGAATCTGACTTCATAACTTTTCAAAGATGATATTTGACATCCAGGCACTATAATTGGTTTGTTTTATGCCCAAACTTACAAGTAAAGCTCCCTAGTTTGTGTGTTTAAAGAAAGGCTGAAGTCAAACTCCCATCTGTGACATATATCTGCTCCATTCAGTCAATGATCAAGAAGGTCCGATGTTTGAGATTAGATTACAGCTAGCATTCCGAAACTGCAGAGAACTGCCGCAATCTGTCAATAAAAACAAACCTTCAACTATTCCGTTACTGTGAACAGTGTAACATTGGTGAAAGTAGACACTGGTTATAAGGCAAAAATAGACATTGATTAGAATTAGATTTATTGTCCCGTGTACTGAAGTACAGGGATACAGCAGTACAGTGAAAATGTTGCCATTCATGGCACCATCTTAGGTACAAAGGTACTAGGTATAAAATCTTAGGCATAAAGTCGAAAAATAAAGAAATAAAGTTAGAAGTTCAGCATTTCATTCCTTCTGAAGTGCTTAGCCCTAGGCCTGGATCTGGGCTCTTTCACCCCGATGCTGAGACCAAACGGTCAGCCTTGAGCCCTGGGAGTGTTTGATGGGGGGACAGTGTAGAGGGAGTTTTACTCTGTACCTAACCCCGTGCTGTCCCCATCCTGGGAGTGTTTAATGGGGACGGTGTAGAGGGAGCTTTACTCTATATCTAACCCTGTGCTGTCCCTGTGCTGGGAGTGTTTGATGGGAGACGGTGCAGAGGGAGCTTTACTCTGTATCTAACCCGGTGCTGTCCCTGTCCTGGGAGTGTTTGATGGGGATGGTATAGAGGGAGCTTTACTCTGTATGTAACCCCATGCTGTCCCTGTTCTGGGAGTGTTTGATGGAGGACAGTGTAGAGGGAGCTTTACTCTGTATCTAACCCCATGCTGTTCCTGTGCTGGGAGTGTTTGATGGGGGACAGTGTAGAGGGAGCTTTATTCTGTAGCTAACCCCGTGCTGTCCCTGTCCTGGGAGTGTTTGATGGGAACGGTGTAGAGGGAGCTTTACTGTGTCACTAACCCCATGATGTATCTCAATAGGAGCAAAGTACTGCTGGTCCTGGAGATCCAAAATAGAAACAGAAAGTGCTGGAGAAATGCAGCAGGTTTAGCAGCATCTATGGAGAGAGGAAAAGAGTTAACATTTTGAGTCTAATGTGATTCCTTCAGATCTGAAGAGGGTTGGAACTGAGTTATTTTCAATGCTGTTGAAATAATGGAGGAGGCACATGTGGAACGAATTGTAAAGGTGCCCAGAACAGAATGAATTGGGGTGCTCGTGGTTAGGAGAGAAAAGACAGAAATGAAAAGTAGATGTTAATGGTAGATGTCAGTCACAGTAAATGGGTCAGGTCCACTGAGAAAAAACACATGCAGACGTGACTGCGGAGGCACCAAGGGGGTATAATCAAAATGCAACACCATGGTTGTGCTCTGATGTTATCGAACTCATCGGTGGGTCCTCAATGCTGTGTACTGTCATTGCAGAACATGAGATGTTGTTCCTTAAGTTTGTATTAAAGTTCACTGACATACTGCAGCAGGACCAGGAATATCAGTGTGACAGCAAGGTGGTGGATTGAAATGGCAAAGCAGCTGAGAGGTCAGGGCCATTCCTACAGGCAGAGCAGAGGGGTTTCATATCAGGGTCACCCAGTCAGTGTTCAGTCTCGCCAATTTTTTTATTCACTCACAGGATGGTCCACACTGGCTGCGCCCAGCATTTATTGCCTGTCCCTAGTTGCCCCCTTGAGAAGGTAGTGGTGAGCTGCCTTCTTGAACTGCTGCAGTCTGTGTGCTATTGACTGACCCACAATGTTCTTAGGCAAAGAATTCCAGGATTTTGACCCAGTGACAATGAAGGAACGGCAATATATTTCCAAGTCAGGATGGGAAGTGGTTGGAGTGGGAATTTCAGGGGTTGGTGTTCCCATGTATCTGCTGCCCTTGTCCTTCTAGATGGAAGTGGTCATGGGTTTGGAAGGTGCTGTCTGAGGATCTTTGGTGAATTTCTGCAGTGCACCTTGTAGATCGTGCACATTGCTGCTACTGAGCGTCGGTGGTGGAGGAAGTACAGTATAAAGGCGACGGCATTGTGAGCAGCGAATGCAGTAGACTAGATTTTAAAAAGTGCAGGTAAATCGCTGCTTCACCTGGAAGGTGTGTTTGAGCCTTGGACAGTGAGGAGAGAGGAGGTGAATGGGTAAGTGTTACACCTTCTGCGATTGCAAGGGAAGGTGCTGTGGGAGAGTGGAGGAGTGAGAGAGTGGGGAAGTGCTGGGAGTGATCGAGGAGTGGGAGAGTGGGGAAGTGCTGTGAGTGATGGAGGAGTGGGA
>NC_063340.1:90847380-90851744 GCF_021869965.1 Rhincodon typus
TGGAGGAGTGGGAGAGTGGGGAAGTGCTGTGAGTGATGGAGGAGTGGACCATGGGGTCACGGAGGGAACAGTCCATGCAGATACTGCTGAGTGAGAGGAGGGGACACGGTGTTTGGTGGGACCATCCTCCTATAGGTGGTGGAAATGGGGGAGCATGATCCTTTGAATGTGGGGATGAGTGAGGTGGAAAGTCAGGATGAGGGGAACCCAATGGTTGTTCTGGGAGGGAGTGGGAGGAGGAGGGCAGAAGTGTGGGAGATTGGTTGGACACAGCTTAGGGTCCAATGAAGGGGAATCCTTAGTAGAGGGGAAAGGAGGTCATATCAGAGGCAGTAAGGTGGAAGGTGGCATCACGGGAACAGATGTGATGGAGACAGAGAAACTGGGAGGATGGAGTGTAGTCTGCGCATGAAGCAGAGTGTGAGGATGTATAGTTGAGGTAACTATGGCAGTCAGTAGGATTGTAATGGATATTATGGGACAGAGCGTCTGCAGAAATGGAAAGAGAGATGTCGAGGAAGGGAAGGAGGGAAGAGTCAGGGATGGACCAGATGAAGGTGAGAACCTGACTCTCAGGCACTAGGAGGCCATTCAGCCCATTGTGTTGGCTCTGGTTCTTTGAGCATTTCGACCCAGTACCAGTGTCCAGCCTTATCCCAATAACCCTAGACATTGTCTCCAATTAAATAAGTGCCCAGTACCCTCCTGAATGCCTCAATGAGCCTGTTTGCACCACATTTTCCAGACAGTGCATTCTATACCCCTACTTCTCGTAAAGTAACTATGTGTTTTTCCTTACACCACATTTGTTTCTTTTGGAAAATGCCTCAGATTTGTATCCCCCTGGTTTGACCTGTGTACGAATGGATCATGTTCTTTATATCCACTCTGTCCGGACCAACATAATAAACAGAAATAACCAACTATGGCCAGCCAGGAATGTTACAGAGAGGATTAAGTTGAAAATAAAGCACACGAGGAGGCAAAAATCAGTGATAACCCTGAAGACTGGGATAACTTCAGAATCCAGCAAAGGAAGGCTAAAAAGATAATAAAGGTACAGAGAAAGAAACCACGAGGGCAAACTAGCAAGGAATATAAAAATAGACAGTAAGAGCTTTAAACGCACAAAAAAAAGGAAGAAAGAGGTCAAAGTGAATATAGGTTATAGAACATATAACTTAGAAGATGAATGAAGAAGATAGTTTAGCATAACAAAGAGATGTTAGAGGAGTTAAACAGATATTTTGCATCAGTTGTTATGGTGAAAAACATCTTTAAACATCTCATTAATACTAAAGAACCTGGGGAGTGGTGAGGAATTAAGTCCCATCACCATCACTAGAGAAGTCATTTAGACAAACTAATGGGGCTAAAGGCAGATCAGTCCCCTGGCCCCGATGGTTTGCATCCTAGGATCCTAAAGGAGGGAGCTACAGAGATAGTAGATGCATTGGTTGTAATTTTCCAAAGATCCTTGGATTCTGGAGAAGTAGCAGAGGATTGGAAAACTGCTAATGTGACAACCCCATTCAAAAAGGAGATAACTAAGGACCGATTAGCCTCAAATCCATTGTTGGAAAAGAGTTGGAGTCAATTATTAAGGGAGTAACAGCCGAACATTTGGACAATTATAATCTAATTAAACAGAGTCAGCATCGCTTCATGACAGGGAAAACCGCTCTGTCTCATTTATTAGAGCTTTTTGAGGAAGTCTCAATGAGAATGGATAGAGAGGAACCAGTATTGTATTTGGATTTCCAGAAGGTGTTTGACGAGCTACCTCCCAAAAGGTTAATTCATAATGGTGGCTGGAGGTCACATATTGGCATGAATAGAGAACTGACTAATGAGCAGGAAACAGCAAGTGGGGATAAGGGGTTCCTTTTCAGTTTGGTGATCCGTGACCAGTAGGGTTCCACAGGGATCAACTCTGGGACTGCAACTATTTACAATTTAGATTAATGACTGGGAGAAAGGAAGTGAATGTACTGCAGTCACATTTGCAGATGACAGAAAAACAGGTGAAAAGGCAGTTTGTGAGAGACACAAACAGTTTACAGAGAGATGTTGATAATTAAATAAAGTGGGAAAAATGCTGGCAAATGGAGTATAATGTGGGAAAATGTGAAGTTGTTCACTTTGGAAGGGAGAACAAGGGAACAGAATATTATTTGAATGGAGAGTAACTGCAAAAATCTGCAACACAAAGAGACTTGGGGAACTTGTGCATGAAACAAGTTAAAAAGCTAGCACACAGGGGCAGCAAGTAATCGGGAAAGGTAATAAAATGTTGGCCCTTAGTTGAAGAGGGTTGGCGTATAAGTGTAGGGAAGTCTTACTGCTACTGTGCAAGGTGCTGGGGAGACTACATCTGGTGTACTGTGGGCAGTTTTAGTTCCCTTATTTAAGGAAAGATATTATTTCATTT
The DNA here is from genome assembly GCF_021869965.1 of Rhincodon typus. NCBI lineage: Eukaryota > Metazoa > Chordata > Chondrichthyes > Orectolobiformes > Rhincodontidae > Rhincodon > Rhincodon typus. The sequence continues at coordinate 90,849,812 of NC_063340.1, forward strand.
GAGGTAGTTCAGAGAAGGTTCACTAGGATGGTCCCTGGTATGAAGGGATTGTCCTATGGTGAAAGCTAAACAGGTTGGGACTGTACTCACTGGAGTTTATAAGAATGAGCGGTGATCTCATTGAAACATACAGGATTCTTAAGGGACTTGACAGGGTCAATGTTGAGAGGATGTTTCCCCTCATGGGAGAGTCCAGGACCAGACAACACAGTCTCAGAATAAAGGAGCACCAATTTAAGATTTAGATTAGGATACATTTTTCTCTCAGATGGTTGTGAATCTTTGGAACTCATGCCACAGACAGCTGTGGGAGCAGAGTCCTTGTGTATATTTAAGGATAAAATAGATTCTTGATCAGTAGGGGAATCAAGGATTATGGGGAAAGGGCAGGAAAGTGGACATGAGGAATGTTGGATCATCCATTATCATTTTAAATGGCGGAGCAGGCTCAAGGGGCCGAATGGCCTACTCCAGTTCCTTTTTCTAATGACAGATGCTGGAGATCTGAACAAAAACAGAAATTACCCAGGAAACTCTGGCAGCAACTGTAGAGAGAAAAACAGTTTTCACATTTTGAGTCAAGTGCCCCTTCATCTGAACTGGGTGTTTGACATGGAGATTGATGATAAACTGTCAATGACCCTGGGATCTCAGTCTGGGGAGTCAGCAGAAAGACTGCCTTGACTTCCTCATGGATTCTGTGTGGAACATAGCTCAATGACATAAGCAGGACAGGAAATGACATGCCACATTCAACCACATCATCTGTACTTTACTTCCTCCAGCCCACTCCAATCCGTGACACTTCATACCTCCCATGTATACTGCATCCTTCTTGATTTGCTCACTAGAGGAGAGACAAGAGTGATATCCAGGCTGTATGTGACCAAATGTGGCATCAAGGAGCTTGAGCAAAACTGGAGTCAACAGGAACTCCTTGTTGCTTCACAGCAGCTGGATGTTGGTGGACTTGGCCGTCCTTCTTGATGAATATTCCGGGTTTGCTTGTTGCTGGGGTGGTGGAGGATTTGGATATCACTGGCTAGGCTGGTATTTGTTGCCTGCTCCTGCCTACCCTTTGGAAGGCAATGATGTGTCTCCAGTCCATGGTGTTGTGGGAAGGGAAGGTGATCAGGTTGTGCTTTAACTGCTCTGTGTGTGCAGTCAGTGAGGCCTTGCACATACAGGAAATCAGCCGGAGCTGTAAACCAGGCTGCCTGTGCTCTCTGACTATCATGACTATCATGACCCTGTGGCCAACATTGACATCAGCCTTGGCCAATGTGTTATCAGGGACCTCGGTAACACACTGGCAAGTGGCTGACTGCAAAATGCCTCCAACCAATACTTGGGAAGTTTCAGGGATCACAGATGCTCAGGACAATGCTGACCTTAACACTCCCTCCAGGTCCAACAGGGAATAGGTTGTATACTGACAGGTTACAATTTTCTAGCCCTACCCATCATCAGAGAATGACCTTCCTGAGGCACCAGTGTTCCGACGTTATGAGGAAGCTCCTCCTGTATCTGTATGCTGCGCCTGTACGCTGTATCCGTAGATAGTGCCTGTACACTGCACATGTACACTGTGTCTGCACATAGTACCTGTACACTGTGTTGTATACTGTACCTATGCACTAAGTCCATACATTGTACCTGTGCACTGTGTCTGTACACTGTACCTGTACACTGTGCTTGCACACAGTACTGTACATTGTACTTGTACACTGTGTCAGCATACAGTACCTATACACTGTGCCTGTACACTGAATCCATTCACTATACCTGTACACTGTGCCTGTAAAATGAGCCCAAACACTGTATCTGTTCACTGTGCCTGTACATTGTACCCGTACATCGAGTACACAAACTGTACATGTATACTGTGCCTGTACACTGCACCTGTACACTCTGTCTGTACCTGTCTGTACAC
>NC_063340.1:90851754-90855627 GCF_021869965.1 Rhincodon typus
TACCTGTCTGTACACTGTGCCTGTACACTGAGTCTGAACACTGTGCCTGTACACTGAGTCCATTCACTATACCTGTATGCTGTGCCTGTGTCCTCTGTTTGTACACTGTGCCTGTACACTCTAAGTGTACACTAAACCTGTGTCTGTAAATTTTGCCTGTATGCTGTAATTGTTACAGTCTCCAACAAGCTGCAACTTGCTGCTGCTTCATTGCCCTGTTTCACAGGATGCAGGTTCAGTGGAGAGTAGACTGTATTTCTCCTGCTACTTCTGATGTATGTAATCAACGCCAGAAATCTGTTCAGCTCACTCCCAACAGCCAGGTCCTCAAAGAAGATTTTCACCAGGGAGCTAACCATGAGGTTTCACTGTTGGGTCCTCGGATTTCCCTGAACATCGATGCCCTCTCTCACCTCACTTCCGCTCGTGAGTTCCAGAAAGCTCAGGAAACCCATGATCCCTCAGTTAAATGAGTAATTAACATGATGAAATTGAATAGGGTAAGCAGGTTTGATGGGCTGAATGGCCCACTTCTTTTTCCTATGTCTCTAGCAGCTTCAACATGCTGATATCTGTCTTTGGCACACAGGATTGAGAGCTGGAAAATTCTCATTGAGAGGAACTCCATCCCTAACTACATTGCGCACCCCCCAAGCTCTGCAGCTCAGTACCATCTCCTCCTGGGCCCCGGCCAGTGATGTCCACCTCCCCTGGATGAGAATGAAAAGAAAGATGGCCTTTCAAAGCAGTTCAGTTAAAGGGAAAGTGAAGTCTGTCTATCTCCGTTAACTAACTGCACTTGTTGGGCACCTCAGTGGGGGGGAGCCTTGATACCTCAATGGGAGGAGTCTTGACACCTCGATGGGGGGAGCCTTGTCACCGCAATGGGGGGAGCTTGTCACCTTGATGTGGGGAACGTTGACACCTCGATGGGGGGAGCCTTGACCCCTTGATGGGGGGAGCTTGGTCACCTTGATGGGGGGAGCTTGGTCACCTTGATGGGGAGTTCCTTGACACCTCGATCAGAGGAGCTGTATGACGGAGGGTAGCCCCCGGTCAGGCAACAGTGACAAACCAAGTCCACCACAACAGCGTCAAGTCTATCAGGAACCGAGGGTTTTAGCCAGCTGCAACTTCCAGGAACCAACGCAGTGTGACTCGCCTCCATTTACCCCCAACCCCACAGGGCTTCCTGTCCCGTTCAGCCAAACTGTTTTGCTGCTGGGAGTTGACTTTGCAAATCCAGTAATTAGTGCGTATGTGTGTGAGAGAGACAGAGTGAGCGAGGTGCTTATAGGGGAGGTATTGGGAGGGGAACTGTTCTGATGGTTAAGGTAACATGGTAGTTGTTATGTGCTGACTCGGTTAACACTTTCTGTTCAGTGGAACCTGTGGTTTGTGGCGAGGCAGAGCCTAGTGTCAGACCCTGAATCTAGGCCACAGCTGACACAGCAGGGCTCTGCCGCATACAGGCCGCAACTGTTTAGGTAGCTTTCAGGAAAAGCCCCAAGCTGCTGCTCTCCATTTCCCTCCGTCTTGCTTCTTGGTAGACAGGCCTTCCTCCTGAGTTGGTTTCCTGGAGTCAGGGCACAGCACCAATAGCCAGCTTCCTGGAAAGCAATCAACTGATAGACCTCCTTGAAGCCACTCACCATCCTGACTTGGAAATATATAACCGTTCCTTCAGTGTCACTGCATCAAAACACTGGAATTCCCTCCCTAAGGACATTGTGGGTCAACCTACAGCACACAGACTGCAGCGGTTCAAGAAGGCAGCTCACCACCACCTTCTCAAGGGGGCAACTAGGGACAGGCAATAAATACTAGCCCAGCCAGCAATGCCTACACCCTATGAAAACATAAAGAAACAAATACACAGAAACATGCAGATATGCAGATGCAGCTGGAATCACACAGATCCACACACAGAAATTCAGATACACCTACACAGATACATAAACAGATCAATATATTGAAAGACACAAATACAGACAGAGGCGCACACTGATAAACACACACACGACACACATACTCACACACATACATACACACACAGATACGCACACCGATAACATACATGCGCACACAGATACATGCATAGATAACACACACACACAGATACACACACTGGTAACATTCTCACACACACATGGATACACACAGAAATGTAAACATTACTAGCACTCAGCATCGTAGTTGACATTGATTGATCCCATTTGATGCCTGGTCCCCAGATCAGTATTAACCTGCATCGTCATCTCATCAGTATTGTCCTCACTTCTCCAGGAATTGAAGATCAATGGCCTTGGTACAGCACAGAAGAAAAATCTAAGCAGTTTGCAAAGAACTGTGATCCAGTTGAATATTTTGTGAAGAACTGTGTTTAGGAAGGAGAGAGATACTGGAGGTACTGAACAAGACACAGCTGGAATCACACAGATCCACACACAGAAATTCAGATACACCTACACAGATAAAGAAACACAGATCAATACATTGAAAGACACAAATACAGACAGTGGTGCACACTGATGTACACACACATGACACACCGAGGACACACATACTCACACGCATAGATAGACACACAGATACGCACACCAATAACATACATACACAGATTTGTAATTGCAGATACATTCTATTTTGTTCAAAAAGCACACACTTTGTAGACACAGTCAGTCAATGGCCATTTTATAAATTCCTGCTTTGGAAATAAAACAATCTGACTCCAGGTTAAAAAATAGACAGATTCCGCACAAGGCCTCTTACCTGAAATGCATTGGCTGACCTGAGTTGTCACCTCTTGTATACATTGATAAAACTTTAGTTATCTCAGGGCAGTGACTTGAAAGAAATTCTGGGATTTGCATTTTTATCAATAAAAACCTGCATTTCCTTTCTAGGTGATTAAAGATTTAACAGGAGAGAGTCATCCAGCCATTTTAGGTTTATTCAATACATTCGCATCAGTTGTATGATCCTTTGATCTTTTACTAATAAATTCTGTGTCTTGATACTTCCTCTCTCACTACACAAGGCTCTGAAAGCTTGTGTTTTCAAATAAACGTGTTGGACTGTAACCTAGGGTCGTGTTTTGACCTTGTCCACCCCAGTCCAGCACCAGCACCTTCACATCGTTTTCACAAGAACATGCTGGTCCTGAACTCTACTTAAATGCCTTTAAAAGACTGTGTGTGTGTGTGTGTGTGTTGTTGCTGTTTGTGAGGCTTCTGAAGGTGCTGTCTAAGAATCTTTGGTGAATTTCTGCAGTGCATCTTGTAGATAGTACACACTGCGGCTACTGGACATCGATGGTGGAGGGAGTGGATGCTTGTGGATGTGGCGCCAATCAAGCGGCTGCTTTGTCCTGGATGGCGTTCAGCTTCTTTAGTGTTGTTGGGGCTGCTCTCATCCAGGCAAGTGGGGAATATTCCATCACACTCCTGACTTGTGCCTTGTAGATGGTGGACAGGTTTTGGAGAGTCAGGAAATGAGTTACGCACCAGACTATTCCTAGCCTCGAACCTGCTCTTGTAGTCACTCTGTTTATGTGGTGAGTCCGTTTGAGTTTCTGGTCAATAGTAGCCCCCAGAATGTTGATATTGGGGGATTCAATGATGATAACAATGTCAAGGGGCTGTGGTTGGATTATCAGTTATTGGAGATGGTCATTGCCTGATATTTGTATGGTACAAATGTTACTTGCCACTTGTCAACCCAAACCTGGATATCGTTGCATTTGAATGTTTCAGTGTCTGAGCAGGGGAATGGTGCAGAGGGGAATAGTGCGGAGGGGAATGTTCCAGTGGGGAATGGTGCAGTGGAGAATGATGCAGTGGGGAATAGTGCAGTGGGGAATGGTGCAGTGGG
>NC_063340.1:90855637-90855871 GCF_021869965.1 Rhincodon typus
ATAGTGCAGTGGGGAATGATGCAGTGGGAAATAGTGCAGTGGGGAATGGTGCGGTGGGGAATGGTGCAGCGAGGAATGATGCAGTGGGGAATAGTGCAGTAGGGAACGGTGCAGTGGGGAATAGTACAGTGGGGTATGGTGCAGTGCGGGATAGTGCAGTGAGGGATAGTACAGTGGGGGATAGTGTAGTGGGGAATGGTGCAGTGTGAAATGATGCAGTGGGGAATAGTGCAG
>NC_063340.1:90855881-90859364 GCF_021869965.1 Rhincodon typus
TGCAGTGGGGTATAGTTCAGTGTGGAATAGTGCAGTGGGGAATGCTGTAGTGTGAAATGATGCAGTGGGTAATAGCGCAGTGTGAAATATGCAGTGGGGAATAGTGCAGTGGGGTATAGTTCAGTGTGAAATAGTGCAGTGGGGAATAGTGCAGTGGGGAATAGTGCAGTGGAGAATGCTGCAGTGTAAAATAGTGCAGTGAGGAATAATGCAGTGTGGATTAATGCAGTGGGGAGTGCTGCAGTGGGGAATGGCGCAGTGAGGACAGTGCCGTGGGGAATGTTCCAGTGGGGAATGGCGCTGTGGGGAATAGTGCACTGGGGAATAGTGCAGTGGGGATTGTTCAAGTGAGGAATAGTGCAGTGTGGAATTGTGCAGTGGGGAGTGCTGCAGTGGGGAATAGTGCAGTGGGGAATGGTGCAGTGGGGAACAGTGCAGTGGGGAATGATGCAGTGGGGAATGGTGCAGTGGGGAATGGTGCAGTGAGAAATAGTGCAGTGGGGAATGATGCAGTGGGGAGTGGTGCAGTGAGAAATAGTGCAGAGGGGAATGATGCTGTGGGGAATAGTGCAGTGGGGAGTAGTGCAGTGGGGAATGATACAGTGGAGTATAGTGCAGTGAAGTTTACAGATCACCTTGACATTGTTAGTTGAACAGTCACTTTCCCAATCCTGATTTGCAGATAAATCGAGATTTTTTTCGTTCTGATTTCTTTCAATCATGATTAAATCCTAGCATTCCTTGTGAGAGTACTTTTGTTGTCCTGTTTCCTTTTTGTCGTGCTGCTCGCTAGCTGCCTTCTGGCACCCAGAGTGAAAAAATCCCTTTACCTGCAGCACAGGGCTGGTGAGGGGATAGGTCTTTGTCTGTGACCTTCACAGCTACCAACATTCAAATCCAGACTGGTCTACACAAGGGAATTTAGTCCCACCTATAGACATAAGTTGAGTTGTAATTGACTTTTTAATTCCTCCAGGTACGTATTGGTCAGAGGAATAAACGTAAAAACACAATATGGCTGCGGTTTGGGACATAACCCAATGGGAGGCCTGGCTTCCTGTTGAGCAGGAAGTCATAAGCCCCTCATTATTCTTTTTGTCACAAGAGACCACAGTCCATTCCGATGGTGGTTTCTTTGACACTGTGAGGTGTTACCCTCATCGGTCTCCCACAGCAGCTGGCCTGTCAACCATCGAATTTACACACACGGCTCGTCTCTGACACGCACGACTTAAAAAAGAAATTCACAATTAAAAGCTGCATGTGGTAGTTTTGGAATCCAACCTGTCATGGGTATTTATGAGAGAGACAGTGTGTGTGAGAGACAGAGTGTGTGTGAGTGTGAAAGACAGTGTGTGTGTGTGAGAGAGACCGTATGTGTGAAAGACAGTGTATGTGTGAGAGAGAATGTGTGAAAGACAGTGTATGTGTGAGAGAGAGTATGTGTGAAAGACAGAGGATGTGTGTGAGAGAGTGTGTGAGAAACAGAGACAGAGTGTGTGTGTGAGATAGAGTAAAAGAGACTGTGTGTGAGAGAAAGTCGGAGAGAGACATTGTGTGAGAGAGACAGAATGTGAAAGTGTGCATGTCAGAGAGAGAATGTGCATGAGAAAGAAGGTGTGAGAGACAGAGTTTGAGAGAGACAGACAGTGTGTGAGAGAGAAAGTGTACACATCAGGGACAGAGTGTATGAGAGTGAGAGACAGATTGTTTGAGAGGGAAACAGTGTTTGAGAGAGAAACAGACGGTGAGAGAAAGAGAGACAGGGTATGTGAGAGAGACAGCTTGAGAGAATGTGCACTTATGAGAGAGAAAGATGGAGTTTGTGAGTTCTAATTCATCTTCAATCATTTACTTTGATTTGTATTTTAGTTTTTCTTTGTGGGTTACCTGTTTCAACGTGGCGAGTGCTCTGAGCACTGAGTCAGAGACATTGAGTTTAAGTCATGCCTCACAGGCACAGGCACAAATTCCAGGCCGACACTCACACACTGAACTGTTAGGAGGTCAGCTCGGAGCGAGTGCTAACCCTCCAAAAGCATGGCCCCCTCGGCACTCCCTCAGCACTGACCCTCCGACAGTGCGGCATTCCCTCAGTACTGACCCTCCGACAGTGCAGCGCTCCCTCAGTACTGACCCTCTGACAGTGTGGCACTCCCTCAGTACTGATCCTCCGACAGCGCGGCACTCCCTCAGCACTGACCCTCCGACAATGCCCACTTCCTTGCCGCTGACCCTCCGACAGTGCCCACTCCCTCAGTACCGACCCTCCGACAGTGCCCACTTCCTCGCCACTGACCCTCCGACAGTGCGGCACTCCCTCAGCACTGACCCTCCGACAGTGCACACTCCCTCAGTACTGACCCTCCGACAGTGCGGCACTCCCTTAGCACTGACCCTCCAACAGTGCGGCACTCCCTCAGTACCGACCCTCCGACAGTGCCCACTTCCTCACCACTGACCCTCCGACAGTGCGGTACTCCCTCAGTACTGACCCTCTGACAGTGCAGTGCTCTATCATGATGAGCCTCTGACCTCCACGTTTCCACATACCTTAAGCCCAACGTTACAACCCAACCACGATTTCCCCTCCTCCATCACTGCCTCAGCCTTTCCTGTCATGCAAGCTCCCATTCCTCTGCTCCCTACTGTCTTATGTTCTGTATTTTTAAAATTCACTCATGGGATAGAGGCACCATGGCCTGGTTCAGCATTCCTTGCCCGTCCCTAATTGCCCTTGAGAAGGTGGTGGTGAGCTGACTTCTTGAACCGCTGCAGTCCACCTGCTGTGGGTTGACCCACAATGCCCTTAGGGAGGGTATTCCAGGATTTTGACCCAGTGACACTGAAGGAACGGCGATATATTTCCAAGTCCAAATGGAGAGTGGTTTGGAGGGGAACTTGCAGGGGGTGGTGTTCCCATGTATCTACAGCCCTTGTCCTTCTAGATGGAAGTGGTCGTGATTTTAGAAGGTGCTGTCTGAGTATCTTTGGTGTGGAAGTGCCAGTTTTGGACTGGGGTGGACAAGATCTGAAGTCACATGACTCAAGGTTATAGTCCAACAGGTTTAATTGAAGACACAAGCTTTCATAGCGCTACCCCTTCATCAGGTGAAGTAAGGATCTTTGGTCAGTGCAACAAGCAAAGCCAGGTTCACTCAGACACCGACTGGGTTCTCACCAAATGGAAATGATCAGGAACTGAATGCTGCAGAATTCCAATTTGCTGTTGCATTTATCTTGAAAGTTCACCAAAGTTTCCAAAAGGTTTTATGTTAATGAGTATTTCTGAAATGCAAATGTGTTACTAAAAGGAACCGACCACAGACTGGTGTGAGACATTGACACATCACAAATACCTCAGACAACAAGGTGCAGAGCTGGATGAACACGGCAGGCCACGCAGCATCATAGGAGCAAAAAGGCTGACGTTTCGGGCCTAGACCCTTCATCAGAAAAATTTTTCTGATGAAGGGTCTAGGC
>NC_063340.1:90859764-90874714 GCF_021869965.1 Rhincodon typus
CACCTTGTTGTCTCGGATTCTCCAGCATCTGCAGTTCCTACTATCTCTCACAAATACCTCATTCACTTTATCACAATTCTCCATTGGGAGATGGCAAATGATATCCTGCCTCATTCAGATGGCACTCACACCCTGTCTTGCTCTTATCGGCCTCAGTAAATTAACCCCTCCATCCCACCCCGACACACATGACAGATCCCACACAACTATTTTGATGAAAAGTCAACAGTTTCTCCCTGGTGTGTTGGTCAATATTTCCCACTCAAAGAACAAAGGACAAAGAAAATTACAGCACAGGAACAGGCCCTTCGGCCCAGCAGGCCTGCGCCGATCCAGATCCTCTATCTAAACCTGTCGCCTATTTTCCAAGGATCTGTATCCCTCTGCTCCCTGCCCATTCATGTATCTGTCTAGATACATCTTAAATGACGCTATCGTGCCCGCCTCTACCACCTCCGCTGGCAACGTGTTCCAGGCACCCACCACCCTCTGCGTAAAGAACTTTCCATGCATATCTCCCTTAAACTTTTCCCCTCTCACCTTGAAATCGTGACCCCTAGTAATTGAGTCCCCCACTCTGGGAAAAAGTTTCTTGCTATCCACCCTGTCTATACCTATCATGATTTTGTAGACCTCAATCAGGTCCCCCCTCAACCTCCATCTTTCTAATGTAAATAATCCTAATCTAGTCAACCTCTCTTCATAGCTAGCGCCCTCCATACCAGGCAACATCCTGGTGAACCTCCTCTGCACCCTCTCCAAAGCATCCACATCCTTTTGGTAATGTGGTGACCAGAACTGTACGCAGTATTCCAAATGTGGTCAAACCAAAGTCCTATACAACTGTAACATGACCTGCCAACTCTTGTACTCAATACCCCGTCCGATGAATGAAAGCATGCCGTATGCCTTCTTCACCACTCTATCGACCTGCGTTGCCACCTTCAGGGTACAATGGACCTGAACACCCAGATCTCTCTGTCCATCAATTTTCCCCAGGGCTTTTCCATTTACCACATAGTTCGCTCTTGAATTGGATCTTCCAAAATGCATCACCTCGCATTTGCCTGGATTGAACTCCATCTGCCATTTCTCTGCCCAACTCTCCAATCTATCTATATTCTGCTGCATTCTTCGACAGTCCCCTTCATTATCTGCTACTCCACCAATCTTAGTGTCATCTGCAAACTTGCGAATCAGACCATCTATACCTTCCTCCAGAATATTTATGTATATCACAAACGACAGTGGTCCCAACACGGATCCCTGTGGAACACCACTGTTCACAGGTCTCCATTTTGAGAAACTCCCTTCCACTACAACTCTCTGTCTCCTGTTGCCCAGCCATTTCTCTATCCATCTAGCTAGAACACCCTGGACCCCATGCGACTTCACTTTCTCCATCAGCCTACCATGGGGAACCTTATCCAATGCCTTACTGAAGTCCATGTATATGACATCTACAGCCCTTCCGTCATCTATCAACTTTGTCACTTCCTCAAAGAATTCTATCAAATTGGTAAGACATGACCTTCCCAGCACAAAATCATGCTGCCTATCACTAATAAGCCCATTTTCTTCCAAATGTAGATAGATCCTATCCCTCAGTATCTTCTCCAGTAGCTTTCCCACCACTGATGTCAGGCTCTCACCTGTCTGTAATTACCTGGATTATCCTTGCTACCCTTCTTAAACAAGGGGACAACATTAGCAATTCTCCAGTCCTCCGGGACCTCACCCGTGCTTAAGGATTCTGCAAAGATATCTGTTAAGATCCCAGCTATTTCCTCTGTCACGTCCCTCAGTAACCTGGGATAGATCCCATCTGGACCTGGGGACTTGTCCACCCTAATGCCTTTTAGAATACCCAACACTTCCTCCCCTCCTTATGCTGACTTGACCAAGAGTAATCAAACATCTATCCCTAACCTCAACATCCGTCATGTCCCTCTCCTCAGTGAATACCGACGCAAAGTACTCATTAAGAATCTCACTCGTTTTCTCTGACTCCTCACATAACTTCCCTCCTTTGTCCTTGAGTGGGCCAACCCTTTCTCTAGTTACCCTCTTGCTCCTTATGTATGAATAAAAGGCTTTGGGATTTTCCTGAACTCTGTTTGCTAAAGATATTTCATGACCCCTTTTAGCCCTCTTAATTCCTCGTTTCAGATTGGTCCTACTTTCCCGATATTCTTCCAAAGGTTCGTCTGTTTTCAGTCGCCTAGACCTTATGTATGCTTCCTTTTTCCTCTTTGCTGGTCTTATTTGGAGACTAAACTCATTTGGAATCAGCATCACACAAGGCACTGGTTATTATCACATTGCTGTTTGTTTTTGGGATTTCCCTGTGTTTACTTCAAGAGTATTTCACTGACTGTAAAGAATAATGGGCTGTTCTCAGATTGTGAAAGTTATTATGAATATAAGACTGTAAGGTAAAGCACAGGCCATCCAGCCCATTGAGTCTGCTCTGCTATTCAATTATCTCTGAAATCTTACTTAACCCCATTTTCTTGCCTTCTCCCCATCACCCTTGATCCCCTATTAATCACGAATCTATCTATCTCTGTCTTAAATACACTCGTTGACTTGGCCTCCACAGCCCTCTGCAGCAATGAGTTCCACAGGTTCACCACCTTCTGGCCAAAGAAATTACTCCTCATCTTAGTTCTAAAGGGTCATGCCTTCACTCTGAGGCTGTGCCCTTGGGTCCTGGACTCTCCTACTAGGCAAAACATCTTCTCTACATCCACTTTATCCAGACATCTCAGTATTCTGTAAGTTTTGATCAGATCCCCCCTCATCCTTCTATCAAGTTCAGACCTAAAATCCTCCATTGCTCCTCAGATGACTAACCCTTCATTTCCAGGATCATTCTTGTAAACCTGTCTGGACTCCATCCAAAGCCAACACATCTTTCCTTAGATATGGGGCCCAAAACTGTGCACAGTATCCCAAATGTGGTCTAACCAGAGCCTTATACATCCTCAGCAATGCATCCCTGCCCTTGTATTCTAGACCTCTTGAAATGGATGCTAACATTACATTTGCTTTCCTAGCTGCCATCTGAACCTACACATTAATCTTGAGAGAATCTTGAACTAGGACTTTCTAATCCCTTTGTGCTTCGGTTTTCTGAAGCCTTTCCCCATTTAAAAAATAGTCTGTGCATAACTTCAGACCAACACTGACCCCTACAGTACTCCACTAGTCACTGGCTGCCATTATGAAAAAGACCCCTTTATCCCACTCTCTGCCTCCTGCCAGTCAGCCAATCCTCTATCCATGCCAGACCTTGCCCCTGATACCATGGGCTTTTATCTTATTTAACAGGTTCCTGTGTGGCACCTTGTCAAAGGCCTTCTGGAAATCCAAATAGATTATGTTCACTGATTTTGATTTGATTTGATTTAATTTATTATTGTCATATGTACAGAGATACAGTGAAAATTATTGTTTTGCGTGCTAACCAGATCATATCTTATATAAGTACTTCAGCGTAATAGAACAGAATGCTGAATATAGTGTTATGGCTACAGAGAAGGTGCAGAGAAAGATCAACTCTAACATATGAGAGCTCTATTCAAAAGTCTGATAACAGCAGGGAAGAAGCTGTTCTTGAATCTGTTCATATGTGTTTTCAAACTTTTGTAATCTTCTGCCCAATGGAAGGGGCTCCTTTGTCTAACTTGCTCATTCCTTCCTCAAAGAATTCAAACTGATTTATCAGGCATGGCCTCCCTGTGCTGACTCAGCCCTATATTACTAAGCACTTCCAAAGAGTCACCAATCTCACCTTTAGTAATGAACTCTAAAACCTTACCAAAGACCACTATCAGGCTAGCCAACTGTTAATTTTCTATCTTTTACTACACCCCCTTCTTTGTTAAATAGGGGTGTTACACGAGCCATTTTCCAGTCCCCTGGGACTCTCCCTGACTCCAGTGATTCCTGAAGGATCATCACCAATGTCTCCACAATCTCCTCAGTTACCCCCTTCAGAACTCTAGGGTATTGTCCATCCAGTCCTGGTGATTTATCCATCTTCAGACCTTTCAGCTTCCCCAGCACCTTCTCCTTAGTGATGACCAATACACTCATCGTAGAATCTCCTACAGTGTGGAAGCAGGCCATTCAGCCTATCGAGTCCTGATTACCTTCTGAAGAACATCCCCCCTCATCATTTCCATGTAACCCTACATTTAGCATGGCCAATCCACCTAACCTGCACATCTTTGGACTGTGGGAGGAAACCGGAGCACCTGGAGGAAACCCACACAGACACAGTGAGAATGTGCAAATTTCACACAGACAGTTGCCCAAGGGTGAATTTGAACCTGGGTCCCTGGTGCTGGGAGGCAACTGAGCCACCACACTGCCTTCTGACTCTCTTGAAGTTCTGGTATGCTTTTGGTTCTTCATTTGTGAAAACTGATGCAAAGTACCTGTTCAGTTCCTCTGCCATTTCTTGTTCCCCATTGCTACTTCTCCAGCCTCATTTTCTACTGGTTCCAATGTCCACTCTTGCCTCATCCTTACCTTTTATCAATCTAAAAAATCTCTTGCAATTTTCTTGTATATCACTAGCTACCTTACCCTTTTGTTTCATCTTCTCCCCCTTGCTGTTTTTTTAGATGTCCTCTGCTGGTTTTAAAGGCTTCCCAATCCTGTGGCTTCACACTAATCTTCTCCTTATTGCGTGCTTTTCCTTTTGCTTTTATGCTGTTCCTGATTTCCCTGTCAGCCACAGTTACCTCATCCTCCCCTGAATATGTTTCTTCTTCCTTGGGATGAATTTCTGCTGTGCCTCCCAAATTACCCCCCGAAACTCCTGCCATTGCTGCCCCACCGTCTTCCCTGCTAGGGACCCCCATTCCAATCAACTCTGACCAGCTCCTCCCCCATGTCTTTGCAGTTCTTTTTACTCAATTGTAATACCCTTACGTCTGATTCCAGCTTCTCCTGCTCAAACCACGGGGTGATCTCTATCATAGTATGGTCACTGACCCCTCTGGGTTCCTTCACCTTAAGCTCACTAATCAGGTCTGCCTCATTACACATCACTAAGCCCAAAACTGCCTTGTTCCCTAGTTCCAAAAAAATCCATCTTGTGGACATTCCACAAATTCTTTTTCGTGAATCAGCTATCAATTTGATTTACCCAGCCATCCGCATATTGAAGACCCCCATGATTACTGTAATGGTGCCTTTCTTATCTGCCTTTTCTATCTCCTGATTTATTTTCTTCCCCACATCCTGACTACTGCTAGGAGGCCTGTACATAACTCCCAGCACGGTCTTTCTCCTTTGTCCTCCATACAGATTCTACACCTTCTGACTCTATATCACTTCTTGTTATTGAAGGCAATCCTGTACTCTGCACATCTGCCTATCCTTTCGATAGGACATGTATCCTTGGATATTTAGTTCCCAGCCCTGATCCCCTTGGAGCCATATTTCTGTGATGGCCACAACATTATACCTGCCAATTTCAATCTGCACTACAAGCTCATTTACCTTGTTTCAGATACTGTGTGTAATTAAGTACAGCACCCTCAGTCCTGCATTGACTGTCCCCCTTCTCATAGTTGTCTCCTTATCTGCTGTGCCTGAAGTTAAATTCCTGACCCTTTCCATATTCTCTGTCCTATTAGTTCTTCCAGAAAAGTTTGCAACCGCTCTTAAGCCTTCCCCTCTTTAACTAATTTAGGGTCCTTGTGACCTCAGTTTGTCTTAATTTGCTCCATCAGTTAATCTACCTTATTCTGAATGTTTCGTGTATTAATATACAAAACCTTTAAGTTTGTTCTATTATCAAGATTCCCTGCACTGTTACATGTCTTTGGTGCAATTTGATATTTGCACATTCTGTCCATACCATTTCTTTTCTGTTAACAATCAGGCCCATTACTAATCAGCAATCCAATCCTCCCCTTTACATTGGATTTTATAATTCTTTATGGTTGGCTACCCCCACCCCAGGACTTGATTTAGAGCCCTACCTCCAGCCCTAGTTATACAGGTCTCCATTAGCATGAAGCTGATTTTACGGTTACGATGCACAGTCTGTTGGGTTTCGTGATGAGAGTTCCTTGTACAGTCATTACCATTGAAACCAGGTGAAGGAGCACTTCTGCTCACACAGGGGCTGAGAGTCAGTTACAGGAATGGATGAGCAATGAGCCCATTGTCATGACCGGTCTCAACAAATACCGGGCAATGAACCCAAAAGGAGCACTTCCTCTGCTGGATAGTGGCCTGTTTTTGTCAGGGTGCTCAGTGGAACTTTCCATTCGGTTCATGTGAGTGGAATTCGCCAATTGTTTAGAAACTAATTATTTTGGGTCAACATTCATTTAACCCACTGAACACCACCTTCTTCAGAGTTAACACCCTCAACACCACCTCCCATAGAGTTAACGCCCTCAACACCACCTCCCATAGAGTTAACGCCCTCAACACCACTTCCCATAGAGTTAACACCCTCAACGCCACCTCCTTCAGAGTTAGCTCTGTCAACACCACCTTCCTTAGAGTTAATCCACTTAACACCACCTCCTTCAGAGTTAGCTCCGTCAACACCACCGCCAATAGAGTTAACCAACTCAATACCATTTACATCAGAGTTAATCCCCTCAACATGACTTCCCTTAAAGTTCACCCACACACACCACCTCCTTCAGACTGAGCTCCATCAACCTACCATCTTAGAGTTAACCCACTTAACATCACCTCCCTTAGAGTCAACCCACTCAAAGAACAAAGAACAAAGAAAATTACAGCACAGGAACAGGCCCTTCGGCACTCCAAGCCTGCGCCGATCCAGATCCTCTATCTAAACCTGTCGCTTATTTTCCAATCAGAGATAGTAGGAACTGCAGATGCTGGAGAATCCGAGACAACAAGGTGCAGGGCTGGATGAACACAGCAGGCCAAGTAGCATCATAGGAGCAGAAAGGCTGAAGTTTCAGGCCTAGACCCTCTGCTCCCTGCCCATTCATGTATCTGTCTAGATACATCTTAAATGACGTTATCATGCCTGCCTCTACCACCTCCACTGGCAACGCGTTCCAGGCCCCCACCACCCTCTGCAAAAAGAACTTTCCACGCATATCTCCCTTAAGCTTTTCCCCTCTCACCTTGAAATCGTGACCCCTAGTAATTGAGTCCCCCACTCTGGGAAAAAGCTTCTTGCTATCCACCCTGTCTATACCTCTCATGATTTTGTAGACCTCAATCAGGTCCCCCCTCAACCTCCGTCTTTCTAATGTAAATAATCCTAATCTAGTCAACCTCTCTTCATAGCTAGTGCCCTCCACACCAGGCAACATCCTGGTGAACCTCCTCTGCGCCCTCTCCAAAGCATCCACATCCTTTTGGTAATGTGGCGACTAGAACTATGCGCAGTATTCCAAATGTGGTCGAACCAAAGTCCTATACAACTGTAACATGACCTGCCAACTCTTGTACTCAATACCCCGTCCGATAAATGAAAGCCTTCTTGACCACTCTATCGACCTGCGTTGCCACTTCCAGGGTACAATGGACCTGAACACCCAGATCTTTCAGTGTACCAATTTTCCCCAGGGCTTTTACATTTACCATATAGCTCGCTCTTGAATTGGGTCTTCCAAAATGCATCACCTCGCATTTGCCTGGATTGAACTCCACTCAATACCAGCTCCCGCAGAGTTAACCTTCCCAACACCGCCTCCCACAGAGTAAACCCACTGAATACCACCTCTCTCAGAATGAACCCACTCAACACCATGTCTCTCAGAATTAACCCCCTCAACGCCACCTCCCTCAGAGTAAACCCACTGAACACCACCTCGCTTCTGACTTCACAAAGAAGGACACAAATAACATCCCAGAAATGACAGAGAACACAGGGTTTAGTGAGAAGGAGGAACTGAACCAAATCAGTATTAGTAGTGAAATGGTTTTGGAGACATTGATGGGATTGAAGGCTGATAAATTCCCAGGGCCTGACAATCTACATCCCTGAACACTTAAGGAAGTGGCATTGGAAATTGTAGATGCATTGGTGTTCATCTTCCATGATTCCTTAGATTCTGGAACAATTCCTACAGATTGAAGGGTAGCTAATGTAACTTCACTATTTAAAAATGGAGGTAAAGTGAAAACAGGGAATTATAGATCAGTCAGTCTGATGGTGGGAATGGGAAGGTGCTTGAGTCATCTTGAGTATGAAGGATTTTATAGCAGAACTTACAAAACATAGAACGTAGATCATAGAATATTACAGCGCAGTACAGGCCCTTTGGCCCTCGATGTTGCGCCGACCTGTGAAACCAATCTGAAGCCCATCTAACCTAAACTATTCCATTATCATCCATATGTTTATCCAATGACCATTTAAATGCCCTTAAAGTGGACGAGTCTACTACTTTTGCAGGCAGGGCATTCCACACCCTTACTACTCTCTGAGTAAAGAACCTACCTCTGACATCTGTCCTATATCTATCACCCCTCAATTTAAAGTTATGTCCCCTCATGCTAGCCACCACCATCCGAGGAAAAAGGCTCCCACTGTCCACCCTATCTAATCCTCTGATCATCTTGTATGTCTCTATTAAGTCACCTCTTAACCTTCTTCTCTCTAACGAAAACAGCCTCAATTCCCTCAGCCTTTCCTCATAAGACCTTCCCTCCATACCAGGCAACATCCTGGTAATCTGACATAGTCAGCACGGATTTATAAAAGGGAAGTCATGTTTGACAAATCTACAGTAATGCTTCGAGGGTGTAACTAGTCGTGTAGATTGACGGAGCCAGTGGATGCAGTTTATTTGGATTTTAAGAAGGCTTTTGACAAAGTCCCACAAGAGAGATTAATATGTAAAAGTAAAACACATGGGCTTGAGGGGTAGTGTGTTGAGACGGATAGAGAACTGGTTAGCAAACAAGGTACAAAGAGCAGGAATAAATGGGTCTTTCTTTCTGAATGGCAGCCAGTGACTAGTGGGGTACCTCAGTGATAGGACCCCAGCTATTCACAATGTAACTTAATGATTTAGATGAAGGAATTGAATGTAATGTCTCCAAGTTTGTAGATAACACAGAGCTGGGTGGAAGGGTGAGCTGTGAGGAAGATGCAGAGTTGTTTCAGTGTGAATTGGACCAGCTGAGTGAATGGGCAAATGCTTGGCAGATGCAGGATAATGTGGTTAAATGTGAGGTTATCCAATTAGGTAACAAAAATAGGAAGGGAGATTATTATTTGAACGGCTGTAATTTTGAGAGAGGGGAATGTTTGACTAGACATAGGTGTCCTCATGCACTAGTCGCTGAAAGTAAGTGTGCAGGTGTAGCAGGTGGTGAAGAAGGTAAATTGTATGTTGATCTTGATAGTGAGAGGATTCGAGTACAGGAACTGAGATGTCTTGCTGCAATTATACAAGGCCTTGGTGAGGCCACGTTAGAATATTGTGAGCAGTTTTGGTCTCCATTTCTGAGGAAGGATGTGTTTGTTACAGAGGCAGTGCAGCGAAGGTTTAACCAGACTGATTCCTGGGATGGCAGGACTGGCATATGAGGAGAGATTGAGTTGGTTAGGATCATATTCATGGGAGTTTGGAAGAATGAGGGGGAGTCTTGTAGAAACTTATAACATTCTAACAGGACTAGACAGGGTAGCTGCAGGAAAGTTGTTTCCAATGGTAGGGGAGTCCAAAAAACTGGGGTCACAGTCTAAGGATAGTGGGTAAACCATTTAGGATTGAGATGAGGAGGACTTTCTTCACCCAGAGAGTGGGGAGCCTGTGGAATTCACTGCCACAGAAAGTGGTTGAGGCTAACACATTATATGTTTTCAAGGAGGTGGATATAGCTCTTGTGGCTAAAGGGATGGAGTGAGATGGGGGTTGGGAGGTGGGTAGGGTGGGATTAGGGTATTGAGCTCGATGATCAGCCATGGTGATATTAAATGGAGTGCAGGCTCAAGGGACTGAATGGCCCACTCCTGTTCCCACGTTTCTGTAAATGAAGGGGTATGATTAAGATGTTGGCAGAGGATTTGGAAATTGGCTCTGGGGTCGACAATGAGGGAGGAAGCTGGAAGCTGCAGGAAGCTATGAGCAGACTGGTCACATGGACAGAATAATGGGTTCAACATGGAGAAGGGGAAGCTGCTGTATTTGGAGAAGACAAGCAAGATAAAGGAAGACACAATAAATATGAGGATACTGACAGGCAGATTTATTTCCCTAAAGGGGATCAATGAAGCAGATGGGTTTTTACAACAATTGACAATAACCCTCATGCTCCCCATTACTGAGGCTCGCTTTCAATGACAGATATTTTAACCATAATCAATGATAATTATCACAGTTTCCATTTCAGAGATCAATAATGTGAAGGTAAATTTGAGCAGCAGCTATGGTGGATTTGAGCTCATAGCTTTCGATCATTAAGCTGAGCCTCTGTCTTCCTGATGGAGTAACGTTATCACCAGACCAACACCCCCATACTGGCTGGTCTCTTCCTTCCAGGAAAGATGTGATGTTGTTAAGATTGGAGTATCTCAGGTCCAAGATAAGATCAGACACGCTCAGTCTCCTTTCCTTGCAACACGTGGAATGGAGGGGAGACCTAACAGCAATAGATTAAGCTTTGAGAAGGTGGGATAGAGTGATAGAATGAATAGGTAGGGCCTATTCCCTTAATAGAGGAGTCTATTGCCAGGCAATATAGATTTCAGATCAGAGTGAGAGGGTGTTGTGGTAATTTGAAACAAAATAATTTCCACTCTGAGTATTTAGGAACTCACTGCCTGAAAGGGTGAGACAGGCAGAAACCTTAACCCATTTAAAAATGCTTGGACAGTGATCTGAACAGCTGTGACCTACAGAGTGCGATCAGTCTGGATGGCTCCTTGTCAGCCTGCACAGAGGCAATGGGCCAAATGGTCTCCTCTTGTGCCGTAAACCGCAATGATTTCTATGAAACTGAGAAAGGAAATTGATGGAAAAATGGTGATCAGTGACCCAATTATATATGCTTTATATCATGCTTGACATCATTGCACCCACTCAGCGATGGAATGAGTATCTTTCCACCTCTGTAATATGATGAGTAAACATACTAGCCTCTTATCATTTCAGAGATTGGATCGTGGCCAGGTTCTTGGAGCCTCGTTGACATCAACATTATATATTGTCCCAGCATTTACCAAGCAGGATGTGACTGTAGACACGTTGTCATTACTAACACGACATTCACACTGGACAGCGAGTGTCCTGAGACTCTCACAGCCCTGCCAGACTGGGAAAGCTCATTGTGGAGTTTCTTTGTCAGACACTGAAACTGCACATCATATTCCCACACATTAAACCACAGCTTTGCTCGACATACTTAATGTTGGAATTCTTCATCGACATTACCACAGGCACTCACCTTCTCACTGTCAGATATCAATGTCTCTCCTCCTTCTGTCTTCTTTATTTATTCACAGAATGTGGGTGTTGTTGGCTGGGCCCAGCATTTATTGCCCGTCCCTAGTTGCCCCTTGACTAGGTGCTGGTGAGCTGCCTTCTTGAACCACTGCACTCATGTGCTGTAAGTAGACTCACAATGCCCTTCGGGAGGGAATTCCAGGATTTTGATCCAGTGACACTGAAGGAATGCCCAAATCTTGTTGCATTTGAACACGGACTGTTTCAGTATCTGAAGAGTCTCGAATGGTGCTGAACATTGTGCAATCATCGGCGAACATCCCCACTTCTGACCTTATGATCGAGGGAAGGTCATTGATAAAGCAGCTGAAAATGGTTGGGCCTAGGACACTACCCTGAGGAACTCCTGCAGAGATGTCCTGGAGCTGAGATGACTGACCTCCCACAACCATGACCATCTTCCTATGTGTCAGGTATGACTCCAACCACCAGAGCATTTGCCCCCTGATACCCATTGATTCCAGTTTTGCTCGGGCTCCTTTATGCCACACTCAATCGAATGCAGCCTTGATGTCAAGGGCTATCACTCTCACCTCACCTCTGGAATTCAGCTCTTTTGTCCATGTTTGAACCAAGGCTGTAATGAGATCAGGAGCTGAGTGGCCCTGGCGGAACCCAAACTGGGCGTCACTGAGCAGGTTATTGCTGAGCAGGTGCTACTTGATAGCACTGTTAGTGACAGCTTCCATCACTTTCCTGATGATCGAGAGGAGACTGATGGGGCGGTAATTGGCCGGGTTGGATTTGTCCTGCTTTTTGTGTACAGGACATATCTGGGCAATTTTCCACATTACCAGGTAGATACCAGTGTTGTAACTGTACTGGAACAGCTTGGCTAGGGGAGTGGCAAGTTCTGGAGCACAAGTCTTCAGTACTATTGCTGGAATGTTATCAGGGCCCCGTAGACTTTGCAGTATCCAGTGTCTCCAACCGTTTCTTGATACCACTTGGAGTGAATCAAGTTGGTTGGAGACTTGTATTTGTGATACTGGGGACCACTGGAGCAGGCTGAGATGGATCATCCACTCGACATTTCTGGCTGAAGATTGCTGCAAATGCATCAGCCTTGTCTTTTGCACTGATGTGCTGGGCTCTTCCATCATTGAGGATGGGGATATTTGTGGAGCCTCCTCCTCCAGTGAGTTGTTTAATTGTCCACCACCATTCACAACTGGATGTGGCAGGACTGCAGAGCTTAGATCTGATCCGTTGGTTGTGGGATCACTTAGCTCTGTCTATCACATTTTCAATGTGAAGGCAGGACTTTGTCTCCACAAGGAGTGCGATGGTCACTCTTACCGATACTGTCATGGACAGATGCATCTGCAAGAGGATGAGGTCAGGCATGTTTTTCCCTCTTGTTGATTCCCTCACCACACACTTTGTTAACACTGTCAATGTCCGTTCCACAAATGGCTCAACATTTCTCTCTCCCCTTCTCTCTCTCAATTCACATGGATCCTGTCCCTCCACTGTCAGTTTACAATGTCACTCTCCCTCCTTCCCTCACTCCCTCAATTTTAGGTACAGCTCTTGCTCACTGACATTGGACATCTGGCAGATGGGCCTTCCAATGTCACTCACTGTGCCCGCTTTAACCAGTGGAATGGGTAGCACAAGATGGAGACAGAATCTCGAGCCAGAGTCTAGGACAGCAGACAGTGCTTTATAGAGATGGAGTGACGGTTCTGAGCAGGCAGTGACTTAGAGACTGAGCAGGTACATTTACATGATGCTTGCAATTGCTCGCTGTCACTTTTACCAATGGTAACTGTTGGACGGTCAGTACTGAGGGAGTGCCGCACTGTCAGACGGTCAATACTGAGGGAATGCCGCACTGTCAGAGGGTCAGTACTGAGGGAGTGCTATGTTGAGGTCCCCTATGTTGCACAGAATGTTAAACTGAGATTCCATCTACTTTCTCAGGCATCGATCCCATGCACATTATTCACAGACCAGTGCAAAGTCCTTTTGGGAACCTGGTCATATACATCTCTTGTTCAACATGATGACAGTTTTATTGTTTCTGTGTGGTTGCTTTGTACAGATTGCTCACACATTTCCCTGCTTTACTGGGGCTGCACTTCCAAAATCCTTCAGCAGCTGGAAAATATTCTTTAATGTTTCAAGAGTGTGAATTGCTATTTTATACCTTCCAGGTAGGATCACGGCAGATTCAATGTGTAAACATGGTTGTGTGATTGTATCTGTATGTGTGAGAGTGTGGTGTGTGTGTGTGTTTGTGTGTGTATGTGTGAATGAGAGTGTATGTGAGAGTGAGAGTATGTGTGTGCGTGTGAGTGTGTGTGTGTGTGTGTGTGCGTGTGTGAGTGTGTGAGTGTGTGTGAGCATGTGTGTGTGTGTGAGCGTGTGTGTGTGTGAGCGTGTGTAAGTATATTGACAAATGTGTCTGTGTTAGAGTGTGTGTGCATGTACTTGTGTGAGACACAGGGAGGGCTGTGTGTCACAGTGTGCTGGGGCGTGTGAGAGGGAGTCTGTGTGTCTGTCTGTGTCAAAGTGAGTTTGTATCAGAGGGTGTGTGTGTACATCATTGTGTCTGTTTGTGGAGGTTATATCTGTTAAATCATAACAAACTTGATAGCGAGGCATAACATGAAAAATCATTTGAAAATACACACAGGTACAAAGTATGGATGCTGATTGAAACTGGCTGGTAAAATTGGGGACTGGGAAGTATTAAGGTCTGAGTTTGTGTTGATAGGTTCTCACTGGAAATGAAACAATGAAGTTGTTTTTCACAAGTCTGGTGTAATTTGTGCTTTTCTGAAGCCTGTATGACATTTTTTAAAAAAGACAATGTAAGTTAGTTTCAGTGATGAATGAAGAAATCACTTTCCAATCACTAGGTGAAATATTATTCAGAAATCAGACAGACCAGATGATAGACACGGGCCAAAGCAGAACATACATCGGTATGACTCATTCTCAGATGGTGAGTGTCACTGGCAACGCCAACATCTCTCATTGCCTGTGAGATGATAATTTAACTTTCAGCAATCAGAGCTGGCTCTGTCAGTGAGACTCCCAGCAACAGAGTGAAGAAAGATAGTGAGGCACAGCCTGACCATACTTGGCCAGGATTAAAGAATGGAGTTTACATTTCGGTTCAAGCTCGCTGTCAATGGTGCTTCCTCTCCCTTTATAGCCAGCTGCGCTGTTTATTTCAATCAAATATTTACAACAAAAACCCGGAGGGGGCGGGAGCCGATCCTAATTCAGGATCCTCAATTGCGCTGCACTGGCTCTGAGTCTTTTGTTTTCTCGGACCTCCTCTGCACGCCTGTCCTAGAATAAAAGAACCGGCTATTAGAGAGATAGAGGGACATTCTGACCATTCAGCACGAAGACACAGCATGGAGTTAGATGCAGAGTAAAGCTCTCTCCACATTGACCCCATCAAACACCCCCAGGACAGGGACAGCACAGGGTTAGATACAGAGTAAAGCTCCCTC
>NC_063340.1:90874724-90876980 GCF_021869965.1 Rhincodon typus
GGGTTAGATACAGAGTAAAGCTCTCTCCACATTGTCCCCTATCAAACTCTCCCAGGACAGGGAAAGTATAGGGTTAGCCAGTACCTGCCCTTTATCGCTGTCCAAGATCCCTCTCAATTCTTTATTGACTGTTGTATTTTCTTGTGGGACCCTCTTTCATTTGTATCTGGTAGTCTATGTAGACATTGCCAATGGAAGCTCCCCAGTCACCTGGCCAGTGATAACCTTCGATATTCAACCCAGATTTCACACATCCCAGCAGAACCCTCCCACTCCACCAATAAGATACCACACATTAGGCTATTCCATAACAGCCCCATAGTGCTGAAGGTAGTGTATGGGTATGGATAGAGGATTGGCTAACTAATAGAAGACCAAGACTGAGGATAAAGGAAATATTTTCAGGATGGCAACCTACAGCTGTTGGAGTATCACGGGGATCAGTGCTGGGGCCATAAATATTTACAATAAATAGTAATGACTTGGATTAGGAAAGTGACTGTACTGTCGCCAAGTTTGTCGATAGCAGAAATAGGTAGGAAGGCATGTAGTAATAAAAAGTCTGCAGAGGGATATTGACTCGGTAAGTGAAAGGGCAAAAACTTGGCAGATGGAATATAATGTGAAGAAATGTGAGACCATATACTTTGGCAGGAAGTATAGAGGAGCTGAATATTATTGAAATGTGGAAGACTGCAGAGAGATTTGGGAATCCTCGTCATGAATCTCAAAATGCTCACACCAAGCTCCATGTTTAATAGGGAAGGTAAATGCAAAGTTGGCCTTTATTTCAAAAGAAATGGAGGATAAAATTAGGAAGGTTTTGCTAAAACTATACAAAGCACCAGTCAGATCACAACTGGAATACTATGGACAATTTTGGCCCCTTATCTGAGGAAAGATGTCCTGACATTGGAGGCTGTCTGCACAACGATCACTGGGCTGATACCTGGCATGGAGGGACTGTCTTATGAGGAGATGTTGCATTGATTGGGCCTGTACTCATTAGAATATAGAAGAATGAGAGGTGACCTTATTGAAACATACAAGATTCTGAGGGGACTTGACAAGGTCAATGCAGAGAAATTGTTTCCCCTTGTGGGAGAGTCTGGGTCCAGAGGGCATAACCTCAGAATAAGGGTCACCCATTAAAGACAGAGATAAGGAAGAATTTCTTCTATCAGAAGACTGAGAGTCTGTGGATTTCTTTACAGCAGAGGGCTGTTGAGGCTAGGTCAGAAGGTATATTCAAGTTTGAGGAAGACAGATTTTTAGTCAGGAAGGGAATTGAGGTTATGGGGAAAAAGCAGGAAAGTGGAGTTGAGAATGATCAGAAACTGCTGGAAAAATGCAGCAGAGTTCTGAAGAAGAGTCACTGGAACCAAAATGTTCTGCTTTCTCTCCACAGATGCTGCCAGGCCTGCTGAGCTTTCCTTGCAATATCTGCTTTTGTTTCTAAATATCAGCATCTGCAGTTCTTTGATTTTATTTTGTTTGAGGATTAGCCATGATCTTATTGAATGGCAGAACAGTCTCAATAGCCTGAATGGCACATTGCACTAACATCTTCTGGTTTTATGGTCTGCATAGTTTACACATGGCCCTCATGGCCTCAATCATTCCAACCACCCCCACCTCCCCACCACCCCACGACAGGGGTGTATTTTGCTGAAACCCTTCCTCCCCCTGGGGTTGGGCAGGTCGATGGGACTGGAACGTCTCACCTTCTCCTGCAGTCGATCCAGCATCGCGGCCAAGTGAGCTTCACGGTTTTCTTTCTGGATCTCGTTTCGCAGCTCGAGTTTCTCCTTCGCCATCTTGATGAAATTATTGTTCTCCTCGATAGCTTTCTGGATCACATCCCGTTCATGTTCCCTCTTTTCTGCCAGGTGTTTCAGTAACTCAGCCTCCTGACACTAAACCAAAAATAAAACCCACCATCAATGAAATATTGGAACAAGGAGAGACATTCTCCTCAGTGCCCGCATATCCCACATGGAGACATTCCCCTTAGTGCCCGCACATCCCCCAGAGAGACATTCCCCTCAGTGCCCGCATATCCCACATGGAGACATTCCCCTCAGTGCCGCACATCCCCCAGAGAGACATTCCCCTCAGTGCCCGCATATCCCCCAGAGAGACATTTCCCTCAGTGCCCGCACATCCTCTAGAGAGACATTCCCCTCAGTGCCCGCACATCCCAGAGAGACATTCCCCTCAGTGTCTGCACATCTCAGAGAGACATTCCCCTCAGTG
>NC_063340.1:90876990-90890136 GCF_021869965.1 Rhincodon typus
TCAGTGTCTGTACATCCCCCAGGGAGACATTCCCCTCAGTGTCTGCACATCCCCCTGAGAGATTCCCCTCAGTGTCCGGACATTCCCTGAGAAATTCCCCTCAGTATCCGGATATCTCCCTGAGAGATTCCCCTCAGTATCTGGATATCTCCCTGAGAGATTCCCCTCAGTATCCAGATATTTCCCTGAGAGATTCCCTCGTTGGTCTGGGATCCCTGTGCACTGTACCTTCCGTCTCTCTTCAGCAGCCTCAAGTTTTTTCTGGATCTCCTCGAGGGAAGGATCCCGTTTTTTTGGCAAGGCTGTGTGGAATTCTGGGACTCCCTCAAATGATGGTGGTTTCAGGATGACTTCAAATGACAGGCCGGACGCTCTCTTGTTCAGTTCCTTCACCTCCATGTCGGATATGAAGCACCAGTTCAGGTCAACCGGGTCTAAAGAAAAATGAATCAATCTGTTACACAGGAACAGCAAGAGGTCATTCAGCCTCTCAAACCTGTTACACAGGAACAGCAGGAGGCCATTCAGCCCCTCGAGACCTGTTACACAGGAACAGCAGGAGGCCATTCAGCCCCTCGAGACTGTTACACAGAAACAGCAAGAGGACATTCAGCCCCTCAAACCTGTTACACATGAACAGCAAGAGGCCATTCAGCCCCTCGAGACTGTTACACAGGAACCGCAAGAGGCCATTCAGCCCCCTCCTCGAGCTGGTTACACAGGAACAGCAAGAGGCCATTCAGCCCCTCGAACCTGTTACACAGGAACAGCAAGAGGCCATTCAGCCCCTCAAACCTGTTACACAGGAACAGCAGGAGGCCATTCAGCCGTCTCCTTGAGCCAATTACTCAGGAACAGCAAGAGGCTATTCAGCCCCTCAAGACTGTTACACCATTCAATTATATCATGGTTGATCTCTTCCATATCTCTTGATCTCCTCACCCAAAACAAAACCTCAAGACCTCGGCCTTGAAAGCTCTAATGGGCACTTCAAATTGACATTGCTCCAGAATGACCTGTCTGTAACTTTAGAATTAGATTCAGTTCCGGATCCTCTCTGCAAAGGAACCATTTCTCTTTCAGTACCCTCGCCCCATGGTGTCACCCACAGTATCTACTGTGCTCTGTTGCTCAGTGTCAGGACTGCGTTAGTAGGTCATTATCCCTCCAGCTTTCCTGATGAATGATCTAGAAGATGCTGACCCAAGGCTCTGTCCCTGATGACGAACCTCACATGCTTGATATTGAGGTGTCTGGGCCACAGTACATCTATTGGCCAGGCTCCTGATCACGATTCAAATCCCACCACAATCAGAATTTCTAACTCAATCAGTGATGGTGACCCTGGAAATTATCACCAATTGTCGTAAAAAAAAAACGCATCTGGTCCTCTCTTCGGGAAGGAAATCTGCCATGCTTCCCTGGTCTGGCCTACATGTGAATCCATACTTACAGCAATGTTGTTGAATCCTAACTGTCCTCTGAAATGGCTCTAGCAATCCACACAGTTCAAGAGGAATTAGGGTTGAGCAATAAATGGATTACCTGGCCAGTGATGATCACATCGCATGAAAGTATAGATAAAAAGCATAATCAGTTCTTTTCCAGTGTAAACAAGTCACACCGTCATGGTGCCTTCCCACCAGTGGTGGTACGGTTTAAACACTGAGGGTCAGCTGTCACTGCAGATATCACTGTCTGAGCCCAGGCTTTAGCACTAATCTCACAACACAGAGACTGCTCCAATATCACTCACCTTCAAACTTATAGAGAGTCTTGTTACGAGGCTCCGGGTTGAAGCAGGAACAGAGAAGGTTAAAGAGAGGAAGTTCTCTCATCTTCTGTTTGTAGGCTGAAAGTGAATAGTGATAGAACAATGAGAGTCCTCAGCCCTCACTCACAGAAACACATCAAACTCAGCGTAACCTTTTGGGGCCGTCCTAAAGATTACATGTTGACATTTACGGGGAGACAGTGGTATGGGATAATATTTTTAAAATTCACTCATGGGATGTGGACATTGCTGGCTAGACCAGCGTTTATTGTCCATCCCTAATTACTCTGAAGGAGGTTGTAGTGAGCAGCTTTTTTGAACTGCATCTGTAATCCAGAGGCCCAGGCTGCTGTTCCTATCACAGCACAGCAGCTAGTGACATGGTAAACTCAATTCACAAATCTGGGCTCCTTTAGGGGAAGGAAATTGGCCATCCTTACCTGGTCTGGCCTATACGTGACTCCAGACCCACTGCGATGGAGTGATTCTGATCTGCCTCTTAAGTGGCTGAGTGAGACACTCAGATTAGGGCAATTAGGGACACCCAAGCCTCATGAAAAAGAATTAATTTTAAATCTGGAGTTAGAGCAATGTACCAGAGCCTGGCAGTTACTGAAATAATTATTACAATTGTGATCAATAATGGGGTGCAAACACTGTGATTAGAAGAGGGCTGTTGTGTTGTAGTGGCAGTGTCCCAATCTCTGAAACAGGAGGCCCGGGATCTGTCTGACCTGCTTCTGCAGCGTGTAATAGCATCTCTGAACAGGCTGTTTGGAAAATAGCTGCTGGGATTAGAAACCTTGTTCATACACACAGAGAGGTTAGACTGGATTTCACACACATTATGTTTCATGATGATGTTGTTGAGGATTAAGGGAGATTCTTTTCTCTTTGGGACAGACTCGCAACATTGTTAGTGTGAAATGGCTGTGTCTGCGTCTGCTTTCTCATGTCTATAAGTTCGCCTTCACTGTTTCGGCATTGGTCTCGTTATGTGAGGTGATCAATAGCAGTCTGATGAAGGTTAAGAGCGGTGCAGTCCCTGTGTTAAAATGGCATTGCAGGGGAACAGGCTGAAACATACCAGACAGTGACATGGTAATTGGATGAATCGCTTTCGTGTTGACCCAGAAAGACAGAATGGAAGACGGAGGCTCAGAATAAACACCTGTGGGAAGAGTAAAGCAAAAAAATGAGCACAGCCTCAGTATATTGAACCAGCAGCAGGCACGTAAACCTCAACATTTCACCTGGGGGCCCCTAACCCAGGAAACTGAGCCACTAAATCAGAGAAATCCTGGCAATTTTGTGCAGAATTGGAGTAGACACATCGTCTGGTTGACACAATCTAAAGCAAAGTACAGCTGATGCTAGAGATCTGAAATGAAACAGAAAGTGCTGAAGGAACCCAGCAGGTCTGACAGCATCTGTGCAGAGGGAGAAAGACAGTGTGTTACTTGTCCATCCCCAGCCATCCTGAGAAGGTTGAACGAAAGGAGAATCATAGTGGACTGGGAACTTTAACTTTGTTTCTCTCTCCACAGAGGCTGCCAGACCTGCCGAGTTTCTCCAGCATTCTCTGTATTTTAACCCCGGACTGATGATGTGGTAGTGTGCAGAGAGTATAGCTGTATATAATACAGCGGCACTGCTGTCAGTGTTTGGCCCAATGGGATAGTACAGAGCTTGTTACTGTACCCAGGGTGTGGAACCATAGATATTACAGACCCTGTCCTTACCATGTTTCCAGTTATGGGATATTACAGTTTTTGGCAAAACAGTCAGCGTTTGGGACAAGGCAATGCTACAGACCCGGTTTATTACAGTCAGAGCTCATGGTTATGAGATCTAACAATCACTGTTACTAAAAGCCTCCTCCAATGGTTCCTAGCATGATAGATCAGTCTTCAGCTGATTCAATACACTCCACATGATATTAAGAAACGGTTGGAGACACTGGATACTGCAAAGGCTACGGGGCCTGATAACATTCCAGCAATAGTACTGAAGACTTATGTGCCAGAATGTGCCGCTCCCCCAGCCAAGCTGTTCCAGTACAATTACAGCATTGGTATCTACCCGACAATGTGGAAAACTGCCCAGGTATGTCCTGTACACAAAAAGCAGGACAAATCCAACCCGGCCAATTATCACCCCATCAGTCTCCTCTCAATCGTCAGTCAAGTGATGGAAGGTGTCAGTAACAGTGCTATCAAGCAGCACCTGCTCAGCAATAACCTGCTCAGTGACGCCCAGTTTGGGTTCCACCAGGGCCACTCAGCTCCTGATCTCATTACAGCCTTGGTTCAAAAATAGCGGCATGGTGGCTCAGTGGTTAGCACTGCTGCCTCACAGCACCAGGGACCTGGGTTCAATTCCACCCTCGGATGACTGTCTGTGTGGAGTTTGCACATTCTCCCCACGTCTGTGTGGGTTTCTTCCGGGTGCTCCGGTTTCCTTCCACAGTCCAAAGATGTGCAGGGTAGGTGGATTGACCATACTAAATTGTCCCCTAATGTACAGGGATGTGCAGACTAGGTGAATTAGCCATTGGAAAATGCAGGGTTGCAGGGATAGGGTAGGGGGTTGGGATGCTCTTGGAAGAGTTGGTGTGAACTTGATGGGCCAAATGGCCTGCTTCCACACTGTAAGGATTCTATGGACAAAAGAGTTGAATCCCAGATGTGATGTGAGCGGGACTGGCCTTGATATCAAGGCTGCATTCAACTGTATGTGGAAACAAGGAATCCTAGCAAAACTGGAATCAGTGGGAATCAGGGGGCAAACTCCCTGCTAGTTGGAGTCATATCTGGAGGTTGTTGGAGGTCAGTCATCTCAGCTTCAGGACATCTCTGCAGGAGTTCCTCAGGGTAGTGTCCTAGGCCCAAACATCTTCAGCTGCTTCATCAATGACCTTCCCTCCATCATAAGGTCAGAAGTGGGGTGTTCGCCGATGATTGCACAATGTTCAGCACCATTCATGAGTTCTCAGACACTGAAGCAGTTCATATCCAAATTTAACCAATCTGGGCTGAAAAATGGCAAGTAATCTTTTGCATTACAGAAATGCAAGGCTATGACCATCACCAATAAGAGATAATTTGATCAACTCCCTTTGACATTCAATGGTGTTACTATCACTAAATCTCCTGCTATCAACTTCGTGGGAGTGACCATATACCAAAAACTCAACTGGACTTGCCTGTATAAATACAATTGTTACAAGAGCAGGCCAGAAGCTGGGAATCCTGCAGTGAGTAACTCACCTCCTGACTCCCCAAAGCCTGTCCCACCATCTACAAGGCACAGGTCAGGAGTGTGATGGAATACTCCCCACTTGCCTGGATGAGTGCAGCCCCAACAACACTCAAGAAGCTTGACACCATCCAGGACAAAGCAGCCGCTTGATTGGCACCACATCCACAAGCATCCACTCCCTCCACCACCGACGCTCAGTGGCAGCAGTGTGTACTGTCTACAAGATGCACTGCAGAAATTCACCAAAGATCCGCAGACAGCACCTTCCAAACCCACGACCACTTCCAGCTAGAAGGACAAGGGCAGCAGATACATGGGAACACCATCACCTGCAAAGTTCCCCTCCAAGCCACTCACCATTCTGACTTGGAAGTATATCGCCCTTCCTCCACTGTCGCTGGGTCAAAATCCTGGAATTCCCTCCCTAATACCGTAGTGGGTCAATCTATAGCAGGTAGACTGCAGCAGTTCAAGAAGGCAGCTCACCCCCACCTTCTCAACTAGGGATGGGCAATAAATGCTGGCCAGCCAGTGACACCCACATCCCGCAAATGAATACAAATATCAGTGTTTGGGCCAGTGGGATATTCCATTCATTGTTCCTATGGTCTGCTATCACACTGTATGGTTTCAGTGTTGGATGATGCTGGGTTCCTAGGTACTGTGCTGCCACCGGGTGGCCATTCTCATCTCTCAGGAAAGAGCTAAACCTGAGACAGAACCAGCCTGAACATTTAATGGTATCTGGCTTCTTTTTTTTTAAAGACAACCTGTGGTTTGTGACTCCCTCCTCATGCAAATATTGCTGTTAATGTTTCATTATCTCAAGTACGCCATAGGGGCTGCTCCTAGACAATTTTCTTTTGATTTTAAGTTTGACCGTTTTCCAGCTGGCCTCCCTTTCCTTCCTCTGTATCCCCAAAAAAGCACCTTTTTCATAGAATACCTACCGTGTGGAAGCAGGCCATTCAGCCCATTGAGTCCACACCAACCCTCTGAAGACCATCCCACTCCCCTAAGCTATACCTGTTAGCCACCAGAAGAGGTAAGGGGGTAAGGCAGATAGTACAGGGTTCCCCTGTGGCCAATCCCCTCAATAACAGGTATACCACTTTGGATACTGTTTGGGGTAGTGGGGTGTGACCTTTCAGGGGCTAGCAGCAGCACAGTCAGGTCAGTGGCACTGTGACCGGCTCTGAGGCTCAGAGGGAAAGAGTGCAGTCAGACAGAGCGATACCGATAGGAGGCTCAATTGTGAGGGGGAAAGACAGGAGATTCTGTGCTGCAGAAGAGACACCAGGATAG
Source organism: Rhincodon typus (assembly GCF_021869965.1). Lineage (NCBI taxonomy): Eukaryota > Metazoa > Chordata > Chondrichthyes > Orectolobiformes > Rhincodontidae > Rhincodon > Rhincodon typus. The sequence goes on from NC_063340.1 coordinate 90,883,331, forward strand.
TGTTAACAAAGTGTGGAGGGGGTGAGGGTGCTTATTGCACAATATTTGTCAGGGGAGTGGCTGCGGGACAATGGGATGTAAAGAGGCATGAGTTTCATAAATATTGCTGTGTTTGTGGGCAGAGAAACCAGTGTTCAATATAACAACCTGGAGCAGGATGGGGAGAGTGCTGTGGGTCTTGGTGCTTATTGTGGAGTATTTTTATTCATTCATAGGATATGGGTGGACCAGTATTTATTGCCCATCACTGGTTGCCCCTTAAGAACGTGACAGTGAGCTCCCTTCTTAAACCGCTGCAGTCCACCTGCTGTGGGTTGGCCCACAATGCCCTGAGGAAGGGAATTCCAGGATTTTGAACCAGCAACTATGAAGGAACGGTGATATATTTCCAAGTCAGGATGATGAGTGACTTGGAGGGGAACTTGCTGTTCCCATGTATCTGCTGCCCTTGTCCTTCTAGTTGGAAGTGTTCGTGGGTTTGGAAGGTGCTGCCTAAGGATCTTTGGTGAATTTCTGCAGTGCATCTTGTGGATAGTACACGCTGCTGCTACTGAGCTGTATCCATCCAGGCAAGTGGGGAGTATTCTATCACACCGCCGAGTTGTGCCTTGTAGATGATGGACAGGCTTTGGGGAGTCAGGAGGTGACTTATTCGCCACAGTATTCCTAGCTTCTGACCTAATCTTGTAGCCACTGTATTGAAATGGCTAATCCAGTTGAGTTTCTGGTCAATGGTAACCGCAGTATGTTGATAGTAGAGGATTCAATGATGGTAACACCACTGAACGCTCTTGGAAGATATGGTGTGAACTTGAAGGGCTGAATGGCCTGCTTCCACACTGTAAGATGGTCACTGCCTGGAGTTTGTGTGGCATGAATGTTAGATACCACTTTTCAAACCTAAGGCTGAATACTATCCGGGTCTTGTTGTGTTGGAACTTGGACTGCCTCGGTAACATATAGGCTACAATGATTCAAAAAGGGAGTTCACTACCATCTTCTCAAAGGTAATAAATACTGGTCAGGCCAGCAACACCCACATCCCACAAGTGAATTTGATAATAAAGAGCTTGCAGATTATACTGGAGTACAATGCTGCTGTTCCTGAAGGCCCACACTGTGTCATGGATGTCATGGTTGCTAGGTCTGTTTGAAGTGTGTCTGGTAATAATGTCACACAACACGAGGTATCTCAAAGTGAAGATATGGTTTGCATCTCCACAGGACTGGAGTTGTCTGACCAATATCATTGTGGACATCCCCATTTGCAACAGATAAATTGGAGAGAAGAAGATTGGGTGTTTTGGGTGGTATGTAGAGCCACACTGTTTATACAGGGTTATGCTTTGGGATTGAACATGGGGTGGGAGGGCATGGGGAACAGTGATTGTAATATTTTCAACGTATGTTTAATCTGAAGGGGATAGGTTCCTGAGTGGTTTGGACAGCCTTGGTTTTCCCTGAATCAACCTGAATCCTTTGGATCTCGTGTGCAATTGATGGAATTTTTGAGTCAGAATTGGTTTCATTGGGTCAAGGTTGAGTGTATCGGAATTGCTATTAGCAGTGTAGAGAGATGTCGCTGCTACAGAGTGCTCAGACTGAGCTCAGCAGAGTTTGGCAGTAATTAATGTGTCACTCCCTCTGGGATCAATATGCTCAATCACTGTTCCCAAATTGAGCAGGAAGCATTTGGGCCAAAGCCTGAAGGTTTCGGGAAGATTACCTTTTATTCTTCTCAACTCTGATGAGTACAGGCCCAACCTGCTCAACCTTTCCTTGTAGAACAAACCTGAACTTCAGCTTAGGAGTCAGCTGAGTGAATCTTCCCTGAACTGTCTCCAGTGCCAGTTTATGCCTCTTGATGGGAGGAGATCAAACAAACTCACAGTACTCTGGGTGTGTTCTCACTGAGGCCCTGTGCAGTTGTAGCAGAAGTTCCCTACTGCTATATTCCATCCCTCTTGTACCACAGGCCAATATTCCCCTTGTTTACCTAGTCACTACGTGTACCTCCGTAGACTTGTGACTCATGTACCAGGACACCCATATCCCTCTGTACTTCAGAGTTCTAAAGTCTCTTTCTTCTTAAATAATGTTCCAATTTTCTACTCTTCCTGCCAAAGTAGACACCCTCACGTTTTTGCACATTATAATGCGCCTACCAAATTTTTGCCCAATCACCTGACCCAGCTGTGTCTCTCTTTCAGACTCTTCCATCCTGCTCACAACTTACTTTCCCATTATCTTTGTACCATCAACAAACCTGGTGACAATATAGTCCATCATAAAATCCCTACAGTGCAGAAGGAGGCCATTCGGTCCATCAAGCCTGCACTAACTCTCTGAAGAGCATCCCACCTAGATCCACCTAATCCCTATAACCCCACATTTAGCATGGCCAATCCACCTAGCCTGCACATCTTTCGACTGTGGGAGGAAAGTGGAGAACCCGGAGGAAACCCACACAGACACAGAGGAGAATATGCAAACTCCACACAGACAGTCGCCCGAGGCTGGAATCTAATGTGGGGCCATGGAGCTGTGAGGCAGCAGCGCTAACCACTGACTGATGAGTGACAGGCCCTTCCTCAGCAGACCTGAGGCTGATGGATGTATTGATTTTGTCAGGGCTCTCTTTTCTGCTTCCTTGCTGACTGTTCTTCTTCCATCTCTCAGGCAGCAGCCAGGACACATTGACTCCAACGCTGGTCGGCTTAAGATCTTCGTCTGAGACTGCGTAGAATCACAGACCTGACCGAACTTTGGTGTGAGCTCAGCAAGGTGCCTGACATTGGGGAACACAGTCATGAACCATTTTGCTCACATGGCCTCATTAACAGTGTCACTACTGACCCATGAGGTGGGGGAAGGGGCTGGGGTATTCCCTGTTCACTGGTGTCCTTCCATACTGCACTCTGAGCCTGATCTTTATCTGAGGCAGTGTAGGGGCAATCTGTACAGCCACTTCACTGCTGTAAACGAGATGGTGAGAACCAGGCCTTGGCCAGGCATAGCTTGGTACTTCTGGTTTGTTTTGCTGTTAGTTCAGGACAACTGTGACCTCGGAAATCCTGATTTTGGCTTCAGGGAATGGGCCGCTGGTGATTGTAGAGCCAACGACATGAAGTTGTTGAGGACCTCTGAATTGAGGTAGTTGATGTTCAAATCATAGAATCCCTACAGTGTGGAAACAGGCCCTTCGGCCCAACAAGTCCACACCGACCCTCAGAGCATCTCACCCAGACCCATCCCCCTGTAATCCACCTAATCTACACATCCCTGAACACTATGGGCAATTTAGCATGGCCAATCCACCTAACCTGCACATCTTTGGACTGTGGGAGGAAACCGGAGCACCCGGAGGAAACCGACACAGACACCGGGAGAATGTGCAAGCTCCACACAGATAGTTGCCCGAGGGTGGAATCGAACCCAGGTCCCTGGCGCTCTGAGGCAGCAGTGCTAACAACTGAGCCACCATGCCACCCTATCATTGGAAGGTCTCTAGCCCCGATGCCCTGGCCTTTAACGTTGGTCTTCCTGATACTGAGTGTCAGGCTCCCTCACTCACTCCCAGGGGAACTGATCTACATACTGCTGTTAGTGAGCTTCAGAGGGTGAGGTCAGCTCTCGGTCAACAGCAGACACCACCCCAATGATTAGGACAAAGGTGCACTCTGCTCTTGGTGTGCAGTCTTACCAAGTTGAACAGCTACAGAAAGCTTAAGCACACAGGGAAACAGCCTCGTTCAAATGCCAAATGTATCTAATAACAGCAAAGGGAGGAATACGTAGAGAAATGTCATAGTAAGATTCGACCTCCTTTACCCACTAACTAAAAAAGTGTTTAACCAACTCTAATTGTACACAGCACCTTCAAAACTCACAACCACTTCCATCGAGAAGGACAAGGGCAGCAGATACATGGGAACACCACCCCCTGCAAGTTCCCCTCTAAACCACTCACCATCCTGACTTGGAAATATATCACCGCTCCTTCTGTGTCGCTGGGTCAAAATCCTGCAATTCCTTCCCTAATGGCATTGTGGGTCAACCCACAGCAGGCGGACTGCAGCGGTTCAAGCAGGCAGCTCACCATCACGTTCTTAAGGGGCAACTAGGGATGGGCAATAAATACCAGACCAGGCAGGGACACCCACGGCCCACAAGTGAATAAAAATCAATGATGTAATTGTGGTACCTAAACTGATAAAGGGATTTGAGAGGCTGACAGAGTGAAACTATTTTCTCTGATGACGGCAGGCGCGGGGACAATGGAGAGCAGAACATTCTCACTGGAGCTGGCTGGCACAGTCAAGGGTCTTATCTGGGAATGTTCCCTGGCACACAGCCTCTCCCCTCATCAGGTGTGGCACTTGGAGCTGATTGATAGATTTTCCCGATCGTTGGTTATCGGGTTATCGGATTGTGGAGCGAACATGGATCAATCAGGTGGATGGCCATGATCTGATTGGTTGGTGGAGCAGGCCCCAGTGATGTAAACCATTGACAGGGTGTTAGACATGGTGGTGTGACAGCCCATCCCCCTGTCCTTGTGTCTGCTCTCCCTGAGGCACAGCTGTCCCTGAGCTCTCTCTGTGTCTGGGTGTGAGCTCCTGCTATGTCACCACAAACGTCCCTTTGTGCAGAAACATCTCTCTGAACCCTCAGAGCTCTGTGAGGAATTTCACAGAGATGTGGTTCTGAAGGACTGGGAAGGAGACATTTTGGGAAATGAGCCTCAAAATAGATTCAGGAAACCCAACGTGTGACTTCTTCCCCATTAATAATGCGACCCCCCCCACCAATCTCTAACCTCTCCTGCATCTATACTGCCTCCAGGTACCTCCCTCCCCAGTACAGATCACAGGTGGTGTGGACCACACCTTTCTAGACCTACTCGGTGACCAGCTGCTGGGATTTACAAATTACTGAGGATAGGAGGGAATCACCTAAATGGAGAGGCAATCTACCACATTCCTTTATCTTAGGAAGCTCAGAATTCTCAGATTAGAGAACCGTGCCCTGCAGCTGTGACATAACACAATGTGTGAATGGTAACACCACAGTGATGTTACTGAGCTGGTCAGCCATGATATGGAGATCGTAGAATCATAGAATCCCTACAGTTTGGAAACAGGACATTTGACCCAACAAGTCCACACCACCCCTTCGAAGAGCATCCCACCCAGAACCATTCCCCTACCCCTGATTTCCCCATGTCTCACCCACCTAACCTAAACATCCCTGGGCACTACGGGCAATTTAGCATTGCCAATCCACCTAGCCTGCACATCTTTGGACTGTGGGAGGAAACCGGAGCACCCGGAAGAAACCCACGCAGACACGGGGAGAATGTGCAAACTCCACACAGACAGTTGCCCGAGGGTAGAATCGAACCCGGGTCCCTGGCGCTGTGAGGCAGCAGTGCTAACCACTGAGCCACCATGCAAGATGACAGTTCAAATCCCACCAGGGCAGCTGGGGATTTCATATTCAAAATGCAGAAGATTATGGTCATCACAACAACACCAGATTATTGTTAATAACCGATCTGGTTCACCACCATCTCTGAGGTGGATGAGGGGAGGGTCCTTAACTTGTCTGGCCCACATGTGACTCCAGACCCACAGCCATGTGATTGTCTCAAATGGTGCAGAAAGCCATTGATTTGCAATTAACTGCTTCAATGTACGACAGAGGCTCCAGAGAGCAGTTCATCATCAACTACTCAAGGATGATTGGAGCAAGCAAGATATGGCCAGCTAGCAACGCCCACATCCTGAGACTGAAACACAGTCAGGAAGTTCTCCTGTAGCCCACACTGGCTGGAGCAAGTCAATAGATCGCCCCTTTCCACCATCTATCAAGCTTTCTAATCTCACTACGTTCTGTCCTCTCATTAATATTCCCAATAATGTGATATAAATGGGAAATAATGTGATTTAAAAAACCCAGCAATGATGTAACCTTGGAACAAAATCCCTTGATACTAAGTCGGAAAATATTGAAAATCCTTCACAGCTACAAAGGCAAATTCACCACAATAAACATTTGAGAAGCCTCCATTTGGTTACAGGTTGGTCAGGTCGTCAGTATCCTCTGCACTGACAGTCTCCACAGAATACAGTTAATCAAAACCCCATCTCCTCAAATGTAATCAAACTGATCAGGATCATTTCCAGGTTATCTGACTCTGTTTGTGAATAAGTGCACAGTAAATCACTGACCACAAAGACCACAGTCAGGTTAAAGCAGGCAGCTGGAATATGACAGAGGACCTCGTGGCGGGGAGGTTAGTTCATGGCATGTTGAACCGTCACTTCCACTGCAGGCATTTCTGATTGAAATATCTGAACTGCTTGCCACTGGAGAGTCTTCAGAGAACTCAAGAATAAACATCTTAAACCCAGCCCTGGTTTTAACCTGAGCAAAATATCTTGACCAATGAATAAGAGAAAATTTCTGGGTCACCAATCCCATATCAGTTCTTTCAGATGGTGAAACTGTATTAAAGTTACTGTCAGACTGGTGTAGCCATGGAAATTCAGAAATGGACCAAAGGCAATGCAATCAGCTCTGTACTTAATCCAGCAAGATATGGTAATGTTTGATGGGGTACAGTGTAGAGGGAGCTTAACTCTGTATCTAACCCCATGCTGTCCCTGCCCTCGGAGTGTTTGATGGGGACAGTGTAGAGGGAGATTTACTCTGTGTCTAACCTTGTGCTGTCCCTGCCCTGGTAGTGTTTGATGGGGACGGTGTAGAGGGAGCTTTACTCTATATCTAACCCTGTGCTGTCC
>NC_063340.1:90890146-90900725 GCF_021869965.1 Rhincodon typus
CCCGTGCTGTCCCTGCCCTGGGAGTGTTTGATGGGGGACAGTGTAGAGAGAGCTTTACCCTGTGTTGAACCCCATGCATTCCCTGCCCTGGGAGTGTTTGATGGGGGACAGTGTAGAGAGAGCTTTACTTTATATTGAACCCTGTGCTGTCCCTGCCCTGGGTGTGTTTGATAGGGGGACAGTGTAGAGAGAGCTTTACTTTATATTGAACCCCGTGCTGTCCCTGCCCTGGGAGTGTTTGATAGGGGGGGACAGTGTAGAGAGAGCTTTACTCTATATCTAACCCTGTGCTGTCCCTGCCCTGGGAGTGTTTGATGGGGGACAGTGTAGAGAGAGCTTTACTCTATGTTGAACCCCGTGCTGTCCCTGCCCTGGGAGTGTTTGATGGGGGACAGTGTAGAGAGAGCTTTACTCTGTATTGAACCCTGTGCTATCCCTGCCCTGGGAGTGTTTGATAGGGACAGTGTAGAGAGAGCTTTACTCTATGTTGAATCCCGTGCTGTCCCTGCCCTGGGAGTGTTTGATGGGAGACACACTAATAATCTTGCAGTCTATGACAGTGATGTCCTGAGCAGAAGGTTAAAAATTACACTGAAAGGGGATCTAATCTGAGTGAAGAAAAGAAAATGATGAATTTAGGGAATTAAAAATGATAATTGGCTTGGTTCACAAAGGAGAGACAGGAGCTTGGAAGAAGCTTTCAGTTGATCGATTCCTGTCGACTGACAACACCCTGTCTCTGATGTTACACTATCTGCAGTAGTGTCCACAGGTCACCTTTCAGATAAAATTTTTGTGACTATAACCAAGCAAGTGTAATATCGGAATCGAACCTTGTAGTTCAGTCCCAGTGAAGCTCACCAGCCTGATTCAGCACAGTTAGGAATCACTGAGTGTGGCTTTGTCTCATCGGGCTCCTCAGACACTGGAGTCTGAGTGTCTCCGAGCTCAGGCACCAGTGCACAGTTAAACGAGACGTCAGAAGATGGGTGGCTCAGGCAGCAGGAGGGTTTACAGGAGTCAGTGCAGGAGATTAAAACGACATTTTAGAAATTATCCTCATTGCAGGACACAAATAGGCACACGTACACAGCCAGGCATAGACAACACACATACACATACACACACACACACTCACACACACACTAGGGACACAAACAAACACACACAAACACGCACACACATACAAGCAGACACATGTACTCAGACAGATTAGACAAACACATACACACAAAGGCAGATACGTATACACAAGTTACACAGGCGCACACACACACACACAGAGATGCAGACAGACGACACAGACACACCTAGTTATAGACACATAGATAAGACAAGTTGCACCCTGCACTGTTCTTCCTGTCAGTCTCATTTGCCTAGTTCACTGACTCATTATCGTTTCACCAAAATTAAACAAAATCTCCATTTTTAAAAAGAAATGTTATGTTGGAAATCTCCTCCGAGAAAAGACATTAATTATTGAAAAATGCCACAATCTTGTCTTCCACCCCAGCGTATTCCCAACACACAATATAATTAACCTTCCAGAATTCATTCCAGTCCTACACATTGCACACAAAATCTCAATGGATCACATCTCCACGCACTGATTTTCTTTAAAAAGCATTTTCCTTGAACGATGCATCTGCCCCTCTCACCGACTAAAGAAATCTCGACCATAAATATTTATTAATGCAAAAATTAATTTTCACAGCCGAAAGCAGAGAAATCCATATTAAATTAATTTTAAACAAAAGGAAAGCATCCATTAATTATCAAATATAAAGAGATATCTAGATTTCAGATAGTCATCATTACTGCAGTGGCAGAGGCTGGTCACATTTGATTGTAGATTGAGTGATGTGTTCCAAGCCCTTGCTGCTTGCTTTGTTCTGTCTGTACTTACCACAGCCCTGAACCCGGTCAAAGAGCAAGAGACAATTCTGTCATGTCGGAATCAAATGCTCAACTCCAGCCTCTCTCATTACATCACTTCTCCATCACCCCATTGGACCACATGTAAGCTGAACACTGATTGGCCACTGGATAGAAGGTTGGGTCTTGGGGCATTAACCCTCAGCAGGCCCAGGCCTTGCCCCTTCCCCTTCCTGCTCTCCACTCACTAGCCCCTGGGCCACCTCTGTCAGAACCAGAACCTGGCCAGTGGATGAGGGAAGGATGTGGGAGTAGCACGTCCAGCATTCCTTCCACATTGCACCCCCCGCCTCAGAAAAAAAAAAATAGACTGCCAAATGTTAACCTCTCACCCCAGTCCCTTTCAGATTTTTGGGTCCTGGGGAATTCAGTGATGAAGGGGATAATTTGGAAAGATGGCATTGAGGTTTATCAGATTAGCTGTGATCCAGCTAAATGGTAGACTGGCTGTTGGGGGCCGGTTAGTACAGTTGGCTGGAGGCATGGTGACCCTCATGTTAAACTACTACCAGTCATATCTCTCGAATGAAAGAGCAGCCCATAGCCATCTGACACTATATACACTTTACATTTAGGTAGGCTAGGCTTGAGGAACTGAATGGCCTACTCACGTTCCTTTTGCCTGTGTTTCTCAATGTTCAGCGCTATCCAGAATTCCTCAGATACTGAACTCGGGAGGAGACGGCTCAGTGGTATTATCGCTAGACTATATAACCCCCAGAGACCCAGGTAATGTTCTAGGGACCCAGGTTCAAATCCTGCCATGGCAGATGGTGGAATGTGAATTCAATACCAATTTGGAATTTGGAGTCTAATGATGACCATGAAGCCATTGTCAATTGCTGGGGAAAAAACCCATTGGGCTCACTAATGTCCTTCAGTGAAAGAAACTGTCATCCTTATTAGAGGATGAACATATGAGCTTCCTTGTGAGAGAAACTGCCATCCATGTAACTCCAGACCCATAGCAATGTGGTTGACTCTTAAGGGTCAGATGAGCAAATAGGACTGTGCAATAAATGCTGGCTTAACTAGCAATACCCTCATCCTGTGAATGAATTAAGAAAGTCCAAATCCAAATGCAGTAAGATCTGGACATTGTCTAGGTCTGTGACGAAAATGGAAAATAAGCATAAGGTCCAGACAATGGCCACAACTGAGAACCTAACCATTGGTCCTTGATATTCAGTGGCATACAGCAAGGTACTGGTGAGATCGTGAGCAATTTTGGTCCCTTATTTAAGAAAAGAGAAGTTCAGAAAAAGCTGGGATGATCTGTGGTATGAAGGGGCTGTCTTATGAATAAAGGCTAAACAAGTTGGAACTCTACTCACAGGAGTTTAGAAGAATGAGAGGTGATCTCATTGAAACATATAGGGTTCTTAAGGGGCTAGACAGATGTTTCCCCTTGTGGGAGAGTCAAGGACCAAACAGGCTTATTTTTAAATTCACTCACAAGATGAGGCATTGCTGGCTAGCCCAGCATTTACTCCCATCCCTAATTGTCCAGATGGCACTTAAGTGTCACCCACATTTCTGTGGGTCTGGAGTCATGTAGGCCAGACCAGGTGAGGATGGCAGTTTCCTTCCCTAAAGGACATTAGTGAACCAGGTGGGTTTTTCTGACAATTGGTAGTGGTTTCATGGTCATCAGTAGATTTTAATTCCAGATTGTTTTTAAAATTGAATTCAAATTCACCCTCTACCATAACAGGACTCAAACCTGGGTATCTAAAACATTACCTAGGTCTCTGAATTAACAGATAATACCACTAGGCCATCACTTCCTCTATAGCCTCAGAATAATGGGGTGCCAGTTTCTTGTTTCAGAGGGTTCTGAGTCTTTGGAACTCCTTGCTTTGGAAAACTGTGTGGGCAGAGTCCTTGTGTATACTTAAGGCAGAGATCAATAGATTCTTGATTAGTTGTGGAATCATGAGGTACTGAGAAAAGGCAGGAAAGTGGACATGAAGAATGTCAGAACATTCATCATCCTGTTGAATGTCAGAGCAGACTTGAGGACTGAACAGCCTACTCCTGCTCCTATTTCATATAGTCAGTTTACCATCACTGAATTCCACCAACGTCAACATCCACATCCTGAGGGTTAAAATTTACCAGAAACGGACTGGGCTCACCACATAAACGCAGTAAAGAGCAGGTCAGAAGCTGGGAATACTGCGGCAAGTAACTCAGCTCCTGACTCCACAAAGCCTGTCCACCATCTACAAGGCACAAGTCAGGAGTGTGATGGAATACTCCCCACTTGCCTGGATGGGTGCAGCCCCAACAACACTAAAGAAGCTCAACACCATCCAGGACAAAGCAGCCGCTTGATTGGCGCCACATCCACAAGCATCCACTCCTTCCACCACCGACGCTCAGTAGCAGCAGTGTGTACTATCTACAAGATGCACTGCAGAAATTCACCAAAGATCCTCAGACAGCACCTGTTGGGCTATAACCTGGTGTTCTGTGACTTCTGACTTTGTCCCTCCCGACGGGTATTGTGGGTCAACCTACAGCAGGCAGACTGCAGCAGTTCAAGAAGGCAGCTCACACCCACCTTCTCAAGGGGGCAACTAGCGACGGGCAATAAATGTTGGCCCAGACATGTTGTGAATGAATACAGATAATGTTTTGCTTCGATTCAATACAACCATAACAATCACTGCACCTTAGGCCAGTCATTCCCCCAACATTAATCTCTGACACTAATTTTTTTTCTCCCTATTAGAGTCATATAGGATGGAAACAGACCTTTTGGCCCAACTTGTCCATTTTGACCAGGTTTTCTAAACTGAACTAGTCACATTGGTCTGCACTTGGCCCATATCCCTCTAAATCTTTCCTATTCATGGACCTGTCCAAATGTCTGTTAAATGTTGTAATTGTACCCATCTCTACCACTTTCTCTGGCAGCTCGTTCCATACACACACCACCTCTGTGTGAAAAAGTTGCCCCTCACCTCAGGTTCATTTTAAATCTTTCCCCTCTCACCTTAAATGTATTTTGGACTCCCCTACTCTAGGTTATTCACCTTATCAATGCCCCTCATGATTTTATAAACCTCTATAACGTCACTCCTCAACCTCCAACGCTCCAGGGAAAATAGTCCCAGCATATTTAGCCTCTCCCTGTAGCTGAAACCCTCCATTCCCGGCAACATCCTTGTCAATCATTTTTGTACTTTTTCCAGTTTAATAACATCTTTCCTATAACAGAGCAACCAGAAATACAGCAGTACTCCAAATGTGATCATACCAATGTCTTCACATCATTCACTAATGACTTGGATAATGGCAAAGAAAGTCAATTATCCAAATTTGCTGATGACACAGTGTTGGGCAGCATTGTAAATGAAAGCATAAAATTACAAAGGGATATTGATAGAGTAAGGGAGTGAGCAAAACTATTGCAGATGGAATTGAATGTTAGCAAGTATGAGGTTATCCATTTTGGGTGGAGAATGGATAGATCAGGGTGCTATCTAGATGGTAGGAAGTTAAGTACAGTGGATGTCCAAATATACTTGGCGATTCAGGTGCATAGATCTTTATATGAGGTTCGGAACTCTGTTCCACAAATGGCAGTGGATGCTGGGTCAGTTGTGAATTTTAAACCTGAGATAAGTTTTTGTTAAGCAAGGGATTTGGGTCAAGACGGGTATATGGAGTTAGGCCACAGATCAACCACAATCTCATTGAATGGTGGAACAGGCTCGAGGGCTGAATGGCCTACTCCTGTTCCCAAGTTCCTGTGACAGTTCAATCATTTTGGTTGCAAGTATGATGCCTCCCATCTCACTCCCATTGTCGGAGGAACATACCTAATTTCTCTGAGCTTGTCTCTCACTCTTTAAGATGGCACGATGGCTCAGTGATTAGCACAGCTGCCTGCAGCTCCAAGGACCCGGGTTCAATTCCACTCTTAGGCGACAGTCTGTGTGGAGTTTGCACATTCTCCCCATGTCTGCATGGGTTTCCTGCGGGTGTTCTGGTTTCTATACACAATCCAAAGATGTGCAGGCTATGTAGATTGGCTGTGCTAAATTACCCGTAGTGTGCAGGCTAGGTGGGTTAGCCATGGAAAATGCAGGGTTGCAGGGATAGGGTAGGGGTCTGTGTGGGATGCTGTTCAGATGGTCAGTGCAGATACGATGGTCTGAATGACCTCTTTCTGCACTGTAGGGGTTCTATGATTCTCATAAATTAATTCTGATTCTGAGTACAAAGGGCTGATATCATTTGTATCGATCACATTCCATGCTGTTCCTAGAGTAATTGATTTAATCTCTAACACATGCAGCAAACTGGATATGGTCCAGGCTGCTTCCTGTTGCCTTCAGGACTGAACAGAGATGTTCATTTCGGTGACTGAATGCTGCTTGATCTCAATCTTCCAGGAAAAGGATCAGTGACAATGGTGACATCATCATTTCAGAGAATCACCAGGAACAGAAGCACAAGGAAGCCATTCAGTTCTTCAAGAATGTCCTGCCATTGAACGGGAGCATGGTTGATCATCTATCTTGGTTCCACTAGCCCATACTATGTCTATATTCCCATAACAATAGGTTCTTCATTCGTAAGGGGACCAAGGGTTATGGGGAGAAGGCAAGAGAATGGGGTTCAGAAACATGTTATTGTCGAATGATGGAGCAGACTTGATGAGCCAAATGGCCTAAAAAATTTTGCTCCTATACCTTAAAATCTTATGACATTTGCCTTCTGAAATGCATAGATTTCAGTCCTGAACCTGCTGAATGCATGAGCCTCTCCAACGCTCAGGGAGAGAGGAAATTCCACAGATTGCCCACTGTGAGAGTGAAGAAAATCGTCCTCAGCTCAGTCTAAAATAGCCCACCTCCTGTTCTGAGACTGCTACCTTCTCGCATCAGTCAATCCCTCTGAGAACTCTCTTAAAATTCAGTGAGATCACCTCTCAGTTTTCAAAATCTCAGAGAATAATGGCCCAGTTTCCTCATTCTCTCCTCATTGAACATTCTCCTACCTTCCCATGAGTCAGTCCGGTCAACTTCCAGTGCAATCCTGTTCTGACCAGCATGTCCTTGCTGACATAATGGGTCCAAAACAACTCAATACATCTGCAGCAAGACATTGTTACTTCTGGGCGCAAATCCCTTATACTGAAGGACAACATCTCATTTGCTTTCCCAATTGGTTGCTGAACCTGGATGCTCACTTTCAGTGACTCATGACAAGGTTGCTCAAATCCCTTTGGGAAACCACAGTCCCCAATCTCCCACCACTGAAGAAATATTCTGCCTTTCTGTGTTTTACTACTGAAGTGAATAACCTCACACTTATCAACATGAGACTCCATCATTCCAAGTCCTCTTAAAGCTTCTCTTCATCTCCTCATAATTTAAATCCTCTCGCAGTTTGCTGTTTTCGGTAAATTTGGAAACATTACAATGGGAATCCACATCCAATTTATTGATACAGATTGTGAAGAGCTGTGACCCTTCTGCTAGCTCACTACCTGACATCCTGAGAATATCCTACTCTTTGTTAACTAATTCTCAATCCATACTAGTACATTAACCCCTGTCCCATGTGCTTTAATTTTATTTACTAATGTCCTGCATGAGACCTTATCAAAGCCTTCTGAAAATCCAAATACACCACATCCATTGGCTCTCTCCTTTCTGTATGCTACAAGTAACATGCTCAAAGACACTGCAGCAAGTTTGTTAAACATGATTTTCTTTTCATATATCCACGTTGACTATCCAATTTTGCCATTATTTTTAAATACCCAGTTAACACATCCTTTATCATAATCTTTATCATTTTCCTGCTCAAAACATCAAAATAACAGGTCTGTGGTACTCCATTCCCCCTCTCCCTCACTTCTTAAATAGTGCGGTTACACCTGTTACTTTCAATCTGCAGAGATTACTCCATTATCGAGAGAATTTTGAAAGATCATCATCAATGTATCCACCATCCTTCAATGCTCTGATATCCAAGTCATCTGATCCTAGGGAATTTAACAACCTTCAATCCAGTTGATGTTTTGAGTAATATCTCCATACTTATTGATACCAATTTTATGAATCCTAATTTCTTTTGGTTCCTCATTTTTATAAGATGCTTTGTCCTCCAATATTTTGGGGAGATTTTTTTGTATCTTCCCCATAACTCTTGATTTCCTTGCTGATTACAAATCTGTCTCTCTCAGCCTTAACTATACTTAATGACCCGGTCTCGACAGTCCTCTGCTATAAAGAATTTTACAAACTCACCACCCTCTGGGGTGTACTGAAGTATCATCTGACATTAAGGTGCCAGACAGGTAGGACATAGACCTACCTTCTTGTAGCAAGGACAACAAAATGATTGCATCCAGAGTCTTGACACAAACTGAATAGTGTTTCTGAGAGAACGTTTGTCACTTCAGGAATGTGTAGAAGCCAGGCAAACAGCCAACAACAACTTACACACATACCAGTAAAAGACCCGATCATAAAGATTATGTAGGCAATACTTATGCAGGGACAGGTGAAAGTGGGACAGACTGGAATGATTAAACAGTTTCTGTTAATGAGTAATGTTACACTTTATGGATACTGAAAGCAAAATACAGTGGATGTTGGAAATCTGAAATAAAAAACAGAGAATGCTGGTGAAACTCAGCAGGTCTGGAGCATTTGTGGACAGAGAAACAGAGTTAACATTTTCAGCCAGTGACCCTTCTTCAAAAGGAGCTGGAAAATGGTGATCCTTACGCTGCAATGGAAGGTTGGGGGAATAATGCCTCATTTTACACTTGGGCAATTTAGGAACACACAGGAGCATAGGAACAGGAGTAGGCCATTCAGCCCCTCAAGTCTTTTCTACCATTCAATGAGATCATGGCTGATCTGTGGCTTGACTCCATACACCTGCCTTTGGCCTATGTCCCTTAATACCTTTGCTTAACAAAAGTGTATCACTCTCAGATTTAAAACTAACAACTGATCCAGCATCCACTGCCATTTGTGGAAAAGAGTTCCAACCCTCTCCCACCCTGTGTGTGTGGAAGTGCTTCCTAACATCACTCCTGAACGGTCTGGCCCTAATTCTCAGACTATACCCCTAGTCCAAGAATCCAGAACTAGTGGGGAAATAGCTTATTTTCATCTACTATGTCTTTTCCTGTTATTATCTTGAAGACTTCAGTCAGATCACTCCTTAACCTTTTCAGTTCTAGAGAAAGCAAGCCTAATTTATACAACCCCCCCCCCCCCCCCCCGCCCCCCCCCCCATAGCTTTATGGCATTTAGATCTCAATATTGAGTCCCACAAATGGCTCACCTCAGTTCTCCATTTTACTTGCATCCCTGGCTGTGTCTCTTTTATATCTTGTTCGCTTTGCCCTAGCAGTGTGGACCTATTTCTACACTGATCATTTACACCTAGTTTGGATGTCTGTCCCTCCTTTACCAGCATCATTATTGCCTTTGTCTTTTGCTTTTTGCACTTTCACTATCTGTTCCACTGCTCCTCCTCCTCTTTCTGTCAACAGCATAACAAAACATACATTTCCAGCTTCTTTCAGTTCTGAAGAGACATAGTGCACTCAAAATATTAACTCTGTTTCTCTCTCCATAGGGTGCTGCCAGACTTGCTGAATTCCTCCAGCACTTTCTGTCTGATGTATTGAATAACTAGGAGCTGTAATCTTTCTGTCTCTTCATGAAACTGTGACTTGTCATTGACATATAACATCAGGTGTAACTGCTTTCAGATCAGAAACCATTAACATTGCACCTTTGGCAATGCAGCGTCCCCTCAAGACTGGACTGGAGGCTCAGGTTTAAATTTGGTGTTCAAATCATTGCAGTGGGACTTGTCTGCACATTCCAGTGTTTGATTGTATATTTCATTGTATATGTTTGTATATTCCAGTGTGTGAAATTGCCTGTGTGTTCCTTTGTGGGATTGTTTGTATATTCTTCTGTGTTTAAGGTTCTATTTTATATTTTTATTCATTCACAGATCTGAGCATCTCTGGCTGGCCCAGCATTTATTACCCTGTCCCTAGATGCCCTTGAGAAGGTGTTGGTGACCCTCCTTCTTGAACCACTACAGTCCATGTGCTATAGGTTGACCCACAATGCCCTGAAGGAGGGGATTCCAGATTTTGACCCAGTGATTTTCAAATCAGGATGGTGAGTGACTTGGAGGGGAACTTGCAGGGTGTGGTGTTCCCACGTATCTGCTGCTCTTATCCTTCTGGATGGAAGTGGTCATGGATTTGCAAGGTGCTGTCTGAAGAGGGTCAATGAGTTGTTATGTGTATCTGTACATTTCTCTGTGTGTGTGTGTGAGAGTGTGTGTGTGTGTGTGTCTGTGTGTGTGTGAGAGTGTGTGTGTGTGTGTGAGTGTTTTTGTGTGTGTGTGTGTGTGAGAGAGTGTGTGTGTGTGAGAGTGTGTGTGTGTGTGTGAGTGTGTGTGTGAGTGTGTGTGTGTGTGAGAGAGTGTGTGTGTGAGAGAGTGTGTGTGTGTCTGTGTGAGAGAGTGTGTGTGTGAGAGAATGTGTGTGTGTGTGTGTGTGAGAGAGTGTGTGTGTGTGTGTCTGTGTGTGCGTGTGTGTGAGAGTGTGTGTGTGTGTGTGTGTGTGTGTGTGTGTGTG
>NC_063340.1:90901125-90915968 GCF_021869965.1 Rhincodon typus
GGGTGTGTGTGTCTGTGTGTGTGTGTGTCTGTGTGTGTGTGTGAGAGTGTGTGTGTGTGTCTGTGTGTGTGTGTCTGTGTGTGTGTGTGAGAGTGTGTGTGTGTGTCTGTGTGTGTGTGTGTCTGTGTGTGTGTCTGTGTGTCTGTGTGTCTGTGTGTGAGTGTGTGTGTGTGTCTGTGTGTGTGTGTGTCTGTGTGTGTGTCTGTGTGTGTGTGTGTAAGTGTGTCTGTGTGTGTGCATGCTTGCGCCTGTGTAAATGATGTGTTTGCCTGTGTAGTTGTAGCAAAATTGTCTGCTTATATGTGTGTGTGCTTTCCTGATTTGACTGTTGCTCCTGGCTGCTGTTAATGAGCGACTGTGATGCTGCTCACTCCCTGACTGCGGCTGGCACTGGGAGTTATCTGTCTGAGCTGAGTGGCTGAATACAGATGAGGGCTTTGCAGCAAATTGCAGCATCAAATGTAGCAGTGACAACTGGCCAGAGCCTTGGACAGCTGCAGACTCACTCCGAGGAAATGGAGAAAGTAAGAAAACCAAAAACAGTTTATTATAATCTCTATACAGTCTGTAGCCAAAACCGTCCAATCTGAACAGGTTACATTCTGATTAACAATAATAACTTGTGCTTATAAAGCAGCTTTAACATTGTATAATGGTCCAACATTATTAAAGAAAACACAAACCAGGCAAAATCTGATATTGCATTTAAGGTGGTGGCATTAGGACAGATGATTCATACCATGGTCGAATAGGTAGGCTTTAAACAGGTTCTGTAAGGAGGAAGAGTAAGGATGCTTCAGAGGGAGTTTCCAAGGTTAGGGTCTTTAATGGAGCATACCCCTCAGACATTGGATGTAAATTCTGTATGTGAACAGAGTGAGGACAAAGGTAGAATACATTTTATAAACATCCAGATAACATTGAAATAAAATCAATATTTATGTTAAGTCGTATAATTAATGAAATGAGAGCACGATGTCAGCTCCACATAAGGACAGGTGGGGAATATTATAGCTCGATGGGTGAGGGGAAAGAGACAGAATGTGAAAATCCTCTGGTTCCTTCAGGAAGGAAAATTTGCCACCCTTGCCCAGTCTGGCCTACACATGATTCCAGACCCACAACATCAGGGTTGACTCCTAAGGACCCTCTGATATGTCCAAGTGAGACACTCCATTTGGGGCAAGTGGGGACAACAACCAGAGCAAGAAACAGTGGCCCAATTAGCAGCAGCCACATCCCCTGAGAGAGTGAAGATAAAAAAGGACGAGGAGTGATTGAGACTGTGATAGAGAGAAAACAAGAAGGACAAACAGAGGAAGAGAAACAGAGGGACTCTGGGGAATGAGGAGACCAGAGGAGAGGGTGAGATTGAAGGAAGTTTAAAGGTGGAAGGGAGAGAGAAGGAGACTCAGTCGCGAACTGAGAGGGAAAGACTGAGGGAAAAGAGAAAGTAGAAGAGGAAAAGAGACTGCAAAGGAGATTGTTAGCGAAGAAGGAGAAAGCTAAGAGGGAGATTGGAGAAAGGGCTGATATAAATTTTTGTACATGGAGATAAAGGAATACAGACACATACACACACAAACAGTCACACAATCACACAGACAGACAGACTCACACACACAGACAATCACACAAACACACACACAGATACCAAGACAGAGACAAACACATACACACACATACACAGGCAGACACACAGATACATACACACATGCATACACTCGCAGTCACATAGACAGATACACACAGACACACAGATAGACACACACAGACACAGACACACATTGACACATACACACAGACAGACAGACACAGACAGATTTACACAGACACGCACACACACACATATATACTGGTGTGCTGATAATGCTTAATGATGAAAACTGGGTGGAAGTTGGTGTGGAGCACACCCTCTGACATTGCCTGTTTGAGCTGGATGGGCTGTGCTGTAGATTCTGTGTATGGATAGAGTCAGGTCATAGGTAGAATAGATTCTGTAAACAGTCTGACAACATTGAAACAAAATCAATATATACTTTAAGTTGTTTAATTAACAAACTTTGTACACTTTGGTGACTTTGTTTGTTACACAGACTCTTTGTGGGATCTCGGAGATAGTAAGAACTGCTGATGCTGGAGTCAGAGATAACACAGTGTGGAGCTGGACGAACACAGCAGGCCAGGCAGCATCAGAGCAGCAGGAAAGTTGATGTTTCATGTCGGGATCCAGAAGAGTCCCGACCCGAAACGTCAACTTTCCTGCTGCTCTGATGCTGCCTGGCCTGCTGTGTTCCTCCAGCTCCACACTGTGTTATCTTTGTGGGAGCTGTTCATTTCCCACTTGTCGTAATCCTGCCAGGGTCTCATGGAGCTTGAACAAAGGAGAAAAGATTGTTCACAAACGTCACAGTGAGGGAGAAGTGCCTGAGATATTACTGACCTCGAACAATTGTAGGAAAATTAACCTTTCCAACTAAACCACAGACATGCTCAAAAAGAATATGTTTCAGAACTCCTGAGATATTGGCTTAGATTGAACAGTTGCCCTCAGAGTACAGTGATGAATGGGACCTTACTTTCAGAAGCATTCTGCAGACTATACGAGGATCCATTAACTTCCTTCTCCTAAACATACCCTGTTACACCCTGCCCACATCCAAATGAGCTGGCATCATATTTGGCATGATTACATCACAGAATGTGATTCCCTTTCAGTGGTTTTATGTTCCAACCACATCTGATTATACCATGGACCTTGCTTATGGGTAAAATTTTACAGCCAGATAGTTTTCCTGCCACTAGACTTATACTGTGGCTCTTGGTGGATCCAGACACCCACACACATGCATGCCAGCCCTGGTAAATAGGGCCTTACTTATAGCCGGGGATGGTCTACAGCACGATTTGAAGCTGGGACCTTCTGCCTCCCAGACATGACAGCAACTCACTGAGACACTGCAACTCCCAAAGACTTGGCTGCACTTTCAGTCCAAACCATGAAAGGAAGAAATTCTTAAGCCAGCAGAGCAAGTGAAGATTCAAGCACACAAAGTACACTATGGTCATGATCATGGCTGTGTGAACCAGGCTTCACAGAAACAAGTGAGAGAAACATAAAGTACTGCAGATGCCAGAGCTCTGAAACTAAAACAGAAAACACTGGAGAAGCTCAGCAGCTCTGGCTGCATCTGAGAAATGCCAACGGAGTGTCACTGGACTCGAAATGTTAACTCTGTTTCTCTCTTCACAGACGCTGCCAGATCTGCTGAGTTTCTCCAGTATTTCCTGCTTCGAGATCGGTGAAACAAGACTGGGGTGGGTCATGGAGAGTGTAGCCAGGTTATCTCTGTGTTCATTGCCTCAGCCCTCAAGACATTGGATCAAGATAAAATGTACTGCAATTCCAACCAATTGGGAAGAACTGGAAAGGCTCAGGTCATTAGAGTGACATACAATCGGAAAGAATATGGGAATCTACTGGAATTTGATATTTAGGATAAAAATTCTCACAGGTTGGGAGATTGCAACATGGAGACATTGAATTCGAACAGTATTAAAAGCTCTCCATGGTTCAGTACCCCACCCCCCCATCTGACCATACACATCCACTATCCACTGACATGCTTTCTGACCCTGCTGTTTGGAGCTTTCCTCATTTTCCGAGATGGATAACAGTCATTCCCTACACTGATATCAGGGGCCAACTCTCCAAATCAGTTCACCACTCTCAGCCCTTCTGGTTTGAAAAGCTTCTTAAAATGCAGCACCCAGTGATTGGTTGCTGTCTGACACATTCTCCAGTCCCATATCCACACTCTGCCTCCTAATTCAACCACCCAATCAGCAGTGCGATAGTAACATTGGAAATAGGAGCAGGAGTAGGCCATTCAGCCCCTCAATCCTGCTCTGTCATTCGAGATCAGGCTGATCATTCACCTCAATGTCATATTCCTGCACCATCTCCATATCTCTTAGTGACATTAGAAACTGAAAATTCTGTGTTGAATGCACTCAGTGACTGAGACTCAACAGTCCTCATGAGACAGTTATTGCAAAGATGCACCAATCGTCTGAGAGAAGCCAGGAGTGTGATGGAATACTCCCCACTTGCCTGGATGGGTGCAGCCCCAACAACACTCATGAAGCTCAAAACCATCCAGGACAAAGCAGCCGCTTGATTGGCACCACATCCACAAATATTCACTCCCTCCACCACCGACGCTCAGTAGCAGCAGTGTGTACTATCTACAAGATGCACTGCAGAAATTCACCAAAGATCCTCAGACAGCACCTTCCAAACTCAGAACCACTTCCATCTAGAAGGATAAGGGCAACAGATACATGGGAACACCACCCCCTGCAAGTTCCCCTCCAAGTCACTCATCGTCCTGACTTGGGAATATATTGCCGTTCCTTCACTGTCGCTGGATCAAAATCCTGGAATTCCCTCCCTAAGGCCATTGTGGGTCAAACTACAGCGCATGGACTGGAGCAGTTCAAGAAGGCAGCTCACCACCACCTTCTCAAGGGGCAACTAGGGAATAGACAATAAATAATGGACCAGCCAGCAACACCCACATCCTGTGAATGAACAAATAAAAAGCTCCTTATTTTTTGTCACTCCTTGTGTCTGTGAAGCCCCTTTGCACATTTGTAACATTGAATGTGCTCCACAAGACTAGGAGTCGCTTTGGTTAATGTGCAATTTTCCAGTCACTCCGGGAATTTTAAAACAGAAGCCCTTTCATAGTGAAGCCAGCATCCATCGTGACTCAAGTAGTTCCTTTTTCCGTTTCATCAAAGTGACAGTCATCACCATTTGATTATCCAGTCCCACAGGGACACTCCTAACATCGTGACATTGGTAGGGATAAAGCAAATTACAGGACAAATAGCTTTCTCTCAGATTACCACAGAATGAGCTCTTATTTCACTCGGTCACAAAACCTTACGTTAATATCACACATTGCTGCATTCGTTTTATCCTGAAGTCAGTAGAGGTCCTCGATTGATGTGGACGCCATTCATTGCAGTGTATTCCCAGTCTGTGCTGTTACTGGGTGTGAGCTGCCTGTGTTTCGGGAGGTGGCTCCGACCTCAGGCTCTGCACAAATCCTCACAATCCACGGGCCCTGATGTTGGTGGGTGTCTCAGGATTGTGATTTTTCAGCACTAACCCTGGGGAGCCATAAAACATCGGAGCAGATGATGAGTGATTGATAACCAGGGACTCACGCTCGGAATTCAAATGAGTACAGGCCCAATGTACTCAAACTCTCCTCATAAAACAGCCTCTCCATTCCCAGTATCAACCAAGCCAATTATGTCTAGACTGCCCCCGAAGGGATACTTGCTCCAATCTGCACTTTTCCAGGCCATTCAGCCCATCGAATCTGCTCCACCATTCAATAAGACCATGGCAGATCCTCAACTCCACTTTCCTCCCTTTCCCCATAACGCTTGATTCCCTTTCTGATTAAAAATCTGTCAGCCTCCACCTTGAATATACTTAAGAACCCATTCTCAACAGCCCTCTGCAGTAAAGAATTCCACAGATTCACTTCCCTCTGAGAGGAGAGATTTCTCCTCATCTCTGTCTTAAATGTGTGACCCCTTACTCGCGGTTTTACCCTCTGGTATAAACTCTCCTAAAAGGGGAGACAAGTTCTCCATATGGAGCCTGACAAATGCCCTGACAATCTTGTATGTATCAATAAGGTCATCTTTCATTCTTCTAAACCCCAATGAGTACAGACCCAACCTACTCAACCTCTTCTCATAGGCAGGGTGCAAATTCAGTGGTCAGGGGGCAGGGGAGAGAGCTACTGTGGAAAGGTGCAGATCACAGCAAGTAATCCTTCAGGACAAAGACTAGACATGGTCTACTTGGATGATCCTGGATATGGCGGGTCTGGCGTATGAGGAGAGTTGAAGTAGATAGGGTCTTCACTCAGTTGAATTTAGAATCCGAGTCCCTGGTTACCAACAACTCATCACCTGGGGGTTGCTGGGGCAGGTAATGCGGACCGAAGAATTACCCAATGGAAAGGAGTCCAGATTGGAAGCTGCTTTGAGACTGAGATGGAAATTTATTTTTTTTGAATTCCCAGACTCGGAAGAGAACTGGTGAATGGAATTGAGGAGCAGATCAGCCATGATTCAACTGAATTGCTGAACAGGTAGGAGGGGCTGAATGGCCTCCTCCTGTTCCTCTAATAGTTTGACACAACGTTCTGCCAGCAGATGTCTCACATGGGCAAATATTGATTTGTGCCAAATGACCTCTGGAAGTGGTTGTTCATGTATCATCCAGTTTCAGACCTTTCTCACACTCATTTTATAAATCTGGACCCAAAAGTTGAGTATTGTGCCTGGGTCTGGCTTCCTCACTCCAGGAAAGGGCTTAATTGAGAAAGATGATACAACGGTTCAAATGGTAAGGAAGAAGGGAAGCAGGAACTTTTTTAACAAACCTAAATGGAGAAGTTTACATTTTGAGATGACAAGATGTAGAGCTGGATGAAAACAGCAGGCCAAGCAGATCAGAGGAGCAGGAAAGTTGACGTTTCGGGCCTAGACCCTTCAAAAGTTCCGAAGGATCTAGGCCCGAAACGTCAGCTTTCCTGCTCCTCTGATGCTGCTTGGCCTGCTGTGTTCATCCAGCTCTACACCTTGTTATCTCAGATTCTCCAGCATCTGCAGTCCCTACTATCTCTGAAACAGTTTACATTTTGAAAGGTTCTGACCAGAAAAATTTAGAGAAACTATTTATACTGACACAAGATTTGGTAATCTGGGATTAAAAATCAGAAATTTTGGACCATTAGAAACAGACCAAAGGGAAGTATTATGCATTCAGCATTAGGTCAGGACAGGGAATACTCAGCACTGCAATTAGAATCCCTTCCAAATTAAGACAGAGAATGTTTTGCAAAGGAAAATATCTCAAAGGCTCTTCAGCAAAGGATGGCAAAATGGGCTACTATCATTTACAGGGCCAGCGCAGGCATGTTGGGCCTAATGGTGTCTTTCCATGTCCAGTTAAGGTATTTCTAAAGATTTCTTTATGGGATCCATTAGTCACTGCATTCTGATGGGATTCTGTTGAGGGACAGAGCACGCACAAACACACACACACACACACACATGTACACAGACACGTACACACACGTGCACACACACACGCATATGCGCGCGCACACACACACACATACGTGCGCGCACGCACACACACACTGTCCTTTAGCCTCAAGTGGCACTCTGTGTTTGAAAGGCAATTTCTCAATATATTTATATAGCACCTGTCACGATCTCAAGACATTGCAGGATATGTCACAACCAGCAAAGTAGCTTTTAAATGTAATGGATTTTGGAAATACAGGAAGGCGATGACCCAGTGATATTACTGTTCGAATATTAATCTAGTGTCCCCGATAAAGTTCTGAAGACCCAGGTTCAAATCCTGCCATGGCAGATGGTGGAAACAAAAAGTCTTGTAATTAAGAATCTAATGAAGACTGTGAAACTGTTTTCAATTGTGGGAAAAACCCATCTGGTTCACTAATACTCTTTAGGGAAGCAATCTGCCATCCGTACTTGGTCTGGCCTACATGTAACTCCAGACCCACAGCAATGTGGTTGACTCTGAACTGCCCTCTGGGCAATTAGGGATGGGCAATAAATGCTGCCTGGTCAGCAACGCCCTCATCCCATGAATGAATAGAAAATATAATAATGGGGTGAGAGTGTCAAACTGCAAAAAGCAGTCAATTTGCCCACAGGAAGATCCAAGAAACACTACTGAGACAACCTGCTGCTTCTTGATGATAATCGGGAGGCAAATATAGTCCAGGACATAAACAACGAACAAAAACAAAGTTGCTGGAAAAGCTCAGCAGGTCTGGCAGCATCTGTGGAGGAGAAAGCAGAGTTAACGTTTCGGGTCCGGTGACCCTTCCTCAGAACTGATAGTCCAGGACATAATGGGAATGCCCCTGCTCTCTAAAGAATGATGCAGAATCTTTTACTCCCACTTGAGGAAGTTGTCATGACTTCAATCAAATACTTTGCTTGAACAATAGTGCTTTCATAAACACTAAACTTCCTCCATACTGCTCTGTGAAGGTTAGTCTAGACAATGATCTTAAAGCTTTGCAGCAAAGGAGCATCCACTGCGCATTGAGAAAGTGGATTGCCCTGTCACAGACATGCATACATTTGTAGAGTTATGGCTCCTTAGTAAGCGGTGCTGGTGAGCAGTTCACAGCTGAACTGAAGATGGAACAAGCCTCAAGCATCAAATTCAAAGGACAAGTGTCTAACCATTGGGCAATCAGTTCCTGTTTCAATAGATATGGCAAGTAGATCAAAATTTAAACTTGGTTCGACGCTAAAGAGGATATAGATCACTTTGATAAACATCTATGTGGCAGCTATAAATTGCACCTGATGTAAGCTTCATATCGAATACTTAACACCAAAATTGTCAACATTTAGCATCTCAATGAGGATGAGAGGCTTAAGGAAAATGACGGAAATTAGATGCTGCTCTGTCTTTACCCAAAGTGTGATAATATTGAGTTTCATCTTAGCAAGAGTGTTTGAAAAACTGTTTCACTATGTCCAGTCTACTGGCATTAATCCTGTAAAATCACTTTTCGAGGATAGATTTTCATAAGTGAAACATTATTAGTATCTAGGAGAAGGTAGGGACAGAAATAAGGATACAGCTTCTCTGTAAAGGTTTCTGTGAAAGTGTAGAGTAGGGCCATGTCTTCAAGGTTATAAAAAGACACCTGTCCAGCTTTATAATCCAGGTAAACGCGGATGATGTTGGGACTAATGCTGAGCTCCGTGCGCCAGGGCGAGGTGCATGCATAGTATTCATTGCCATCCATTCGCCCAATGGCCCAGAAACCATTCTCCGGATCCACTTTGATGATTCCTTTCCTCTGGATGGATTCTCGGGCCACTCCTAAACACCAGCTGCTCTGGCCCCTCACGTCCACATCCCAGTGATGCTGGCCTGAATTGAACCCCTCCAGTCCCAGCACCGAAACACAGGAATCGAACCGCTCTGGATTGTCTGGTAGCAGTTGTTTGATGGGGCTGTATCCCATCATAGACAAATCCTGAGACAGAGAGAGCCAAGGGGCTGCTGTGTTTGGATCCAGGGTCACAGAGGCTGAAGAGACGGAAAATGACAAGTTAAAGCTGATCTCTTCCGTAAGTGATACATGTCAAATGAGAGCATTGCTAGCCACACACACACACAAACACACACAATATTCTCTCTCTCTCACACACACATATTCTCTCTCTCTGTCATACACACACACACAAATATTCTCTCTCTCTCACAAGCATGCACACATTCTCTCTCTCTCTCGCACACACACACAGATACACACACACATATTCTCTCTCACACACACAGGCGTGCGCACACACACACACACATCTTCTATCTCTCTGTCACACACACATATTCTCTCTCTCTCTCATACACACCCACACACACGTGCGCGCACGCATACACACACACACACACACACACACAAACCTGTATATGTGTCTAAAGCAGGCTCCAGAGACATTGAAAGCAGGTCATATCCTGGGGACGGTGATGTGGAGGTGCTGGCATAGTGGTACTGTCACTGGGCTAGAATCCAGAATCCCAGGTAATGTTCTGGGACTATGGCAGATAGTGGAATTTGAATTCAATTGAAAAGTAAACTGGAATTAAAGGCTAGCCATAGAGTAACCAAGTAATCATTGTCAACTGTCAGGGGAGGGAAAAACCATGTGGTCCACTAACATCCTTCAGGGAAGGAAATCTGCCATCCTTACCTGGTCTGACCCACATGTGACTCCAGACCCACAGCAATGTGGTTGACTTAACCAGTCTTTGAGTAATTAGGGATGGGCAATAAATGCCAGCAATGTTCAGAATAATAGGAAAGTGTTCCTCCTGCCTGGACGGCAATCTAGAGGAGCCAATCACCTGTCTTTATATCACTTTTCTCATTTCTAGTCTTACTAATTCCAATAATAATTGAGTTTATCTAACACTGGTACCATCACAGAGCATAATCAGATTAAAGATGACATTAAGCTGAATTTTGAGTATATTTGGCACAAGGCTTATTCAAAGAGATAGGATTGAAGGAGGAAATGAAGGTTCAGGGATGGAATTCCTGAGTTCAGGTCCTCATCAGCTAAAAGTACAGCCAACAAGGACAGAGTGATGGGAATCGGGGCATTGGGGGGTGGTGAAAGGCTCAAGAGATGGGAATCAATGGAGTGCAGATACCTCGGAGGGGTATGTGGGCTGGATGAGATTACAGAGATAGGGTGATGGGTGGGGATGGGAGGTGGGGAGGTGTGAGATGGGGGGATTTGACAGTGGGCAGCATCTGATGAAGCAACAAGTCAACAGGAGGCAGGAACATGGAGGGCAGCCAACTCGTATCACTGGCTCTGTCTGTGAGGAGGCGGTGGATATTTTGGTGGGATGGAGAATCATTCTGTGTGAACTGTTACAATTGCAGTATTGCTTGACCAAGAGTCAGGGTGAGTGAGTCAGGATAGCAGGGGGGTATGGTGAGCGGGATTTGGTGGGAGCTCAGAAAGCAAGGGCAGAATTTCAGACAGAGGGATTTTGGAAAGGTAAGGTAAAGACAGCCAAACAGCGAGGGAGTTAGAATGGTCACATTTGGAATTAATGCATGTATTGCAGATGGATGAGTATGGGCAGGAATAGGACAATGTTACAGGGACAGAAGCTGGTGGTTATGGTAACAGAGAGCATTGAGGTCAGTGAACAACCAACTAAAGCCTCAAGGGTAATTGTGAGCAGCCTGGATCAGCACAATACTATCGTCAGGAAATGTCAGGTAAATCTCTTAGCTAGCAAGAGATTTGATTCCCCCAGTTTGATTAAAAATGAGAGTTGCTATCACAGACTTTTCACATACCCAATAACCCATTTTCAGCTCAATTTATATATTATTTATTGGAGAAAACTCTGAAACATGATTTAGTGTCTAATGGTAAAACATGCATACATATCTTCTATAGAATAGTTTATTAAGACCATAAGAAACGAGAAATAGGACTAGGCCATTCGGCCCCTTGAGCCTGCTCCACCATTCAATCGGATCATGGCTGCTCTGACATTCCTCGCATCCACTTTGCTGCCCTTTACCTGCAACCCTCAATTCTCCGACTGATAAAGAATCTCTCTGTCTCAGCCTTAAATATACACAAGGACTCTGCACCCGACCCCCCCACAGCTGTCTTTTTGTCTTCTTTATTCATTTACAGGATGAGGGTGTCACTAGCTAGGCAGCATGTATTGTCCATCTTGCCCAGTTAAGAGTCAACCACATTGCTATGTGTCATATATAGGTCAGACCAGGGAAAGATGGTAGTTTCCTTCCCTAAAGGACATGAGTGACCCAGATGGGTGTTTCCAATGGATTCATGGTCATCACTAGACTCTTAATTCCACATCCTTTTAATTGAATTCAAATTCCACCATCTGTTGTGATGTGATTCGAACCCAAGTTCCCAGAACATTATCCAGGTCTCTGGATTAAGAGTACAGCAATAATACCACTTGGGCCATCCCCTCCAATCACCTCTGTGTTCCAAAGACTCATAACCCTCTGACAGAAGAAATTCCTCCTCCTCTCAGTCTTAAATTGGTGCCCCTTTATTCTGAGAGTGTGCCCTCTGGTCCTAGACTCTCCCATGAGGGGAAACATCATCTCAGCATTTACTCTGTCAAGCCCCTTAAAAATCCTGTATGTTTCATTGAGATCATCTCTCATTCTTCTAAACTCCAGTGAGTAGAGTCTCAACCTGTTTAGCCTTTGCTAATAAAACAGTCCCTCCATTCAGGGGATCATCCTAGTGAACGTTCTCTGAACTGCCTCCAATAAAATGGTATCTTTCCTTAAATGAGCAACCAAAACTGCTCATACTACTCCAGATGTGGTCTCACCAGCACAACCTTGTCTACTGCATCCGATGCTCCCATTGAGGTCTTCTCTACGTCAGTGAGGTCAAACGTAGACTAGGTGACTGTTTCGCCGAGCATCTTTGCCTGGCCCATAACAACCAGCCTAACCTCCTGCTCACCGCCTACTTTAATTCCCCACCCTACCCCTGCCTGCCGCTCCTTCCCCACTCCCTTTCTGACATGTCCATCCTAGGCCTCCTCCAGTGTCACAGCGATTCAGAATGCAAATCTGGGGGACAACACCTTATCTTCCACCTGGGCACCTTACGGCCCAGAGGACTCAACACTGAGTTCTCTAATTTCAAATGACCTTCCCACCCATCCACTGGATCCCTTTCCAGCCCCATTTCCTGCCTTCCATTCCACCTCCTGACCATTCCTTCCAGCTACCAACTGGATTCATCCCTCCCATTGACCAACCAGGTCGTACCTATTACCAGTGTCCACCTATCACCACCATTCTGCTACATTCCCTCCCCCGCTCTTTATCTGCAGCTCCCCCTATAGCCACATCCAGTCCTAGAAGGGTAATACCCAAAACATTGACTGTTCCTTTCCTCTAGATGCTTCCTGGCCTGCTGTGTTCTTCCAGCCTCCTGTTTGTCTACCTTGGATTCTGGCATCTGCAGTTTTTTTTTGTCTGTAAGCATCTTGCACAGTTGCAGTAAGATTTAATGGAATCTATCCTTTCATTCTATAATGACAGAGCTGAATTGTTTTACTGCTGGATATAAATGCATTGCTGATATGATACACACCTGCATTGATAATGTTCAGCATCTTCTTCCAGACTTTGTATTGTAAAGATCCAACATAGCAACCGACATTAATCATGGCAGAGACTGTCTCTGGGCACTGGGGAGTGTAGTTCGCTCTGTAAGGAGACAGTGTGTTGGAGGTGTTAATGTTGTGCTCTTTCAGAGGTCGCTCTTATACATTGAAAATCAGGAACTGCCTGATTTAAACTCATCCTCTCCCTGAGATGGAAGCAAGTAATTTAAGAATCGAAACAATGGAAATGAATTTATCTGACTATCACTTGAACTGTTCTTAAGGATTATTTGCATATTTTGAAACATAATGTGAATGCAACATCATTGATTCTATCTGACTAAGAAACTCCGTTACTGTAGCATCATCTCTTTGCTTTCATTTTCTGTGCCTTCATTAATAATCTAAGTACCTCATTATCCTTAAACTCTCTTCCCAACTTTCCCCAGCTTCTTTTATGATTAGTGCAAGTGGAGACCAGTCTCAAGTCAACACAATCCTTTGCTTTAAATTCTGCTGATGTCCTGACAAGACTCAACTCAAAGTCCCTGAACCCTCACAGCCAATGAGATATTTCTGTAGTGCAGCCACAAGTTGTGAAGTGAAACAGTCACTTTATACGGATTCCACATTACAACAGTGACTGAACACCTAAAGCAGCTCATTAGCTGCAAAGCACTTTGAGATGCTCTGTGGTGATAACCAGTGCTATATAAATTCAAGCACCTGTGAAACAACAATGGCCAGGCCATCTCAGGTTAAATATTAGTCAGGGCACTGGGAAGAACTCCCTGCTCATGGTGGCTGTGAGATCTCCCATGTCTATCTAATAGGGCAGATGTGGCCTCGGTTTAACATCACAGCTAGGAGATGAGACAACAAGGCGTAGAGCTGGATGAACACAGCAGGCCAAGCAGCATCATAGGAGCAGGAAGGCTGACGTTTCGGGCCGAGACCCTTCTTCAGAAACTTCAGAACCCTACTACCACTAACTGCTGGGAGATGGCACCTTTAAGGTTTGAGAGTAGATTTGTAGCTCGAGTTGTGGATGTTGTGGTTGGTTGGCTCGCCGAGCTGATTTGATGTTTCACAGACGTTGCATTGCCCTGCCGGTTAACATCATCAGTGATGGCACCTTTGAACGATAGCAGAGCTGGATGGCCTGATCAGACCATGTTGTGCTAAGTTCCTCAGTGCTCAGCTGGGGTAAGGTATGAGATTCCCAACCAAAACCTTTTGGCTCAAAAGTTAAATTGGTTCTGCTAGGGAGCAGCTTAGACGAGGCTCAGCTCCGAGATTTCAATATTCCGTATTGGGGTTTCCCAGCTGCTTGGAAAAAGAGGTCAGGTGGCCTCACCCTGAATCTTCTGTCTATCAACCTCACCCCAACATCCTGTTCCTCAACCTCTCTCTAACCTTCTGACCATCAACTCCATCCTAACCTTCTGTTCATCAACCTCACATAACCTTCTGTCCATCGACACAGGGTCAGGAGTCTGATATCTACCTCCATGACCTCTCGCTCAGTGATGGAGAGTGGTACAGGGAAGAAGATAATCAGGGAGTCAGGGAATATTCAGAAAACAAGGGGTGGCCGGGAACTGTTCATACCTTTCCCTTGTTGCTGGAAGATTCTGAAAGAGAAAACAGAAAAGGTGAAATGCTGAGTAAGGAGGACAAGTTTGTTCATCAATTAATTACCAAAAAATTCTGAAGTACACGGTGAGCCAATCAGGTCTCTTGTGATGATCTTTGATGATATCTGAGAGCCAAATTCATGTAATGGACTGGCAAGGGACAAGTTTTATTTATTTACGCTTTCATTCATGGGATGTGGGTATCTCTGGCTAGGCCAGCATTTATTGCCCATAAGGTGACCACATTGCTGTGGGTCTGGAGTCATATGTAGGCCAGACCATAGAACATAGAACATAGAACATAGAACATTACAGCGCAGTACAGGCCCTTCGGCCCTCGATGTTGTGCCGACCTGTGAAACCAATCTGAAGCCCATCTAACCTAAACTATTCCATTATCATCCATA
>NC_063340.1:90916368-90947240 GCF_021869965.1 Rhincodon typus
CCCTCATCCAGGTCATTTATAAAAATGACAAACAGCAGTGGCCCCAAAACAGATCCTTGAGGTACACCACTAGTAACTGAACTCCAGGATGAACATTTCCCATCAACCACCACCCTCTGTCTTCTTACAGCTAGCCAATTTCTGATCCAAACCGCTAAATCACCCTCAATCCCATGCCTCCGTATTTTCTGCAATAGCCTACCATGGGGAACCTTATCAAACGCTTTACTGAAATCCACATACACCACATCAACCGCTTTACCCTCATCCACCTGTTTGGTCACCTTCTCAAAGAACTCAATAAGGTTTGTGAGGCACAACCTACCCTTCACAAAACCGTGTTGAATATCCCTAATCAAATTATTCCTTTCTAGATGATTATAAATCCTATCTCTTATAATCTTTTCCAACACTTTACCCACAGCCGAAGTAAGGCTCACTGGTCTATAATTACCAGGGTTGTCTCTACTCCCCTTCTTGAACAAGGGGACAACATTTGCTAGTCTCCAGTCTTCTGGCACTATTCCTGAAGACAATGATGACATAAAGATCAAAGCCAAAGGCGCTGCAATCTCCTCTCTAGCTTCCCAGAGAATCCTAGGATAAATCCCATCCGGCCCAGGGGACTTATCTATTTTCACACCTTCCAGAATTGCTAACACCTCCTCCTTATGAACCTCAATCCCGTCTAGTCTAATAGACTGTATCTCAGTATTCTCCTCGACTACATTGTCTTTTTCCTGTGTGAATACTGATGAAAAATATGCATTTAGCACTTCTCCTATCTCTTCGGACTCCACGCACAACTTCCCACTACTGTCCTTGACCGGCCCCAATCTTACTCTAGTCATTCTTTTATTCCTGACATACCTATAGAAAGCTTTAGGGTTTTCCTTGATCCTACCTGCTAAAGACTTCTCATGTCCCCTCCTGGCTCTTCTTAGCTCTCTCTTTAGGTCCTTCCTGGCTAACTTGTAATTCTCAAGCGCCCTAACTGAGCCTTCACGCCTCATCTCTACATAAGCCTCCTTCTTCCTCTTGACAAGAGATTCAACTTCTTTAGTAAACCACGGTTCCCTCGCTCGACCACTTCCTCCCTGCCTGACAGGTACATACTTCTCAAGGACACGCAGTAGCTGTTCCTTGAACAAGCTCCACATTTCAATTGTGCCCAGCCCCTGAAGTTTCCTTCTCCATCCTATGCATCCTAAATCTTGCCTAATCACCTCATAATTGCCTTTCCCCCAGCTATAACTCTTGCCCTGCGGTATATACCGATCCCTTTCCATCGCTAAAGTAAACGTAACTGAATTGTGGTCACTATCACCAAAGTGCTCACCTACCTCCAAATCTAACACCTGGCCTGGTTCATTACCCAGTACCAAATCCAATGTGGCCTCGCCTCTTGTTGGCCTATCTACATACTGTGTCAGGAAACCCTCCTGCACACATTGGACAAAAACTGACCCATCTGAAGTACTCGAACTATAGAGTTTCCAGTCAATATTTGGAAAGTTAAAGTCCCCCATAACAACTACCCTGTTACTTTCGCTCCTATCCAGAATCATCTTTGCAATCTTTTCCTCTACATCTCTGGAACTTTTCGGAGCCCTATAGAAAACTCCCAACAAGGTGACCTCTCCTTTCCTGGTTCTAACCTCAGCCCATACTACCTCAGTAGATGAGTTGTCATCAAACGTCCTTTCTGCCACCGTAATACTGTCCTTGACTAACAATGCCACACCTCCCCCTCTTTTACCACCTTCCCTGATCTTACTGAAGCATCTAAACCCCGGAACCTGCAACAACCATTTCTGTCCCTGCTCTATCCATGTCTCTGAAATGGCCACAACATCGAAGTCCCAGGTACCAACCCATGCTGCAAGTTCACCCACCTTATTCCGGATGCTCCTGGCATTGAAGTAGACACACTGCAAACCATCTTCCTGCCTGCTGGTACACTCCTGCGACCTTGAAACCTTACTTATGACCTCACTACTCTCAACCTCCTGTACACTGGAGCTACAATTCAGGTTCCCATCCCCCTGTTGAGTTAATTTAAACCCTCCCGAAGAGCATTAGCAAATTTCCCCCCCAGGATATTGGTACCCCTCTGGTTCAGGTGTAGACCATCCCGTTTGTAGAGGTCCCACCTACCCCTGAATGACCCCCAATTATCCAGGTATCTGAATCCCTCCCTCCTGCACCATCCCTGTAGCCATGTGTTCAGCTGCTCTCTCTCCCTATTCCTTGCCTCACTAGCACGTGGCACGGGTAACAAACCAGAGATAACAACTCTGTTTGTTCTAGCTCTAAGCTTCCACCCTAGCTCCTTGAATTTCTGCCTTACGTCCTCATCCCTTTTCCTACCTATGTCGTTGGTGCCTATGTGGACCACGACTTGGGGCTGCTCCGCCTCCCCCTTAAGAATCCCGAAAACACGATCCGAGACATCACGGACCCTGGCACCTGGGAGGCAACACACCAACCGCGAGTCTCTCTCATTCCCACAGAATCTCCTATCTGTCCCCCTAACTATGGAGTCCCCAATGACTAATGCTCTCCTCCTCTCCCCCCTTCCCTTCTGAGCAACTGGGACAGACTCTGTGCCAGAGACCTGTACCCCATGGCTTACCCCTGGTAAGTGGTTCCCCCCAACAGTATCCAAAACGGTATACTTGTTTTTGAGGGGAACGGCCACAGGGGATCCCTGCACTGTCTGTCTGTTCCCTTTCCGTCCCCTGACTGTAACCCATCTACTTTTTTCCTGTAAAGATGTAAAGACCAGGTAAAGATGGCAGGTTCCTTCCCTAAAGGACATTAGTTGAACCAGGAAAGTTGATGTTTCGGGTTGGGACCCTTCTTCAGAAATTTCTGAAAACATCGAAACATCAGCTTTCCTGCTCCTACGATGCTGCCTGGCCTGCTATGTTCCTCCAGCTCCACACTGTGTTATCTCGGACTCCAGCATTGGCAATTCTTACTATCTCTTAGTTGAACCAGGTTGTCTTTTCCTGATAATCAGCAATGGATTCATGGTTTATGAATTATTGTAATGATTCTACCATCTGCCATGGCAGGATTTGAACCTGGGTCCACAGAACATTATCTGGGTCTCTGGACTAACAGGCCAGCAATGATACCAATAGGTCATTGCCTCCCGAACATTACTTTTAATCTAAAGTAAACAATGTTTCACTAAGGCAGGTAGTAAAGAGAATAAAGATATGGTGATTTTGAACAAACCAAAATAAAATTTACCAAACAAAGAAAAATAAAACAATCCACTGCACAGACAATGTGTATATATACTGTATTTGTGTATATAATGTATAACAAATTATATAATCTAATATCCAGGGTTGATATGAAGTAAAGGTAATGCAACAGACAATCTGAGGCTGAATACCTCACTGAGAACATCAAATAGTGTTGTAGTGCTCATGATTCCTCAGTGTCTGCATCAACACTTCTCCCTAAACCAGCACCACCAGAATCTAACCAGACAGCTCCTCAGCTCAAACTGTTTTGTCAGATTTAACTGTGTGCAAATTGATTGCAGATTATTCTGACATTAATGCCATCGGCAAACATTGATATGGTGATGGCGGTGGTGGAGTCGAACTTGGGCCAGTGTGGTACCCGGCAGCATCGGTGGCATCTGCATTGGCAAGGTCCATCGAGCACTCAGTGGTGAGGGCATTGGTGGAGGTGAGATGGCACCAAAAAGTTGGTGACGTTGGCTCCAGCGGCGGTGAAAGGGTCTTGTGCGTGACCACCAGGCCCATGGCCCATGATGGGGTACTTAACAAGAAGGACTGTAAAGGTGAACACATTTTCTCTTTATTTCTTTGTCCTCCTGCTTTTATATTCTACACTTTGGTTTCTTTTTCTGCATTTTAAGATGGAGAGTGGTGACACGATACAACATGTCAATGTATTTTGTAACAATAAACAAATAAATAAATCAAATATGGTGCGTTACACAAGGAGCATAACATGGAGGATGTTAAACAAAAGGACATTAAATTAATCCTCCATTC
This sequence comes from Rhincodon typus, assembly GCF_021869965.1. Classification (NCBI taxonomy): domain Eukaryota; kingdom Metazoa; phylum Chordata; class Chondrichthyes; order Orectolobiformes; family Rhincodontidae; genus Rhincodon; species Rhincodon typus. The sequence goes on from NC_063340.1 coordinate 90,920,412, forward strand.
CATCGTTCTGCTGGCTGGTTTCCCATTAACCCTAATCCTCCACCCTGTGACCTCATGCTTCCTGAGCTGCTGTTACTCACCAGTAAGAAAAGTGCTGAGTCCTTTTGACTGAGCTCACTCTCGATTGACTGAATGGTGGCCTCTAATGAGGATATGTCCTCAGAGACCTCCTTGATTTTTTGCCTCATTAACTGAATATGATGTTCTTCCTCCTTTCGGAGATTGCTCATTAGAATCTTCTCTTCGTTGTGAAGGAAAGAGTGAAGCTTCTGAAATTCCTGTTTGATTTGTTTCTCAGTTCCCGAAGCCTGGCTCTGTTAGAAACCAAAAACAGTTTGAGTCTGAAGAAGTAAACACAAAACACTGCCGATGCTAGCGATCTGAAATATAACAGAAGGCGCTGGAGAAACTCAGCAGGTCTGGCAGCAACTATGGAGAGAAATCAGAATTAACATTTCGGGTCGAGTGACCCTTCCTCAGAATTCTTCAGGTCTGATACAACTCTCCTTCAGAGCTCACCTGAAGCAGAGTCATATCAGACTTGGAACATTAACAGTTTTTCTCTCTCCACAGATGCTACCAGACCTGCTGAGATTGACCAGCACTTTCTCTTCTTATTTTGAGTCTAAAGAATTTGCATTTAGCTGATCCTTTCAGATTGGGTGGAAAGCTAATTGCAGTGTGAGATGTTTTTGGAGTTGGGGGCCAGTGAAAAGAGTTTTAGGTTTGGCGGATTATTGCGATGAGAAGATGATACATTTGCTGGAGGATTATATTTGTGGGAGAGTTATCCCTGGTAAATTACGGGCTGTTTTTGCCAGGGTCGGGATCAGTCACAGCTGGGAGTGTGAGTCAGTCAGCAAACACAGCCAAGGAAAACACTGAACAATAATTAGTTTTACATCTCTCAGATCCAAACAATTCCAGCCTGAGATCAATGGGTGATGAGGAGATGCTGTGAGGGAGAACAGCAGGGGAACAAGGGGTGCACACAGACACTATATTGTTCCTGAGAAGGGATAGTGGGACAGAATGTGTTGGCAACATCCCATTCTCCTTAACTTTGTAATCCAGATCTGGTAAGCCGTGCACATTGACTGAGGAAAAGTCCGAATTGAGGTTCGGCGGAATGAGAAATGTTATGTTGCACATTTGGAGTCAATGTCAATCCTGAACCATGGTCTATCAACATGAAAATGAAAGCAAAGTTCTGACAATGCTAGAGATTGGAGATAAAAATAAACAGTTGTGGAAAAGAGTCATGCCAGACTCGGAATGTTAACTCTGTTTCTCTCTTCGTAGATGCTGCCAGACCTGCTGAGTTTCTCCAGCACTTTCTGTTTTAATTGTAGTGTTTTTATATCACACTGGCTCAGGATTTTGTTAAAGCAAACAAGCTCCGAAATGAGAGAGACTATCTCATCTCATCATCCAATCTTGTAGTTCACTGCTAAACCTATTTCTTAAAGAGCTTAAAATGCCAACTCTGCTTACAGGGCCTATCATTCAGCTTCTGAGGAGTTAACATAAACCATGCCTGCCTTTATTTTTTTTTCCCTCTCTCTGGGCACCAGATCCATCTATTCAACTCATTCCTTCCTCAACCAGCTTCAGCATAAATGCCATCCTTCCCAAACTGATATCAGTTCTGAAGAAGGGTCACTGGACCCGAAACTTTAACTCTGTTTCTCTCTCTACAGATGCTGCTAAACCTGCTGAATTTCTCCGGCAATTTCTGTTTAAGGTTCAGAATTCCAACATCTTCAGTTTTTTGTTTTATTTAATTGACATGGGCCTGCTTTATAAGATCCACCAATATCATAGTGTTATTTGATCATGGGATATGGGCATTTCTGTCTGGGCCAGTATTTATTGGCCATCCCTCGTTGCCCATTGAGAAGCTGGGGGTGAGCTGCCTTCTTGAACAGCTGCTGTTTATGTGCTGTGGGTTGATCCACAATGCTCTAAGGGAGGGAATTCCAGGATTTTGACCTAGTGATACTGAAGGAATGGCAATATATTTCCATGACAGGATGGTGAGTGGTTTGGAGGGGAACTTATAGTGGGTGGTATCTTCTGCTCTTATCATTATAGATGGAAGTGGTCATGGATTTGGAAATTAGTTGCTGCTTTTTATATTGTGCCCTCTTCTGATCTGATACTTGTCTTTAGACAATTATGTGACTTTTCTTTTAGTCTGATATTAACTTTAACATTTCTGGTTAAGCACAGATGTTGGGTCTGTCCCTTGAAATGTTTGTTACACATTGGAATGTATCTATTCCATGCATTCTGAAATATTTCCTTACATGTCTGTCACTGCATCCCCTTCATGCCTTCATAATGGTCCTTATTTAATTTTTAAAAATAGTCTGGAGCCCACTCTTCTCTCCCTCAAAATGAATGTAAAATTCAATCGTATTATGCTTGCTGCTGATTAGCTGGACCTTCACTATGAGATCATTAATTAACCCTGATTCATTGCACAATACCACATCTGGCATTATCTGCTCTCTGATTGGGTCAAGTATGTGCTGGACGAAGAATCTCTCCAATGGGTTCTTACTGTTAAGGCTGACTGTACACCATCACCACAAGTGACCTCTTACCTTTACCATTGCTCGGTTTTCTGAATTATAGTCATTCCTCTCTATTGCATTAATATCATCACTAACTAATCGAGCCACCCCTCCACCTTTTCTTAGCTTTCTGTTCTTCCTAAATGTACGGTACTCTTCAAGGTTCAGTTATCATCCATGTCACCTTCAGCAATGTTTCTATAATAGCTTCCAGCTTGTACTTATTCATTTATTTCAAATGCTGTGTGAATGGAGATACAGCCTTACATAGAAACATAGAAAAGAGCAGCATGGTGGCTCAGTGGCCAGCACTGCTGCCTCACTACATCAGGAACTTGGGTTCAACTCCACCCTCAGGCAACTGTCTGTGTGAAGTTTGCACATTCTCCCTGTGTCTGCATGGGTTTCTTCAGGTGCTCCGGTTTCCTCCCAGGTTAAGTGGATTGGCCATGCTAAATTGCCCATAGTCTGCAGGCCAGGCGGGTTAGCCATGGGAATTGCAGAGTTACAGGGGTGGGGGGTGGGGTTTGGGTCTGGGTGGGATATTTTTTGGATGGGTCAGAGTAGACTCAATGGGCTGAATGTGGGGAGTCTATAAAAATAGGGGCAGGACACCCTCTGAGTCTGCTCCATCATTCAACCTGATCACAGCTGATCATCTAATCATTCCCCTGTTCCTGCTTTCTCCCCATACCCTTTGATCCCTTTAGCCATGAGAACTATTTCTAACTCCTTCCTGAAAACATTCAATGCTTTGGTCAGAGCTACTTTCTGCAGTGGAGAATTCCACAGGCTCACCACTCTCTGGGTGAAGAAGTATCTCTTCATCTCTGTCCTAAATGGCCTATCCTGTATCCTTAGACTGTGACTCCCAGATCTGGACTCCCCACACATTGGGAACACCCTGCCTGTGTTTATCCTGTCTAGTGCCTGTTAGAATTTTATTGGTTTCCATGAGATCCTCCCTCATTCTTCTGAACACCAATGAATATAACCCAAACCAATCCAGTCTTTCTCCAGGTTTTTGCATTCTTGCATTCTGTCTATTGATTTACTCTTTAATTTATATTCTCTGTCACTTCTTGTCGCATTCTGTTTTATACATTCCTCTATTAATGCCTTTCTCTTATTGATTGGCTTCACTCTCAAATCGATAATTTTCTGAAATTTCCACTGGTCAGTTTAAGGTTCTCTCCTGTCCCCATTGTACAGTCCCAGCAGGGTTTGGGTGGAGACCATGCCATTGGTTGAGATCACACTGTCCCTAGGACTGGTGCTATTACCCCATGAGTCAGGACCCAGTTACCCCACATCAGTCTGTGATCACACACTCATCTCTTTATTCTGATTTGCTCTCGGGCAGTTTGCACATGGATCAGAGAATAATCCAGGGATTTGAGGATCTGCTGATTAATTTAGAGCTGATCACCTCATTCGGACTATACAGAACCTCCTTTTTTTTGTATATATCATCAGAACCTGCAAAACCCACAATGACTGGATCCTTCCCCTGCATTGCAACTTCCTGTCCAACCCTGAGCAGATGTCCTGAACCCTGACATCAGACAGACAACACAACCATCTGGACTGTCACTCTTTGCTGCACAAAATGATGTCAATCTCCCTCACTATATCACCCCCTACTAAGACTATATTCACTCTTGTGCTCCCACTTGAATGGCTTCCTGCGCTACAGTACCACAGTCAGTTCAATTATCCACCCTGCCATCCCCACTCTCACCCAGACCAGCTGAAAGAATCTGAGACCTGGCAGGTAATCAGGCTCCTGTACTGCAGCCTTCTTGGTCCCTCGCTCACAATCATGCTCTCCAATCCTTCAGCACTGACTGAATCAGAAGACCTTGTCCTAAGAATTACAACCGTGTTCTGGTACAAAGCATTCTCCCCCTTCCTGATGGACTGTAATGTCTGTAGTTCAGCCTCTTCAAAAGTGAAGCTCCTCAAGCCTCAAACACTTCCCACAGAGCTGTTTGCTCTGGATCATACTTGCACCCAGGAGACGTGACATGCTGCAGCTGTGATGCATCACCCATTCTGCCATCCTTAATGCAGTCTCAGTAATTGTTTAATCACTTTATTCAAATACTTATTTTATGATTTTACATATTTTATTAACCTCATCATTTTGAACCTTAGGGATAGAATTAACTTCAGTCACCTACCAGCTATCGTGTAATGCCACATGCTGACATTCCTGCCTGCAGCTGGGCTAATCCCAAAGTGCCTCTCACCTTAAACATATGCCCTTTAGTTTTGGACTCCTGTACCCTGGGGTAAAGACCTTGGCGAATCACTCTATCCATGCCCCTCATGATTTTATGAATTTCTATAAAGTCACCGCTCAGCCTCTGATGCTCCAGGGAAAATAGCTGAGCCTATTCAGCCTCTCCCTATAGCTCAAATCCTCCAACCCTCGGCAACATCTTTGTAAATTTTTTCTGCACCCTTTCAAGTTTCACAACATCTTTCCTATATCAGGGAGACCAGAATTAAATGCAGTGGCCTCACCATTAGTCCCGTTGTGAGTCTCCTACCTGAAAGTACAGTGTAAGTACCTGATCAACAGAGATCAAGGAGGAGCTGAAAGGATCGAATTAGTGAATCTTGTGGCTAGAGACCATTGAAATGCCTTCACAGGTTTCCCCTCCATCCATAGCACCAACGTTTTTAAATCTATTAATGTGTGCAACGGCACTTCTAAGGGGGCCAAAGCTTTACTGAGTAGAGTTATATGTCAAAAGTTCAATGCAGCTAGTGTCTATTTATCTGTAATAAATGGTAATCATTATTAAGTACAGAAACCTGGTTGGTGTTTACAGTCAACCTGAGTGTAAAAGAAAGGTAAATGGGCACTTTTGCCCTGTTTTAATTGAATCTTTCAGGTTTGTGAAGACTCCTGGAATAGTGGGGGTTGATTTCCAAAGTTGCTCCCACAGTGCAGTATGAGACTCAATATTCGTTCTGGCAGATATTAGTCAAGGTGTGCAATTTTTTTCTGTTACCTTCACTGAATATTTATTGGCATCCGTGATAATTTGCATATGTTAACCTCATCCAAATTTCAGTAGAGTCGGTGCTTTACTTGTCTATTTCTGCTTTGCAGATTTTGTTGTTTATATGTAACGTTTGAACTATCAGCCCACATGGGGAGCACTTTGCAAGAGAGTGAAGACTGGGCCATCTAAAACAACAAAACTGCAAATTCACACACGTTCATTATAACCATAATTTTATTCACTTGTAGGCCACAGATTTGGAATTCTAATTCTGAATAGGCACAGAAGGTTTTGCTTTATTTAAGAATGAGGCTTACTGAGCCTAATCTTCAAAGTTAGTTCTGCAAGGAGCAATTGAGTCTAATTGCAGGGAACTTACCTTGACATGCTTTAAGGTGAGCTCATACTCATTTCTGATCGCACTGAATTTCACCACCTTGGATTTTAGAGACTTCATCAGGATCTTCAACTCTTCCTGGAAGAATAATTGTTTAAAAATTCAGTTTTATAATGTTTCATTGTGTAAAACAAGAGGAAGACAGTATGGGTATGATAACAACAGCTCAGGCTTGAGGACTACAGACAAGCATCAGGGACCAATGTGTTCAACAGAGATTACTGAAGCTGACACATTAAGGTTCTATTTTTGCATGACTACAGGATGCAGCTGCAAATTATACTAATATTTGACACTTTGTGAATTTCTCTCATTGATGCTTTAAATAAATAAATGGTTACAAATTACCATTTTGGTGCTCGTAAGAATGCTCACGCATTGTTACTGACAATTTCTCTGCAAGTGGAAAAGTGTATTCAGGGTAAATGAGTGAAGAGAGCCACAGGGTCAGTGTCATAAAGTTCTGAAGCAGAAAAAAGACCTCCTGGCCCATTGGGTCTGTGCCAGCCAAAAACAACTACCTCACTACAGACTTCCCAAACCTGATGGACACACCAAAGATAGTAGTTTGAGAAAGTCTGGCTAGCTTTGGGCTTCTATCCAAAGGGCTAGTAATACACGAATGGTCATAATTCTAAGTGTGTGACATGAAAAATTATGTTCCCAATCACTTGCAAGATACATTGAAGATCTATTTAACATTGATTCAATTTAAAGAGGCAGATAAATACATAGGGAGCGATTTTGATTCTACAAGTTGGATGGAAATGGACAGATGGCCAATTTAACCTGAGATTAGTTACACTTTGTGGAAAGGCCACGTCTACAGTCCTGGAGTCAACAGATGTTTTAGGTCAGGCAGCTGAACCCAAACCTGTCAAGGTGCTAATTCATGTTGTAAAACACTAATGATAACATTATCAGAATATGAGAAACAAATGAGGGATAATTCCTTACATGTCACCTTGGCGAGGGAGGAGGTAAATGGGCAGGTGTTGCACCTTTGCTGGTTACAGGGGAAGGTGCCGTAGGGCTGTGGGGAGGTGTTGGGGGTGAAGGACGTGTGGACCAGGGTGTCGCGGAGGGAACGGTCCCTGCAGAAGGCGGAAAAGGGAGGGGAGGGGAATATGTATCTGGTGGTGGCATCTTGCTGGAGGTGGCGGAAATGGCATCTGATGATCTTCCAGATGTGGATGCTGGTGGGATGGTAGGTGAGGATAAGAGGAACCTTATCGCTGTTGTGGGAGGGAAGAGAAGGGGGTGAGGGCGGAAGTGCGGAAGATTTGTCGGACCCGGTTGAGGCCCCTGTCGACCACGGAGCTGGGGAATCCTCGGTTGAGGAAGAAGGTGGGACATTTCGGAGGCTCCCTTGTCGAAGTTGGCCTCATCTGAACATATGCAACATAAACGGAGGAACTGAGAGAATGGGATGGAGTCTTTACAGGAAGCAGGGTGCAACGATGTATAGTCCAGGTAGCTGTGGGAGTTGGTGGGGCAAGGAATATTCCATGTACCCCATGAAGAGACAGACCTAACTGTAGCCTATGCGGGTGCCATGGCCACCCCTCTGACCTGAAGAAAATGAGAAGAGTTAAAAGAGAAGTTGTTGAGGGTGAGGATGAGCTCGGCCCAGTGGAGGAGAGTGGTGTTGGATGGTGACGGTTCAGGTCCTTGCTCCAGGAAGAAGTGGAGAGCCCTAAGACCCTCCTGGTGGGGAATGGACGTCTAAAGGGATTGCATATCCATGGCAAAGAGGAGGTGGCTGGAACCTGCAAACTGAAAGTAAACACAGCTGGAAACTAAAGGAATCAGGTCTACAGGAAATATGGGGAAAATGGTAGAGGGGGACAAATAAAATTTGTGATGCAGGATGAAATCACTGCAGTGGTAAGAGAGCATATTGTTAGAAAGGTGTGGTTTTTGAAATGTAATACAATTGACTGAACATATGTTGGAATCTTGAACTTTTTAAAAAGAATACTCTTCTTAGCCAAGAGTGCTCACTTCTAGAGCAACAATATTGTAGCTGCAAGGAACAGAGATTGGATGAAGATAACCCAACCACAAGACTTCCAGTAAGACATCACTTAGGCCCATTCTGTGAGTGGAATGAAGCAACTAAAGCTAAATGGGCATTAAGAGGTTTTAATGGGGAACTGTAACTTTCAGGTAGATTGGTGTATGTCAGGAATACAATAAATGTCTTGAGTGTGTCTGAAATAGTTTTCTGCAACAATAAATGAATAACGATATGAGATTTAGTGTAATGAACAAAAATAAAGATTTCATTACAGCCTAATGCTGCATAAACATTTATCAAAGAGTGATCATAATATGATCAAATTCAGTACAATGTCTGAAAGAGAGAGAAATGTGAAACAGCTGCTAAGAGTCTAGTTTTGGGTGAGACTGACCTCAATGTGCTAAGAAACTGTTCACAATAAAAACCGAAGGAACTGCAGATGCTGTAAATCAGCATCAAAAACAGAAGTTGCTGGAAAAGCTCAGCAGGTCTGGCAGCATCTGTGAAGAAAAAATCAGAGTTAACGTTTCAGGTCCGGTCTGAGAAAGGGTCACCGGACCCGAAACATTAACTCTGATTTTTCTTGACAGAAGCTGCCAGATCTGCTGAGCTTTTCCAGCAACTTCTGTTCACAATAAACTAGACAAATCTGTCAGTGTGGAGTGAGGGTGGGAGGTGGTTGAAAATGAAATTAACATGATAAATACAACAAAAAGGGGTTGACTAAAGACGTAAAAGACAAGATAAATCTTGACAACTTCTAGCACAGTTTCAAAGTTTGCAGACGATACAAAATCTGGAAGAATTTTTTGTGATTAGGAGGATAGTGTAGAAGTTCAAGAGGGTGGCAGGACAAATGAGGGAGTGGGTAATGAAGATCAAGGGAAGCTGAAGAGTCCTTGCAGGTTAATATTTTATCTCACCCTGACATTATAAGGAGAAAGAGGAATTTAGGCCACCCATAAAGAGGCCAGCTGTTGGTATACCAACAATGTCACAAGTAATTCCAGATCACCGACTAACATTCCAGTTCAAATTGCTGAACTTTAAATTCAATGAGGGGGTGGGGAGCTGTCATAAATTGAAAACTCGCCTAAAGGCAGTCATTATTATCAGGACCTGTCTGGTTTCCTAATGCCTTCAGTGAAGGGAAACCTGCTGACATACAGGTGACTCCAAGTCCAGAGCAATGTAGTTAATTGATTTTTAACTGCCTTCTGGGAATTAGGGATGGGCAATAAATGCTAATCCAGCCAGTGATGTCTGCATTACTGAGGAATTCCTACACATAGATGAACACTGGTCAGTAGCCAATTGCACTTGGAAAATGGTGTAGGGTGATCCTGAACATCAAGCCCTCACACTATGACAGGCTGGCCACTAACTGACTGGAACCAATGACCTCTCACTGGAGCTACATAAAGGGGACACAGTTTCCTAAATCAGGAGTGTCTTGTTTAAGATGGAGATGAGGAGGAATTTCTTCTCTCAGAGGTTCGCAAGTTTGTGTTGTGGGAATTCTCTTGCTCCAGAGAACTTTGGAGACTGGGGTATTGAGCTAGACAAGGAGACAGAGAATAGACAGGAAAATGGAAGTGACACCAAAGCCTGATCAGCCACATTTGTGTAGAATGGCACAGTGGGTTCAAGGGGCTATTTCCGCTCCTATATTGTATGAACCTATGTTCCTATGAAAACCCATTGGCTAAAAGCCCATCTCATAAACACTTGAAAAGTTAAAGGGGTAGATCCAAACTTTAAAAACATAAAGATGCTGGTTACCTTCTTCTGATGGGCTTCCAGGAGCACTATATTCAGATCAGATCATCCCTCAAAGTTGCTATGCAAGTTGATAGGGTTGTAAAGAAGGCATATGGTGCATTGGCTTTCATTGGCAGGGGAATTGAGTTTAAGAGCCGTGAGGTTATGCAGCAGCTCTATAAAACTCTGGTTAGACCACACTTGGAATATTGCGATCAGTTCTGGTCACCTCATTATAAGAAAGATGTGGAAGCTTTAGAGAGGGTGCAGAGGAGATTTACCAGGATGCTGTCTGGACTGGAGGGCAGGTCTTATGAGGAAAGGTTGAGGGAGCTAGGGCTTTTCTCATTGGAGCAAAGAAGGAGGAGAGGTGACTTGATAGAGGTGTACAAGATGATGGGAGGCATAGATAGAGTGGATAGTCAGAGACTTTCTCCCAGGGCGGAAATGACTATTACAAGGGGGCATAATTTTAAAGTGATTGGAGGAAGGTATAGGGGAGATGTCAGAGGTAGGTTCTTCACACAGAGAGGGGTGGGCGTGTGGAATGCGCTGCCGGCAGTGGTAGTGGTAGTGGAGTCAGATACTTTGGAGACTTTTAAGCGACTCTTGGATAGGCACATGGAGGATAGTAAAATGTAGGGTATGCAGGGTAGATTGATCTTAGTAGGATAATAGGTCAGCACAACACTGTGGGCCGAAGGGCCTGTATTGTGCTGTATGTTCTATGTTCTATGTGCAGACAGGGCCATTTGCAATGAGGAAAAGGATGGGGCAGCTCAACTGGAATTCTAAAACAGAGCAGTGCGCTGCATGGCTGGTCTGTTTTTCTGCTGTCTGTAGTAACTGTGTAATATTCCTCTGGAAAATTATGCATTGTTACACAATGATACAATGGATTCTGGTTCAGTTGGCAGATTTTCAATTTCAAGACAAAAAAAAAGAGGAAAATAAGATTTTCAACAGACCTTCCAGGCCAGCACATTGCCAACAGTTTCTTGAGCATTCCATTCTGTGTAGTTAATGCCTACCCTCTCCTAGCTCCCATTCAGGCAGTGTGCTGTGTAGATATGAGAGTGTGCCTGTAATTACTGCTGCTAGGTACCTGGGCAGCAGGCTGCCCCCTCCCTTACTGATCCTTACACTCACCATACCTTTGATTCTTTAGTTGCTTCCTCCAAAGGGCGACACTTATGGTTTTCGTGCTTGCTCGAATGCAGGCAAACAACACACATCACCTCCTGGTCTTCTTGACAGAACAGCTTCAGGACCTCCTTATGTAGGCTGCAGACTGGGTCTGCATGACCCACCTCCTGTTCCTTTGTGAACTCCTTGAGGAAAGACTCCACAATGTTGGCCAGTGTGCGATTCCATTTTAAATCTTTGGTGGAATATATTTCTCTGCAAACAGGACACTCAGAGTTCCTTTTCTTCTTCCAGTAACTCATCAGACATGCCCAGCAGAAATTGTGTTGACATGGGGGAGAGACAGGGTTCTTGAAGATATCCTGACAAATCGGGCACGAGAGCTCATCTTCCAGCCAGGATATCTTCCCTCCTGCTTCCATTTCTCAAAAAGATGTTATTCAAACCAACTAGCTTCCTGTTGATAGTGCAGCCAGCAGAAAGTCATTGCAACGTAACAGTTTCACTTTCTGCTCCTATTTTTAATTAAAGGGGCACTGTTCCACTGACAATATTGACAGGCTGTTGTTTCACTAAAAGGAACTAATGTGAATCACTTAAGAACAAAAACATTGAGCAGGATAGTGGCTTCATAAGAAAATAAGAATTAAGAACAGGTTCAGGCCATTCAGCCCTTCAAGCCTGCACTATTATTTAATACGATCAGGTTAATCTCATCTCAGCTTCAATTCCACTTTCCTGTCTGTTTTCCATAACCTTTCAACACGTTATTCATTAAAAATCTCTATCTCCTCTTTAGATGTACTCAATATTGTGGAATTCACTGCACTTTGGGGTAGTGAATTCCATAGATTCACGATGGAATTCACTACCCCATTTTCTGAAGAAGGGTCTAGGCCCGAAACGTCAGCCTTCCTGCTCCTATGATGCTGCTTGGCCTGCTGTGTTCATCCAGCTCTACACCTTGTTATCTCAGATTCTCCAGCATCTGCAGTTCCTACTATCTCAGATAGCGAAGACTATTTGCTTCTGTTAGAGTCTTTGAGTGCAATCAGCAGTCAACCCAACGCCCCAGAACCTCATTGCCGCTGCTCCAGATTATTTTTCTGAATTCACTCACCAGACATGGGTCTCACTGGCTGGGTCCTGCATTTATTGCCCGTCCCTTGTTGTCACTTGAGAAGGCGGTGGTGAGCTGCCTTCTTGAACAGTTACAGTCCATGTGCTGTAGGTTGACACACAATGAACTTACCACAGATCATTTGATATCATAGAATTCCTACAGTATCGAAACAGGCCCTTCGGCCCAACAAGTCCACACTGAGCCTCAGAACATCCCAGCCAGACCCCTTCCCCTATAACCCACCTAATCTACACATCCCTGGACACTACGTGTAATTTAGCATGGCCAATCCACCTAGCCTACACATCTTTGGACTGTGGGAGGAAACCGGAGCACCCGGAGGAAACCCACGCAGACACGGGAGAATGTGAAAACTCCACACAGTCACCAGAGGGTGAAATCGAACCTGAGTCCCTGGTGCTGTGAGGAGGCAGTGCTAACCACTGAGCCACCGTGCTGCCCTTAGAAAGGGAATTCCAGGATTTTGACCCAGCAACACTGAAGGAACGGTGATATATTTCCAAGTGATTGGCTTGGAGGGAAACTTGCATGGGGTTATGTTCCCGTGTATCTGCTGCCCTTATCCTTCTAGATGGAAGTGGGCATGGGTTCGGATCTTTGGTGAATTTCTGCAGTGCATCTTGTAGATAGTACACACTGCTGCTACTGAGCATCGGTGGTGGAGGGAGTGAATGTTTGTGGATGTGGTGCCAATCAAGTGGCTGCTTTGTCCTGGATGGTGTCAGCGATGGAATGTCAACAGTGATGTTTATATTCTCTCTTGTTAAAGATGGTCATTGCCTGGCATTTGTATGGTATGAATGTGTGTTACTTGTCACTTTTCAGTCAAGCCTGGATATTGTCCAGGTCTTGCTGCATTTGAACCTGGACTGCTTCAGTATCTGAGGAGTCACGAATGGTGCTGAACATTGTGCAATCATCGGCGAACATCCCCACTTCTGACCTTATCATGGAGGGAAGGTCATTGATGAAGCAGCTGAAGATGGTTGGGCCTAGGACACTATCCTGAGGAACTCCTGCAGAGATGGCCTGGAGCTGAGATGTATGACCTCCAACAATCACTGGGATTTCACAATACTTTCCTCATCTTGAACTGCACCCTCAGTGAGAAAATGTTTGGGAAGCAGTGTGCTTGAACCCTGGAGTTTGGTGCAAGCTCTGATCCACGTTTCCCAGGGGGACAATCAGTGTATTGTGGTGAATTGCTTGTAATGGCCTGGAAAGATTTCCTTGATTGTTTTTTAGAGACAGAGAAAATAATCATTAACTTTCTTCATAGCTGATCAACATGCCTCTGCTCGGGTAAGAATTCACCTGGGTTTTTTTAAACTTTACTTGTAATTGATGAGATCAGAGCAAAACCTGAAGCACCCAATATCACGCTGAGATTTAGTTTGAAATTTGATAGTGGTTTTCTTTGATAGAGAGATAACAAGATGTAGAGCTGTATCAGAGATAGTAGAAACTGCAGATGCTGGAGAATCTGAGATAACAAGGTGTACAGCTGGATGAACACAGCAGGCCAAGCAGCATCAGAGGAGCAGGAAGGCTGATGTTTCGGGCCTAGACCCTTCTTCAGAAATGGAGGAAGGGTAGGGGGTTCTGAAATAAATAGGGAGAGAGGGGGAGGCGGATAGAAGATGGATAAAGGAGAAGATAGGTGGAGAGGAGACAGACGGGTCAAAGAGGCGGGGATGGAGCCAGTAAAGGTGAGTGTAGGTGGGGAGTTAGGGAGGGGATAGGTCAGTCCAGGGAGAAAGGACAGGTCAAGGGGGCAGGATGAGGCTGGTAGGTAGGAGATGGGGGTGGGGGTTGAGGTGGGAGGAGGGTTTTCCTTGTTTCCTTTTGAACATTTTGCGCATTACCGTTAATCAAAGTTTGGTTTGACTTCCCTGTAAAGAAGATTGCCATTGATCAGTTTCCCTCTTTAAACTTCAACAGCTTTGCGAAGCTTGAAAGAATGAATTTCTCTTTGTTTTATGATTGCCTTTCATAATCTCAGGATATCCTCTCCAAGCTGTTCAGCAGCCAATAGTTTTAATGTGTAGTCACTGCTGTGATGTAGGAAATTCAGGATCAAATAATCCTGACAATGAGAGGAAACTGTGTCTGATTCATTAAAGTCTGTGACCGCCACAGGTTTAAATTGTGTACGATGCTCCAGTCCATTGAAGGCGATGGTCTCTTTCACTTCTTACAACATCTCTATTGAATTCTTGTGTTTGTGGAACCAGCCAGAGCTGTCTCTGCAGAACCCAAGAGGATCACCAACAGAACAAAGGCACTTCTCCCTGGAGCAAAGACCTGTACCATCCCTACCCACCACCAGCGTCCTCCGCTTGGCCGAGCTCGTCCTCACCCTCAACAACTTCTCTTTTTAACTCCTCTCATTTTCTTCAGGTAAGAGGGGTGGCCATGGGGACCTGCATGGTCCCCAGTTAAGCCTGTCTCTTCATGGGGTACTTGGAACATTCCTTGTTCCAGTCTTATTCTGGCCCCCACCCACAACTCTTTCTCCAATGCATCGATGATCTCATCGGTGCTGCTTTCCTCTCTCGTCTGGAATTGGAAAACTTCATCAATTTCATCTCCAATTTCCACCCTGCCCTCACTTTCACCTGGTTTATCTCTGACTCCTCCATTCCCTTCCTCAAAGTCTCTTGTTTCCATTTCTGGGGATATACTGGCCACTAATATCCACTATAAACCCACTGACTCCCACAGCTGCCTGGAATATACAGCCTCACACCTTGTTTCTTGTAAAGACTCCATCCTATTCTTTCAGTTCCTCTGTCTCAGTCCCATATGTTCAGATGAGGCCAACTTCGACAAAGGGAGCATCCGAAATGTCCACCTTCTTCCTTAACCGAGGATTCCCAGCTCCATTGTCGACAGGGCCCTCAACCGGCTCTGACCCATCTCCCGCACTTCTGCCCACATCCCTTCTCTTCCCTCCCGCAACAGCGATAGGGTTCCCCTTCTCCTTACCTACCATCCCACCAACTTCCACATCCAGAAGATCATCAGATGCCATTTCCGCCACCTCCAGCAAGATGCCACCACCAGACACATATTCCCCTCCCCTCCCTTTGTCTGCCTTCTGCAGGGACCGTTCCCTCCGGGACACCCTAGACCACACTTTCTTCACCCCCAACGCTTCCCCACAGCCTTACGGCACCTTCCCTTGTAACCGGCGAAGGTGCAACACCTGCCCATTTACCTCCTCCCTCCCCACTATCCAAGGGCCCAAACATACCTTCCAGGTGAAGCAACACTTCACCTGCACTTCCCAGAATCTAGTCTACTGCATTCGCTGCTCACGATGTGGTCTCCTCTACATTGGGGAAACGAAGCGTAGACTTGGTGACTACTTCGCAGAACATCTACGTTCTGCTGGCAAAAAAGACCCTGAGCTACCTGTTGCCTGCCACTTCGGTGCACCACCTTGCTCCCTGGCCAACATCTCTGTCTCCGGCTTGCTACTGTGTTCCAGTGAAGCCCAACGCAAGCTGGAGGAACAACACCTCATTTTCCGCTTGGGGACCCTGCAGCCCTCCAGACTCAATATTGAGTTCACTAATTTTAGGGCCTAAACTCTCCATATCCCAGCCCCCCACCCCACACACCAGGCCTTGTTACCACATAGCCTGCCATTGCACACCCGCTGTTGTTAGTCACTAACAGTCCCCATTAACAATTACTCACCCTCCCAGTCTGATTGTTAGCAACTCCTTTGTCTGTCCAACTGCTCTTCTCTCTCTTTAGGCTCTATCCTATTGTTTATTCCCTACCCCATCCCCCTCTCCTTTCTACTGCATATAAACTAACGTTTTCCCAGCTACCATCAGTTCTGGGGAAGGGTCACTGGACCTGAAACATTAACTCTGTTTTTTCCTTCACAGATGCTGCCAGACCTGCTGAGCTTTTCCAGCAACTTTGTTTTTGTTTCTGATTTACAGCATCCGCAGTTCTTTCAGTTTTTATTAGAACAAAGGCACTAATGATTTGTCAGGTCTGAAATATGAGGACCAGCGATGAAATTCTTTCCAACATCATAACTGGGTCCTGAGTGCTTTTGACAGATGAGAATTGGAATCCAGGTTGGTACTCACTGAGGAGCATTTATAATCTATAGCATAATTCCGATGGGAGGACCTTGCTCAAATCTCATTGTCACCACAAGTTATAACAAAGGTGGAGATGTTTTATCTATCACTGAAAATGGCCAATTTGTTTTTCTTTACTCCTGTTAACTCGAAAAAAAATGAGACTTTTCAGTAATAAATTCAAACATAGGACACTTATTAAAGGGAAAACAATAAGTGGCAAACCAGTTAGCCACAAAACTGCTTTGCATGATTGAACTATACAACAACTCCCCCATCCCCATCATAGCAAGCACACACATTCAGGAACACACAGGGCCAGAAAAAAAAAGACAATAAAGAAAAATACCTCAGTCAGTCAATTTACAGAATACAGAATACAGAATGAGATGACTTCTCCCAGTCCTTTTGATGTCTTATCGATATTTGGGACGGCATGATGGCTCAGTGGTTAGCACTGCTGCCTCGCAGCACCAGGGACCCAGGTTCAATTCCACTCTTGGGCGACTGTCTGCGTGAAGTTTGCACATTCTCCCCGTGTCTGCGTGGGTTTCCTCCAGGTGCTCCAGTTTCCTCCCACAGGCCAAAGATGTGCAAGTTAGGTGGATTGGCCATGCTAAATTGCCCATAGTATTCAGGGACGTGTAGACTTAGGTGGGTAATAGGGCGATGGGTCTGGTTGGGATGTCTGAGGGTCAGTGTGGACTTGGTGGGCTGAAGGGCCTGTTTCCATACTGTAGGGATTCTATGATTATATCCAGTTGTTGTCAGTCACACAGCAATTAAAATCCGTTGGTTTGAGTGGAAGATCAGTTTGACCCAGGACCTTGGATTGAGTTAACAGGTCAGTTTTCACAGTCCATGAGACAAAGAGAGATGCTGATGGCTGGAACTTCCTCTGATTCCCTGAAATCACTCATCAGATATCTCCTCAGCTGGTTTTCTATAAGGATTCTCTTTTACTTACCAAGAATGAGAGAGAGAGGAGAGAGCTGCTTTCCTTGCTAACCTCTTTAGCAACTGTCAGCTTTCTTCCAGCTCTCATTTTTCAGAAGAGAGAGTATTTTTGAGTTTTAGCTTGGAGATCCTTTTCCATTGCTTAAGTTTCTGGCAAAACAGAAATCAGAAATGCGGAGCATGTTGCTAGGCAACATTCAGCACTAGTTCTCCTAAACTCTGTTTGTCTAGCAATTAACATCATAAAGATGATTTCATCTCTCTTTTAAAAGTTTGGCTTATTTCTTCACAACTGACTTTTAAAAACAGCAGACAATCCCTTGTTCTCTTCAATCTTTTGATTTTGGAAATCCAAGACGTCACTTGGTAAACTCTTTGCAACCCAAGAATTGTCTATATTGTATATTTTGAAATTCTCATAATGTAGAAATATGAATGTTTCCAATGTTATTTGCAATGTGCAGACATGGTTTAGTAGAACTCGATTTGAACTTTTTCCCTTAGTTCCCAGCCCCGGGTTATCACAGAGAATGCTGGAGAAACCCATAGGTCTTGCAGCATCTATGGAGAGAAAGAGAGAGAGAGAGACAAAGTCAATGTTTTAAGTCTAGTTTGACACCTCTTCAAAAATGTACAGGAACAGGGGTTAAACGTGCGGAACAGGGGTTAAATGTGCATTTTCTCCCTGGTCTATGTGTGATAGTAGCCTGACATCCTTGTGTGGGTGGTCGAATATGTTTGAGGGTCACAGCTGTGAGATCAGCCATTTAAAAACCCCTTTTCAGGAGGAGTCCCGAACACTCAGCAACATGTGCCCAGCTCATAGGCTGGACCTGTGGTCTTTTCTGCTACTGTCAGCCACTTATAATCTATGCCATGACTTTTAAAGACATATGCCCCGTGTACCTTTGTAACTACCTTATTGCCCTGTCCTACCACCTTCAGGGATCTGTGGACAAGCTCCCCTCTGTTCCTCTAAGCTTCCTCATGTCCTGTCATTCCCTGAGTACTCCCTGAACTTGTTCCTCCTTCCAAAGCGGGTGGGAGGTGGGTGGGAGGCAGGGGGGGTGGAGCTGGTGGTGGTGGTCACATCCAAGCCCAGCTTTAAAGCTGGCTGTACTGATTGGCTGTTGAACTCAGCTCTCCGTGTTAATGATGTGGAGGTGTCATGTGATTTCTGATCTTGTCTCACTGTGAAAAACAATAATGGTGCCTGCTGTCTAACGCAGGAGATTTTCACTCTGAGCACTGAATCCTGAATGAATTCACTGCAGCCCTCGCTTACTCAGAACTCTCCCTCGTATTTAGCTGCAATGGTATAACAATCTGTGTGAAAGCCTTGTGGGAAACCATTTGAGTCACACCTGATTACAACACATCATAAAACACCTCCTTAAAAGGCAGCTAGAGCTGGATGGCGAGCAGCCTCAGCTTTTCCCAATCATCCTGTTTTTCTGAGTGAACTGCAAGCTGATGGAGAGTCAAGCTGATTGCCAACAGGCTGCTCCCTCCTGCTCCCTGCGCTTCCAGTAAATCAGTAGCAGCAATCAGCTTATCAAAACGATCTCAGCCACTGAAAGCTTGTTGTTAACAATTCAGCTAATCACACACAGCCATCTCTGATTTCAACAGCTTGATGGTCCTGCAGTTAAACCAGATCAGAAAAAGCTTGAAATTGTTCAATCTTGTGAACAAGATATAAATCTTGACTTTAAAAAAATCCAAAATATGCCTTCATAATCTGTGAAAGTCCATTGCATAATAGTTCAAATAAAAAATTACAACAAAGTGCAGCTTCTGCCAATTTGGTATGAGGCACTGTCAGATTTTCTTCCACATTTACAATTACAATTAAAATTACAGCCTCCAACAACAGACAATCTAACCACCACCCCTTGACATTCAATGGTGTTACCGTCACTGAATCCCCCACTTTTAACATCCTGGGGGGTTATCATGGACCAGAAACTGAACTGGACTCGCCCCATAAACACAGTGGCTACAAGAGCAGGTCAGAAGCTAGGAATATTGTGGTGAGTAACTCCCCTCCTCACTCCTCTAAGCCTGTACACCATCTACAAGGCACAAGTCAGGAGTGTGATGGAAAACCCCCCTCTTGCCTGGATGGTTGCAGCTCCAACAACATTCAGGAAGCTCGACACCATCCAGAAGGCAATCCAGAGACTGTCCATTAGGGTGACCCTGAGTATGGAGGGGTTTTCTCATGTGGTGAGGTTGACTGAGGTTGGGCCTATATTCGTTTGAGTTTAGAAAAATGAAAGGCGACCTTATTGAAATATAAAAATATTTTTAGGGGCTTGCATGGTAGATGTGGAGAAGTTGTTTCCCCTTCTGGTAGAGTCTAGCACTAGATAACATTATCTCAGATTAAGGGGTCACCCATTGAAGACAGAATGAGGAGGAATTTCTTTCAGAGGAGGCTGAATCTGCAAAATTCTTTACCACAGAGGGCTGTCAAGATTGAGTCATTAAGTATATTCAAGGCTGAGAGAGGCAGATTGTTAATCAGTGTGGGAGTCAAGGGTTATGGGGAGAAAGCAGGAAAGTGGAGTTCAGAGTTATCACAGCAGCCAAGATGTCATTAAACGGTGGAGCAGACTCGATGGGCTGAATGGCCTTCTACTGCTCCTATGACTTATGATCTTAAGGACAAAACAAAGATACTCAGAAAGCACCTTCCAAACTCATGACCACTTCCATCTAGAAGGACAAAGGCAGCAGATACATGGGAACACCACCCCCTGCAAGTTCCCCTCCAAGCAACTCACCATCCCGATTTAGAAATATATGCCATTCCTTCAATGTCACTGGGTGTAAATCCTGGAATTCCCTCCCTAAGGGCATTGTGGGTTTACCTATAGCACATGGAGTGCAGCAGTTCGAGAAGGCAGCTCACCCCCACTCTCTCAAGGGCAACTAGAAATGGGCAATAAATATCCCTTCATCCCTTTAGCCACAAAACCTATATCTACCTCATTCTTGAAAACATGTAATGTTTTGGCCTCGACCACTTTTTGTGGGAGTGAATGCCACAGGCTCTCCACTCTCTAGGTGAAGAACTTTTGCCTCATCTCAATCCTAAAAAATTTACCCCGTGTCCTTAAACTATGGCTCTTGGTTCTGGACTTCCAGGAAGTTCTTTACTTGGAAAACCAGCAAGTTTCAGGCCAACTGAAGAACATTTTTTCCCAAATTGCTGGTCCTCTAGTGTAGTCAGTGTTTGTCAGTACATGTGCCCCTGGGAACAGCACATAGTCCTGTGTCACAGAGCTGCTCAGAGTCAACCCCAACAAATACCACCACATTCCTTTCCAGGTCATCTTTGCAGAGAGGCATTCCAGTAGGAGAGTGGAAGATGGTTTTTTCCCCGTAAAAAGACAGCGTGTGGAATCAGAAACTGGGGTTACTTTTGATGCAGTTAGCAACTGCAATTCCTTCCTGACAAGGCCCACTGACAGACCATTAGAATTTTAACAATAATAGTCCATCGTAAAGTTTGCAGAAGTACATTATGTTAATAAACATCAGAGAGAGAGAGAGAGAGAGACATTGTATGTCTCAGCTTTCCTGGCATGGATCAGTAATTTGGGGAATCTGAGCTACGTCAGCCCTGACCCTGTCAGTGAACATTTATGGATGGCATCTGTTAGAGTGTTGATAATGTGCTTCTCTCACTGTGAGCAGTAATCACAGAATCACAGAATCAATCACTCGGCTGTTTAAAAAAGCAGCTCCTCGTTTTCCCAAATAATTTTGATGTCATTACCTCAACTGGCTTCCAATGTTGCAGCCTATTATCTGATTTACATGCAAGTCATTCCCTTAGCCAGTGTAACCCATTCTGTACTTGTATTCCATCAATTTATTTAGAATCATAGAATCCCTACAGTGTGGAAGCACACCATTCAGCCCATTGAGTCCACAACGACCCTCCAAAGAGCATTCCACCCAGACCCACACCCCTACCCCCAGCCTATCTCTGTAACCCTGCATTTCCCATTGCTAACCTACCTACACTTCACATCTGGACACAATGCGTAATTTAGCATGGCCAATCCACCCACATGCACATGTTTGGTTTGTGGGAGCAAACACACGCAGACACGGGGAGAATGTGCAAACTCCACATAGACAGTCACATGAGGCTGGAATCCAACCTGGGTCCCTGGCGCTGTGAGGTAGCACTGCTAACCACTGAGCCACCAAGCTGCCAACATTTCTCACCCATTCCTAATTGCACAGAGGGCAGTTTAGAGTCAACTACATTGCTGTGAGTTTGGAGTCACATATAGGCCAGACCAGGTAAGGATGGCCAATTTCCTTCCCTAAAGAACATTAGTGACCCAGATGGGTTTTTCCAACAATTGACAATAGATTTACAGTTATCCTTAAGGTGAGATGTTCATACTTCCAGACTTTTTTTATGGAATTCAAATCTCACCATCTGCCAAAGTGGGATTTACACCCATGTCCCCAAAACAAGAGCCTTGGACCCTGAATTATGAAATAAGTCACATTCAATCAATGAGGCAGAAAGTATCAAGGCTGAAGAGGGAAACAGTCAGACTGAAGGAATCCTCACTGAGTCTGAACTGGGAATCCTGGGAATCTGGATTCCATTCCATTTCCTGGACAACACCTCGAATGCCTTTCCACTTAATGCGGAGGCTAAGGATTCCGCTCCCCACACCCCCATGAGGTATTAGGAACAAAGGCGAATGGGATCCAAAAACGGCCAAGCTGACCAGTGAGAGGAGCAGCCAATCAGACTGCAGAAGACCCCTGTTGAAATCGGGGCCAGAGGCTGATGGTTTCTAGATGGTCTCCAGTTTCTTGATGCTAGGCTCAGGTGACAGGCAGACAAATACCTGGAGGCGAGCATGTAGTGAGACAGACCAGGGATGTAGAGGCCAACGTGCCCTCCCTGCTAACCTGGGTGGGGATAGAGCAATGGCCAATGCGGAGGTGAGTGTGGGGCATTCCATCCATTTGCTGGTCCCCTCCCCACCCTGACCAACAACTGCAATGTTTCCCAGGGCTTTATTTCTTTTTAAGAAGAGTCTGACTTTGTGTTAAAGGAGCTTCCAGTTATTTCTCTCGCACTGATTGGTTCTGAAATCTGCCCTGTGATTGGACAGGGAGCCTGTCTCCATGCTGATCCAGGAATCAGACACCTGAACATCTGAACAGTTATCCTTTTCCCATTGGAGGAGGGCTGAAGGTCACTTTCCACCCGGCATGTGGAACATTCCATTCAAAGTTTCAGATAGAGACCAGCTCCACCCAATTGCTCCAAAGGAACTTGAGAATCAGCTCCAGACATGGTGCTTTAGCTCCTCCTGCTGGAGTTTCAAACCATTCCTGGGACGTAGGCTCACAGACCCTTCATGAGGGCTGGGCTACTTGAGGGGGCAGTAAGGAATCACCCTGGTTGGTGGGGGGTCTAACATCAGCTCCTATGATGCTGCTTGGCCTGCTGTGTTCATCCAGCCCTGCACCTTGTTGTCTCAGATTCTCCAGCATCTGCAGTTCCTACTATCTCAGCTTCAGAGGGAGCAATGGGAACACACTCCATGTTCACTGCCTGATGTCCCTTCGCAATTCCAATCCGCATGACAGAGCTCGCAAGACCAAGAGCTCAGCTTCACTGGGTCGGGCAGGGTGGTTCACAGGAGAATTGCTGTATCCCAAAGGCAGTACCCTACAACCAGCTGAACACAGGGACCCACAGCACAGTCTTTTATAGATTATGGACCCCACTTGAGGCATCAAATTTTGTGTGCGCCTGATTGCACACACTGAGATTGGGTTTCGAGAACAGACTGCTCATGGAATGGTAAATCAAGGAATGTCTTCAAAGTAATATTTGTGTTATACATTTATTGCAAATAGGATTATTGATGGTAAGCATATCCCAGGCTCTGATTTATTAAGCAATAACTAACTTACCTTCAACAGTTCTTAATGTGTCTTCCCAAGAGTGTCATATTCCAATGTGTCTTTCAGATTGTTCTAACCCTGCCCACTCTGTGGTATTTATACTCAACGATGTGCAGATCTGTGGCATCACCGCAAGGCTGCTCTAGGGTCCTAAATCCTTTAACAATGCTTCCCCCTCCCCAATAATTGTTAGTGAACATTATACATTCTCAAATGAATTTTTTTTTAATTGACTCATGGGATGTGGACATTGCTTGCTAGCTAGCATTTATCGCCTGTCGCTGAGAAGGTCGTGGTAAGCTGCCTTCTTGAACTGCTGCGGCCCATGCTAATGCAATTCCTTTTGCAGCATAATTTTCTGTATGTATCCTTCCCCAAGTCTTTGATTTGGTTTGATTTGAGTTAGTGTAGTCACATGTACCCAAGTATAGTGAAAAACTTTGTTTTGCGAGTAGTACCAGCAGACCACAGCAAACAAGGACATATAGATCATAGTGTGTTTAGACAGGACTAGGTATACAAGGTTACAGCTGCACAGGAAGTGCACAAAGCAAGATCAACGTTAGCAAAATGAGTGGATCATCTTGTCAATAGGTGTGTCAGGAAATTCTTTGACAAGGTGGAGAAACATGAGGCAATGTTGATGAGCTTGCACACTTGTGTAGTGATATTGTCACGGGAGTAGTAATCCAGATGGGCCCTGCCTGATTGTCTATGGTGTTACAAAGTGGAGGTTGACCTTCCTCTGATAACTAAAACCGAAATCACCAGAGAAGCTCTCCTCGCCTTGTAATCTGTTAAAGAAAAGTGTAAAATGTGGTATAACCTGCCTCTCATTCTCACCCCATCCCCAAATCTGTTATAAAGGAGTTGTTAAATGAAAAAAAAAATCCCCGATACACATGTTATAATCAACAAGTAACAATTTGTTTATCTAACTCTAACAGTGAACAAATTAACGGATCTACTAACAAACCAGACAATTCCCCCTTAACTAATAACTATTCCCAAATAAAATGGTATACTGTTCCAATAATTGCAAGTCCCACTAATATAAAACAAATTAATAAAAAAAACTTAAAACTTAGTCTCTCGAAGTTAGAGCTAGGACACATCATACGGATGTGGCTTCTCTGCTATTCTTCGGTCAGGAACACCTTTCTCCATCAAATTCTTGTGACAGGAATATTATCTAAGAGTGCCACTGTACCTAGAGTCTGATGATAGTTTTCAGAGAGCTTAGAGAATTCTGTGAGAGCCAGTGATTTTCTCTTTAGGTCTGTTGGCTGTTACCTCCAACAGATGGCAGTTGCTCTCACACCAATTTTCGAATGCCCTCTTCTTTCACACCCTTGATGACCTATCAATTTCTTACACTAGAATTGGTCTTGAGTTGTCAAAACCTTTAGATTTAAATTTAATTGGTTTTTAGTCTCTAAGTGCTTGGTTTAAAATTAATTGGTTAATATTCAAACTGGTTGCCTTGCTAACAAAACAAAACTACTGCCTGGGTGTCTAACCACATCGCTTTCTTTTACAATTTTTTTTAATTTCAGGAGCTCTCTGTGCACCTGCATTTTTTTTAAATCTCCAAGCCTAGAGAAAACACATCATCTTTTAAAGGGACCCCACACTCTTCACCCCCATCATTTTACAAACATCAAATTCTAACATCCTGTTTTCCAATCCACAAATACTCGACTCAATTTTGCAACAGCGGACATGGTCTCAATGCCTTCCATAGTAAATAGAGAAATTCAGATAATAAGTTGGAAATTCAAAGGTATTCAAATGTGAAACAATTGTTGTAAAAACGATCTGGTTCATTAAGACCCTTTAGGGAAGAAAATCTGTCATCGTGACCCAGTTTGGCCTACATGTGACTCCAGGCCCTCAGCAATGTGGTTGATTCTTTGCAAACCTCTGACACTTAGTTCAAAGGCACAGTGGTTAGCAATGCCGCCTCACAGCACCAGATTCGCTTCCATCCTCGGGCGACTGTCTGTGTAGAGTATGCACAATCTCCCTGTGTCTGCGTGGGTTTCCTCCGGGTGCTCCAGTTTCCTCCCACAGTCCAAAGATGTGCAGGCTAGGTGATTGGCCATGCTAAATTGCCCGTAGTGTTCAGGGATGTATAGATTGGCGGGGGGTGGGGGTGGAGCTTAGAGGGGGATGGGTCTGGATGGGATGCTTTGAGGTTTGGTGTGGACTTGTTGGGCCAAAGGGCCTGTTTCCACACTGTAGGGATTCTATGATCTATGAAATGTTGGCGTTGCCAGGTTATTGGCCAGTTTGTGTGAAAGAGAGAGGAAAAACTATTTTTTTTGTTAGAAGCCCTACAGGATGGAAGCAGGCCATTTGGCCCAACAGATCCACTCCAACCCTCTGAAGAGCATCCCACCCAGACCCATGTCCTTACCCTATCCCTGTAACCCTGTATTTCCCATGGCTAATGTACCTACTCTACACATCCCTGGACACAACAGGTAATTTAACATAGACAGTCCACCTAGCCTGCACATCTTTGGACTGTGGGAGAAAACTGGAGCACCCAGCAGAAACAGGGAGAATGTGTAAACTCTGCACAGACAGCCACCTAAGATTGGAATCGAACCCGAGTCCCTCGTGCTGTGAGGCAGCAGTGCTAACCACTGAGCCACTGTCCTACACAGTGTCTGATTGAATTGTTACTGTTCCAAATATTCTTGTGGTTGCAATAAACCTGCTAGCTATTCAGGTTTCTGTTGTTTCAAGTGCCTTTTTTTATCAATAGAAAACACAGCTTTCCTTTACCAATATGGATTCTTCATAGAAATAAATGAAGATGTGCCTATTCCAAAATGGCTGAAGGATTACCAAAGGATAATGGGTAGCACCTTTCTCAAAATGGCTTCACTAATAAGAGTTAATGATTTTGCTTTGTCTGTATCAAAGACGGCTGGCATTCTTTTACCTGTATCAGCAATGTCTGGCACACTGTTGTCCTAAAGTTAATTTTATCTTCGATTCAAACCCTGTTGTTAGATTTACACGTTTTTCTTTGTCTCTTCTTTTTGCAGTTTGTAAAGTGATGAAAATTCCATTCAAATGGACACAACCCCATTTCCTGAATAATATTGTTCTTTTATTCATGTTGAAAGATCAACTTTCAATTCTAACAACTGATTTACTTAAGCCGACTATTGAAAACTTTTCTCATATTGCTTTTTCTTTACCTTATTTTAAATTAAGTTGTTTACGAGTTGTTAAAATCAATGTTTACAGATTTAAACATAGAATCCCTACAGTACGGAAAGAGGCCATTTTGCTCATCAAATCTGTACCGACCCTCTGTAGAGCATCACAACCAGACCCCCATCTTATCCCTGTAACGCCACATTAATTGAAAACAGTGATATAGTGGACAGTGAAGAAGGTTATCTAAGGTAACAAAGAGATATTGATCCATTGGATCAATGGGCTGAGAACTGGCAGAAGGAGTTTAATTTGGATAAATGTGAGGTATTGCATTTTGTTAAAACAAACAAAGGCTGGACTTATACAATTAATGGTAGGGCCTTGGGGAGTGTTGTACAACTGAGAGACCTAGGAGTTCAGGTGAATAATTCTTTGAATTTTGTGTCACAGGTAGCCAGCTGGTACACTATGGGCAGTGAGCCCTGGTACACTGTGAGTACTGTGCCCTGGTACACTGTGTGCAGTGAGCCCTTGTACACTGTGAGCAGTGAGCCCTGGTAC
>NC_063340.1:90947250-90950235 GCF_021869965.1 Rhincodon typus
CTGGTACACTGTGAGCAGTGAGCCCTGGTACACTGTGAGCAGTGAGCACTGGTACACCGTGGGCAGTGAGCACTGGTACACTGTGAGCAGTGAGCCCTGGTACACTGTGAGCAGTGAGCCCTGGTACACTGTGGGCAGTGAGCCCTGGTACACTGTGAGCTGTGAGCCCTGGTACACTGTGAGCAGTGAGCCCTTGTACACTGTGAGCAGTGAGCCCTGGTACACTGTGAGCACTGAGCCCTGGTACACCGTGGGCAGTGAGCCCTGGTACACTGTGAGCTGTGAGCCGTGAAGGAGTGCGTGGCCTGCGAGCCATAGGCCACTGGCTCGTTGGTCTAGAGGTCTGATTCTCGCTTCGGGTTGTTAAAGTGTCTGTGCGAGGTCCCAGGTTCAAAAAAAACCCGAACGAGCCCTTGTTATCTGCAGTGGTGTACTCTATTAGGGGCGGCACAGTGGCACAGTGGTTAGCACTGCTGCCTCACAGCGCCAGGGACCCAGGTTTGATTTCACCCTTGGGCAACTGTCTGTGTGGAGTTTGCACATTCTCCCCATGTCTGCGTGGGTTTCCTCCATGTGCTCCGGTTTCCTCCCACAGTCCAAAGATGTGCAGGCTCGGTGGATTGGCCATGCTAAATTACCCCATAGTGTTCAGGGATGTGTAGATTAGGAGGATGGGTCTGGGTGGGATGCTCTGTGGGTCAGTGTGGACTTGTTGGGCCGAAGGGCCTGTTTCCACACTGTAGGGATTCTATATAAAAACTAAGAGGAGTAAGCCCCGGAACAGCGCGTACAGTGCGCCCAGGTACAGCACGCCGGGTGTGGGCCCCAGAACAGCGCAAGGCAGCATCCCTGGAGCAACTTGTAGGGAAACAGCCCCAGAGCTTTGAGCAGGCAACAGGTCCTGGGCAGAGACTGGCATGGTGGAGGCAGTCCTGGCACTTACCTTGGAGCAGCTGTGTGCAGGTATGGAGCAATCTGGCGCTTGGAGCAGAGTGGGGTCAGCTGGTAGACTGGGGTGTGGCGCGGGTAGTCAGGCCACATGCGGAGACCCTTCACTGAGCTGGTACACTGTGATGTGTATTTGAAATTTCCTACCTTACTGTAATATCAACCCTTTCATAATGTCCTATATTTAACTTAATTCTCAACTCTGTAAGTAATGCAACTGCCTTCATTCTACTGCTGTACTCAAGAATTTTACCCAAGATGTTGCCATAAGAAGTCAGATATCGGAAAAGCTTTTCATTGTTCTCCTACATTGGAGTACATGTGACAATAAAAGGATATTGTCTCATGATCTGGAAGGTGAAGGAAAATGAGAAAATTAAAAAGATTTGATGCTCAGCCAAGCCTTCGCACTGACTGAAGTTACAGGCCCAATTTAACGTTTTAGTAAAGACTTGTAGCTCCGGTTGTGGGTGACGTTGTTGACTTGCTTGCTGAGTTGGCTTGTTTTCACTCAGGCATTTTGTCACCGTGCTAGTGACACCATCAGTGAGGCCTCTGATGAAGCGATGTTGTTCTACTTTGCTTGGAATTTATACTGTCCAGTCCGTCATGGTGAGTTGTGTCATTTCCGGTTTTGTTCTGTAAGGGTTTGTATATGGGGTCCAATTCTCTGTGTTTGTTGATTGCATTACAGGTGGAGAATCATGCCTCTAGGAATTCCCCTGCGTGTCTATGTTTAGCTTGGGCTACTATGGTGATCTTGCCCCAGTTAAACTGATGGCCTTCGTTGTCCAAGTGTACTGATATTAAGGAGAGTTTGTCGTGCTGTTTTGCTGCTAGTTGATGTTCATGTATTCTGATGGTTAGTTTCCTTCCTGTCTATCTGATGTAATGTTTGTGGCAGTCGTTGCATTGTATTTTATAAACAACATCTTTTCTGAAGGAATGAATGGGACACTCTGAACACATCAGAGAGAAAAGCTCGAGATAAACTCAAGAAAGACAAGAACATTATAATCGTACCGGACGACAAGGGACACATGACTGTCATTATGAAGAAACCAGATGACGTTAAGAAAGCGCAGGCACAGCTCACAGATACAAACACTTACCAACAGGTGGTGATAGACCCAACACCACAGCTGGGAAATAGGAGAAGAGACTAAAGGATGCAGGACAGATAACCAAGATGGACTACATGTGAATGAAACCAGAAGGCACAAACACCCCCGCTTCAATGGACTGCCTAAAGTATGCAAACCAGACATCCCTCTCAGACCCAGAGATAGTAGGAACTGCAGATGCTGGAGAATCCGAGACAACAAGGTGCAGAGCTGGATGAACACAGCAGGCCAAGCAGCATCAGAGGAGCAGGAAGGCTGACGTTTCGAGCCTAGACCGTTCATCAGAAAAGGGGGAGGGGAAGGGGGTTCTGAAATAAATAGGGAGAGAGTGGGAGGCGGATAGAAGATGGATAGAGGAGAGGATAGGTGGAGAGGAAACAGACAGGTCAGAGAGGCGGGGATTGAGGTCAGTGACAGTGACCCAGAGATTGAGGTCAGTGAGAGTGACCCTGGGACTGAGACTGAGGTCATTGAGAGTGACCCTGGGACTGAGGCCAGTGAGAGTGACCCAGGGATGGAGACTGAGGTCAGTAAGAGTGACCCAGAGACTGAGGTCAGTGAGAGTGACCCAGAGACAGACTGAGGTCAGCGAGAGTGACCCTGGGACTGAGGTCAGTGAGAGGGATCCTGGGATTAAGGTCAGTGAGAGGGATCCTGGGATTAAGGTCAGTGAGAGTGATCCTGGGACTGAGGTCAGTGAGAGTGACCCTGGGACTGAGACTGAGGTCGGTGAGAGTGGCCCTGGGACTGAGGTCAGTGAGAGTGACCCAGAGACTGAGACTGAGGTTGTGAGAGTGACCCAGAGACTGAGACTGAGGTCAGTGACAGTGACCCAGAGACTGAGGTCAGTGAGAGTGACCCTGGGACTGAGACTGAGGTCAGTGAGAGTGACCCTGGGACTGAGACAGAGGTC
>NC_063340.1:90985235-90988040 GCF_021869965.1 Rhincodon typus
CTTTTCTGATGAAGGGTCTAGGCCCGAAACGTCAGCCTCTCTGCTCCTATGATGCTGCTTGGCCTGCTGTGTTCATCCAGCCCTGCACCTTGTTGTCTCGGATTCGCCAGCATCTGCAGTTCCTACTATCTCAGGAGCTATGACTGATATTGGGCAGTTTCTCACGAGACACCCAGTACCTGTGATATCATTCTGCCACCAGAGATTGGTGAGCACACAGCCCCAAGTCTTGGTGATCAACACCATCCAGGACAGAGCAGCCTGATCAATTGGCACCTCACCAACTCCTTCAACATTCACTCCCTCCACCACCAAGGCTCCAGTGTACATCCAGTGCGCGGATGGGGTGGGGACAGCATGGGAGAGAACCCATCACTCTCCTAGAGAAAGCTAAACCTCCCCCTGCTTCAGCTGCAAGGTGGAGGGGCTAGCCATGAGATTCCTGACCATAGGTGTCTGTTCAGCTCATTGATGGATTATTTACTGGGCACCCACTCCAGATTGTTTTACACTGAAAGCGTTGGAATGAGCATTAGGCTACGCTGGATTCAGACTGGTACACTGTCACCTTGCAGGGATCCAGCTCACTATCGCATTGCCAGAATTTGGAATCCAAATTTCAGGTTTGCTTTGGTTCCTGACACTGTGAAGTCTAACCATTGACCAGTTTATCCAACAATGGCATGCACTTTGAGGAATTGAGAAGAACAAAGTTGAAGTAACTCTTTCCAACAAAACAGAAATTGCCGTGAAGTTACGTGTTATTGATGCATTAGGAGACCATGATGGTTGTATTTGGAGTTAGTTCACTCACACAGCTAGTCCCACAGAGGCCATGGAAGAGATTGCAGGAGGGATTAAAAAAGATTAATCCCAGTTTAAAATATTTTAATGATGTTGAGAGGCTTCAAGAAATGTTTCTACTCCCTCTATAGATCCAGAGAAGTCTGCCCCAGATAATAAAGTGGTGAGATTGTGTTTGCATTGACAGATTGTTAAAATGTGTGAGGGGAGGGGTAGGTGAGTTGGCTGGAAGGCTGGTTTGTGATGCAGGGTAACACCAACAGTGCAGGTACAATTCCTGCACGGGCTGAGGTTACCATGAAGGATTCTCCTTCTCAACCTCTCCCCTCACCTGAGGCATGGTGACCCTCAGGTTAAACCACCAACACTCATCTCTCTCTCTCTGTATTGAGTGAGCAGCCCTATGGCTTGGTAAGACTATGGCGACTTTTTTTGATTCCAATAAGATTTGTTAGACAGAGCTGGGCATTAGGTACATAAGTCACACATAGGCAGGACTAGGATGGACATTGTGTGTTTTGTTGTTGGATTGTAGAAGATATGATTGGTGTGTGGGCTGCATTCTGATTGGCCACATTCCTCAAGGAGGCAATGGCCTGGTGGTATTATCACTGGACTATTAATCCAGAGATCCAGGTAATGTTCTGGGGACCCGAATTCAAATCCCGCCATGGCAGATGGTGGAATTTGAATTCAATAAATATCTGGAATTAAAAATCTAATGATGACCTTGAATCTGTTGTCAATTGCTGGAAAAACCCATCTGTCCTTTAAGGAAGGAAACTGCCATCCTTACCTGGTCTGTCCTACATGTGACTCCAGACATACAGCAATGTGGTTGACTCTTAACTGCCCTCTGGGCAATTAGGGATGGGCAATAAATGCTGCCTGGCCATTGATGCCCTCATCCTGTGTATGAATAAAGGGGAAAAAAAGTTCCTGCTCCAGAGAACGAGACCACTCGCTATCTGGGCTTCTTACTAAAGCCTCTTCAGTGTGGGCTATGATTTTGGACTCCTAAAGAGGTGGAAGGAATTATACAGATATTTCCCCTTTTGGAATTGTCCTGTCTTTTCGAGGGGTTTACAGTCAGCAGCTGCAAGGTGGTCTCAGTGAATGATATTCTGGAAGACACCCTATCTGTTTGCACCCTCCCCCCAGACACAGCAGGGTCAAGGGGCCAAATGGCCTACTCCTGCTCTTATCTTCTGTGTTTCTAATTAAAACAGGAATGGAACAATAAGTCTCTATCCCTTGACAAACTCCTTTCCATTCTTGTCCCTGTAAAAACAAAGGCTCCATTCAGGAAGACAAAGACCTCAAAGACATCAATTACAAATTCAAAAACCCTCCCCCTGTTTGCAATATTCCAATCCCAATAACTAACTCAACAACAACCACTCACCATCCCCCACCTGCCACCCCCAGTTATAACCTTTTCATAAAGGCAGGATTCTTGGCTTTGCCTAAAACTTCCATCTCTCTGTCATCTCCTCCAGGCTGAAATCGTTCCGAGATCCCTCCTTAACACACTGACACACCACACATGGTCCAGTATGGTTGTGCCTCAAGTTGCCATTCAGCACACAACATTTGAGGGAGAGTGGTTATTGTTGGGTCATGCTCAAAGCCTGTATTTATATCCATGAGCAAATTGTGTGTGTGTGTGTGTGTGCTGTGACTGTGCGAGTATGTATGTGTGTGAGAGTGTGTCTGAGTGTGTGTGTCTGTGTGAGTGCATAAACACGTGTATATTGGTGACAGTGTGTGTGTGTTAGTGTCTGTACGTTTGTGTGTGTGTGTGTGTGTGTGTGTGTGTGTGTGTGTGTGTGTCTGTGTATGAGAATTCATGCAAATAAGAATTGGTGTCAGTCCCACGTTACTGTGGTCCACGTGCTTTCAGGACAGAGTCAGATCTCAATGTGGGAACATGGTTATGGATCTGCATCCGTTTCAGATTATTACAGATCCATCTCCGCCTGCTCCAGATTATTACAGATC
>NC_063340.1:90988050-90994786 GCF_021869965.1 Rhincodon typus
TTACAGATCCATCCCCGCCTCCTCCAGATTATTACAGATCCATCTCCACTTGCTCCAGATTATTACAGATCCATCTCCGCCTCCTCCAGTGGTCCCGAACATTACAGATACCAGTCTTCAACCAATTCAATTCACTCCACATGATAGCAAGAAACAGTTGGAACACTGGATGCTGCAAAGGTTATGGGCCCTGACAACATTCCGGCAATAGTACTGAAGACTTGTGCTCCAGAACGTGCTGCTCCCCCTGGCCAAGCTGTTCCAGTACAGTTACAACACTGGTATCTACCCAACAATGTGGAAAATTGCCCAGGTATGTCCTGTACACAAAAAGCAGGACAAATCCAACCCGGCCAATTATCGCCCCATCAGTCTCCTCTCGATCATCAGGAAAGTGATGGAAGGTGTCAGTAACAGTGCTATCAAGCAGCACCTGCTCAGCAATAACCTGCTCAGTGACGCCCAGTTTGGGTTCCGCCAGGGCCACTCAGCTCCTGATCTCATTACAGCCTTGTTTCAAACATGGACAAAAGAGCTAAATTCCAGAGGTGAGGTGAGAGTGACGACCAATTGTGGCATCAAGGAGCCTGAGCAAAACTGGAATCAATGGGTATCGGGGCAAATTCTCCAGTGGTTGGAGTCATGCCTGGCATATGGGAAGATGGTGGACAGGCTTTGGGGAGTCAGGAGGTGAGTTCCTCATTGCAGTATTCCCAACTTCTGACCTGCTCTTGTAGCCACTGTGTTCATGTGGTGAGACCAGTTGAGTTTCTCATCAATGATAACCCCCAGGATGTTGATAGTGGGGGATACAGCAATGGTAACACCATCGAATGACAAGGGGTGGTGTCTCTTATTAGAGATGGTCATAGCCTGGTATTTGTGTGGCGTGATGTTACTGGCCACTTGTCAGCCCAAGCATGGATATTGTCCAGATCTTGCTACATGTGAACATGGACTGTTTCAGTGTCTGAGGAATCACAAATGGCACTGAACATTGTGCAATCATCAGTGCAGAAGCACTGAGGTTGGCAAGGGCAAAGAATGTATGCTGGGTGAGGTCCAATGTGGAAAGAAGGATTAGCCATTATCTTTCCTCTAATGATAAACCATCCTTGAATCGACGGCTGGCCAGTGATGATGAAGGCATGAATATTAACCATTGAGCATGTGCATAAGCAGCTCTGTCATGTTAATGGTAGATACATGTAACTGGGATCTAAATGTGGGAGTTTCCAGTGTTGTCCTCCCCCACACTCTGTAAAAAGTTGTACTTAGCAAAGATTGTTGTTCTTCATGTAAATGGATGTGACCTACCATCTCTCAGAAAACCCAGATATGATCATACAACATGCAAGAGTGGCAGCCTCAATAAAGGGGAGTTACAGATCGAGCTGGTCCGGTCCTAAAGGAAGCAGCTGCTAGACTGGGTCTGCGGCAGGTGGTGAGGGAACCAACAAGAGGGAAAAACATACTTGACCTCATCCTTACCAATCTGCCAGCTCCAGTTGCATCTGTCCATGACAGTATTGGTAAGAGTGACCATCGCACAGTCCTTGTGGAGACAAAGTCCTACCTTAGCATTGAGAACAACCTCCATCGTGTTGTGTGGCACTATCACCGTGCTAAATGGGACAGACTTCGCACAGATCTAGCAACTCAAGACTGGGCATCCATGAGGCGCTGTGCACCACCAACAGCAGCAGAATTGTACTGCAGCACAATCTGTAACCTCATGGCCCAGCATATCCCCCACTCAACCATTACCATCAAGCCAGGGTATCAACCCTGGTTCAATGGAGAGTGCAGGAGGGCATGCCAGGAGCAGTACCAGGCATACCTGAAGATGAGGTATCAACCTGGTGAAGCCAGCAAACAGGACTACCTGCACGCCAAACAGCAAGTGATATACATAGCTAAGCAAACCCACAACCAGCAGTCCTGACATAAATGATGGTGGGCTGATATTTTGATGTTTAAATAAAAAGACTTTTATCTTGAGTAAATGAGAACTGTTTAATTCTGTAGGCTGCTTGAGGTGGAAGAGGCCTATTGGTTCCCTTATGCATCACATATGTATCGAGTCTCAATTGTATCCATGTTCCACCTGATACACTGATAACATCAGTTCCCAGCTCAAATCAACAACTCTGTGTATACAGTATACAAGTATATGTATAAAAATATTTATCATAGACAATTAAACAACTCACTGGAGGAGGAGGCTCCACAAATAACCCCATCCTCTGTGATGGGGAATTCAACACGTCAGCACATTTTCGCACAAAGGAATGTGGATGCAGCAGCTTAGGGCCTATTTATCGAGCTATTGTGAACAGGCCTGAGACTAAAGGTGATATAGAAATGCAGACCAGCGGATCTCACCCACTGGCTGCAGAGCTGGTATGAACGTTGTCATCTCCTTTAAGGATGGTCTCCTTTATTAAGTGCCAGTCATGTGATCAGCAGCAGGCCGCACCACTCCTCGGGATCATATACTGTAAAAAATGGTCCAACCAGAGCCAATAGCCCATTGGAGGCTGAAAGTTGTCCAATAGAAGCTGGTGATGT
The DNA here is from genome assembly GCF_021869965.1 of Rhincodon typus. Taxonomy (NCBI): domain Eukaryota; kingdom Metazoa; phylum Chordata; class Chondrichthyes; order Orectolobiformes; family Rhincodontidae; genus Rhincodon; species Rhincodon typus. Next base: position 90,990,622 of record NC_063340.1, read on the forward strand.
TGTTTCCAGCATCGGCCCCACTTGAGGCTCAGGGGCAGAATGGGGCAGAGGGGAGAGATAGTGGCAATGGATCAGATGGTTACAGATTGTTAGGTGGGAGGGTGGGATGTAGGGGGCTTGAAGGCAAGTACAGGAAGGTGGCTTCCAATGATTGCTGACTATCCCTCCATCCGAATGTGGGCACCTGTAATTGCTCGGGAGCACGCGCACAGACAGACACATACACACACGTATACAAACACACATACACATGTAAACACACACTGGTATATACAAACGCATACACACACATACTCATACACACACACTTGTATACACACACAAACTCGTACACACACACAGACACACACTCGCACACACATACAGACACACACTCCCCACAGAGACACACACTCGTGCACGTACAAACACACACTCACTCACGCACCCACAGAGAGGACATTCTGCTTCTCCACATCTGTGTGGTGACCCTCTTGCCCATTGCTGGCTGAACGCCACTGGTGGGGGCATGATGCCCTTAACTGGGTATTAATTGCCCACTGATAGACCTCAGTTTAGTGGTTCAACTGGCCTTCCCACACTAAACTGAGGTGAGAAACCTGTCGAATGCCCAGCCACTGATACCCTCCATGTCAATTAAAAAAAACGTTCAAACACCCGCCATATCCTTTATATTCATTCACGGGAGGGACCAGGCCATCATTTATTGCCCAGAGGGCAACTGAGAGTCACTCACACTGATGTGGGTCTGGAGTCACATGTAGGCCACACCAGGTGAGGATGGCAGTTTCCTTCCCTAAAGGACATTAGCGAACCAGATGGATTTGCATGGCATTGGCACCATCATTTAGGTGGGCTTTCTGATCCCAATTCTGATCCTAGTGAATTTGAATTCCTCCAGCAGTTGTGTTGAGATTTGATCCTGTTTCCTTCATCCGATGGCCCTACCACGACACCAGCATCTTCCCTAATGAATAAGAACAGCAAGATCATCTGACAATTCAGAACCTCAATAAGAAACAAACAACGCTAATGGGCCAGAGGAGTGATGGCAGGATCAGGGCGAGCATTTGCAATTGAAACGTTACCTCATCAAAACATAGGAGATAGAAGCAGGAGGAGGCCATTCAGCCCTTCAAGCCTGCTCCACCATTCATCACAATCATGATTGATTGTCCAATTCAATAGCCGAATCCTGCTTTCTCCCCATAACCTTTGATCCCATTCAGCCCAAGTGCTTTATCTCGTCGGCTCTTGAATACCTTCAATGTTTTGGCATCAACTGCTCCCTGTGGTAATGAATTCCCGCCCCTCAATCCTGTGTTATTCCAAACAGTTTTGTACCATTTCCTTAAGTCACCTCCACTCCCACCCAAGGTGAAAATTTCACCACAAATTCCTCATCAGCGTGAACTTTAAAAAATAATATCCCTGGGCAGTGAATTCCACAAACTCTCTGAATACCTGTTCGCCCACGCTAACTCAACACTGACATTAGGGCGTTGTTTCAGTATGGAGATAAAGCCTCCACTTATAATTATATACACACTTTCTCGTTGAGACACACGTCTTAATGGGCTGAGCTTCTTTTCTGAACTTTAAGGTAAATAAGTCTCAAACACCAGGAAGTGGCTGAAAATATTTGAAGGGCGTGACTTTCTGGTGATAGCGTTTATTTTGTCAATTCTGTGAGAGGTTCTTCTGTGACAATCTTCACCTGTGGCCTTGGGTTTCGAGGAAGGGAGCACCTTGAATGTTGGTGAGTAAAATTCCAGCTGAAAGTTACACGAGGAGGCTCGCAGTTTGTATCGAAATGATGTTAATGAAGTAAGATGCTCAATCACTCAAAGGCTGGTAAATATCGAACAATCAACTGGGCTCTTGAATAAGGAAGTAGCTGTGTTGGGATGTTCTGTACTGCACCGGCTCTCTCTGTCTGTGTGTGTGTTGCCTTCAGGGTCAGGAATCTATGAATGTCAAGAGCTGGTACTTACGTCGAGTTTGACTTTCAGTCAAAACACTGGAACAAGAAAGGTAGGGAGATCCATTTTACAGCCTGGAGGTGTATACACCCTTGCGGTGGAGTAAGGAACGAAAATTAGGTTAGAAAACTTTTTTGTAGTTTTGTTTGAACTAAGGCGTGCATTTGGTACACGCGACCTGATCGTGTTGCTATCGTTCAGAGCTGCCATCGAAGGGATGTGCACAGAAAATGGGGAATTATTTGCAGGTTCTCTGGTGACCTGGTGCCGATGTGTGGCTTGTGTGTGACACTATCACTCCACATGAGAGGTTCTGGCTGTTCACATCACTCCACCGTCCCCCCCCCCCCCCAAAGACTGCCACAATTTTACACCGTTTAGTATCAATCCCAGTTCAGAGACAGTGACATGTGAGCCGAGAAATTGATCAGGAAATATATGTTAAAGTGTATTGATAATGTGAATAGGCTTTATTTGGACAAACGGACAGACTGTGATGAATAGAAGTAAGTTGAAAACGTATTAAGAAGACATTATTCAAGTGATTAAATTTGTTAAACACAGATTAATACACCCCTCCCTATCTCTGTAACCTCCTCTGGTCCCTACACCCCTGCCCAACTCTGTACCTCCTCCAGCCCCTAAAGATACCCAAGATCTCTGTGTTCCTCCAATTCCAGCCTCTTGAGACCCAATGATTTCTATTGATCTCCTGTTGGTGTCCTTGCCTTCAACTGTATGGGTCCCAAGCCTTTGAATTACACCACCTTAAACTATTCCCCCCACCTCGCATCTGACTTCCTGAAACTCCTTACAACCTTTGACTAAGCTTTTGTTCACTCTTGTTTGTAAGGTTCAAATATCGTCAAATGGTCTTTTATAATATTCCAGAAAAGCACCTCAGCCTAAAGGTGCCAATCAAATATCAGTTGTTGTAGTACTTGTGAGTAATTGATTCTGAGTTAGGTTGGGGAGCTTGGCTGAGTGTGGTGCGGGTCGCTGAGGGCCAGTTTAAGGGCAGTGGTGTCGGTAAGGAATTAGTTTCCTAATAGATATAGACAATTCCTACAGCCAGAGTCTGGCACTGCCTGGATACTACAGAATGCCACAAAATATTGTGGAGCAACACATTCCTCTACATCGCCGAGGCCAGACGCCAACTCTCGGACACCTCCTCCTACCGCCCCCTTGATCATGACCCCATCCCCGAGCACCAAACCATCATCTCCCAAACCATCCACAACCTCATCACCTCAGGTGACCTCCCACCCACAGCCTCCAACCTCATCGTTCCCCAACCCCACACCGCCGGCTTCTATCTCCTTCCCAAAATCCACAAACCTGACTGCCCTGGTCGACCCATTGTCTCCGCCTGCTCCTGCCCCACCGAACTGATCTCCAACTATCTGGACTCCATTTTCTCCCTCTTGGTCCAGGAACTCCCTACGTACGTCTGTGACACCACCCACGCCCTCCACCTCCTCCAGAACTTCCAATTCCCTGGTCCCCAACACCTCATCTTTACCATGGACGTCCAGTCCCTATACACCTGCATTCCCCATACAGATAGCCTAAAGGCCCTCCGCTTCTTCCTGTCCCGCAGGCCCGACCAGTCCCCCTCCACTGACACCCTCATCTGCTTAGCCGAACTCGTCCTCACCCTCAACGACTTCTCTTTCAATTCCTCCCACTTCCTACAGACAAAGGGGGTGGCCATGGGTGCCCGCATGAGCCCAAGCTATGCCTGCCTCTTTGTAGGTTATGTGGAACAATCCCTCTTCCGTACCTACGCTGGCCCTAAATGCCACCTCTTCCTCCGTTACATCGATGACTGTATCGGCGCCGCCTCGTGCTCCCACGAGGAGCTCGAACAGTTCACCCACTTCACCAACACCTTCCATCCCAACCTTAAGTTCACCTGGACCATCTCTAACACCTCTCTCACCTTGCTGGACCGCTCTGTCTCCATCTCGGGCAACCACCTAGAAACCAATATCCATTTCAAGCCCACCGACTCCCACAGCTACCTAGAATACACCTCCTCCCACCCACCTTCCTGCAAAAATGCCATCCCCTATTCCCAATTCCTTCGCCTCCGCCGCATCTGCTCCCAGGATGAGGCATTCCACTCCCATACATCTCAGATGTCCTCGTTTTTCAAGGACCGCAACTTCCCCCCCCGC
>NC_063340.1:90994886-91070151 GCF_021869965.1 Rhincodon typus
CCTTGTCCGCTCCACACTCCCCTCCAGCCCCACCACACCTGGCACTTTTCCCTGCAACCGCAGGAAGTGCTACACCTGCCCCCACACCTCCTCCCTCCCCCCATCCCAGGCCCCAAGAAGACTTTCCACATCAAGCAGATGTTCACCTGCACATCTGCTAATGTGGTATACTGCATCCACTGTACCTGTTGTGGCCTCCTCTATATTGGGGAAACCAAGCAGAGGCTTGGGGACCACTTTGCAGAACACCTACGCTCGGTTCGCAATAAACAACTGCACCTCCCAGTCGTGAACCATTTCAACTCCCCCTCCCATTCCTCAGACGACATGTCCATCCTGGGCCTCCTGCAGTGCCACAACGATGCCACCCGAAGGTTGCAGGAACAGCACCTCCTATTCCGCTTGGGAACCCTGCAGCCCAATGGTATCAATGTGGATTTCACAGGCTTCAAAATCTCCCCTCCCGCTACCGCATCCCAAAACCAGCCCAGCTCCACCCCACTTCCCTAATCTGTTCTTCCTCCCACCTATCCCCTCCTCCCACCTCAAGCCCCCCCCCCATTTCCTACCTACTAACCTCATCCCGCCCCCTTGACCTGTCCATCCTCCCTGGACTGACCTATCCCCTCCCTAACTTCCCACCTACACTCACCTCTACTGGCTCCATCCCCGCCTCTTTGACCTGTCTGTTTCCTCTCCACCTATCCTCTCCTCTATCCATCTTCTATCCGCCTCCCACTCTCTCCCTATTTATTTCAGAACCCCTTCCCCTCCCCCATTTCTGATGAAGGGTCTAGGCCTGAAACATCAGCCTTCCTGCTCCTATGATGCTGCTTGGCCTGCTGTGTTCATCCAGCTCTACACCTTGTTATCTCCCATTCCTGAGCGGATTGTTAGGAACGAATGGGAATGTATTCCTGTCGACTTGGAAGGTCGTGAGGTCAGATTGAGCCGTTTTAAGATGGTGAAGGAATTTGATAGAGAGACAAACTTGCTACTGAAAGGGGGCAATTTCTGAATGCTGGAGGTAGCACTTCCTCCACACTAGGGCCGTGGAAATCTGGAACACTTATCTCACCCTGAAAATGTTGATGAAGAATACGGACATTGATTACTTTTCCAGTTTACTCCGGGAGAAAGGAAATCAAATCAGTTCATTGGATTTGCGGAACAGCTTTTGTATCGTCTGGTAAAATGGCAGATCTGGCTTAGAACATGAAAACATAAGCCTTCCACCCATTGGTAATTTAAAAAATCTACCTTCTCCTTAAATTTTAGTCAATGACCTAGCATCCACTGCAGCATGTGGAAGTGACCCCTTCATACCCCTTTAGAGAAATAGTTTCTCCTCATCTCTGTTTTAAACCTGATACCGTTTGTCCTAAAATAATAACCTCTCGTTCTAGATTGCCCCATATGAGGAAATATACTCTTTATGTTGACTTTGTCAATCCCCTCAAGCATGCTGTACACCTCAATTAAATCATCTCTCACTCTTATGACTCCTTACGGTACTGGCATAAACTGCTCAATCTCTCAACACAAGACAAGCCTCTCATCCCTGGAATGGGTTCCCTCAGGGATAAAAGTGGTGTTATACAATTGGCATCCTCCTGTAGCGAGGTTGCAATTCACTTCCAGGAACCTATTGACTGGGAGGCAGGAGAAAGCTTTCGGAGCCAATTATATACCATTGAAGTGACATCCTTTAATGCAGCTGCCTCCATGATTTCCTACCACAAAGTCCTGACCTCTGCCATGGCACCACAACCAGATCAGCCAGATGAACACAGAACTTGCAACAGAGACAGAAATCACTGGAAAAGCTCAGCAGATCTGGCAGCATCTGTGGAGAGAAATCAGAGTTAATGCTTCAGGTCCGGTGATACTACTTCCCTGAGAAAGGGTCACCTGATCCGACACATTAACTCTGACGTTCTCTGCACAGATGCTGCCAGACCTGCTGAGCTTTTCCAGCAACTTTGGCTTTTGTTCCTGATTATCAGCATCCGCAGTTCTTTTGGTTTCTACTTAAGAGCTTGCATGATCTGTGGCCCGGTCACAATAGTTTCAGAGGTGAGAAGGAGTGAAATCTTTCACAGAGTTAAAGTGTGAGCAGTGATGCAAGACCATGAAGAGAACATCAGCAAAAAGGGCCAGAGTCGGCCATTCAGCTCTTCAGGCCTGCACCACAAGGCCTCAACTCTTGTTTTGTGTCAACTCCTCAGAGCCTGGTATTTAAAGCTGTACCTATCTCTTTTTCAAATAACTTTATTGATCTAGCTCCTACAATTCTCTGGGGTAGAGAATTCCAGACCCTCTGTGAGAAGAAGTTCCTTTCCTTTTAATTGACTGTCCCTTTATTCTGTAACTATGTCCCCTAGTTTGAGATTCCCCCATTGGTGGAAACATCTTCTCAATATCGACCCTAGCAAGCTCCTTCAGAGTCTCTGTTTGCCTCATCCTTCTAAACTCTTCTAAATAAAGGCCGAACATATTTAACCATTCTTGCTAAGTCAACCCCTTCACCCCAGGAATCAGCCTCGTCAATCTCTTTCAAATGCTTCGATGCCAGTGTTTCCTTTCTTAAATAAATCAAGGGATTAATGAGTGCGCCTCTGAGTGGGGACCGCATTGCAATAAGTTTGTGAGAAAGTTATGCGCACGCTGACATGAACAAGGAGTAGGTTGTTCAGCCTTTAAGGTCTGCTCCAACATTTCTATAACTGTCCCATAGTTAGAGATTCCCCCATTCCCCCGTTTAACCTGAGCAGACCAGGAATTTCTAAGGTTCTGTAATTAATGTGTGTTTGGGCTGTTGAAACAAAACATTGGCAAACAGTAGTTTGGTTTAACAAATTGAAATGATATATTGAATAATAAGCCACAATTAACAATAGGTTCTGAATCATACATGACCTCTACTCTCTGGAGAAGCTTGGACACAGGTCAATATAAGTTCTGAACTGTACTGACTCCTCTTGTTTCTATCTGCTGTAAACCTGACCAGGTTTTGGGTTCAGAGAGATGATGATCCCATTGAAACTTTGAAGGGACTGTGTAGAATTGACGTTGAAAAGATGTTTCATCTCCTCAGGGAGAAAGTGAAACAGGGGAAACAATTTAGGCTGAAGCGGTCTCTGTTTTCAGATGGAGGTGAAGAGGTTAGTTGATCTGTGAAATTTTCTTCCACAAGGAACAGTGGAGAATGACTCAGTAAATTTAGCCAAGGTTGAGGCAGACATGGGAGTCAGGCAATGCTGGGGTGTAAATGGGAAAGTGAGGCTGAGACCACAACTGGATTGACCATAATCTACAGGAAGGGAAAGCAGTTATAAATGGCCGAATGGCTCAGTCTTGCTCATTTTCAGACGAAGACATTAACTGAGGTTCTAGCCTCTCAGTGGGTATAAAGATCCCATTATACTATTGAACAAAAGAGTACTCCTCATTCCCAGAACAATATTTACACCTCAGCCAAAATCTCAAACAGATCCTTTGCTCATTTTATGATGGTGCTGTGCTGATACAGGTTGCTGTAAACAGGAACAATTCTCACACAAAATGTGATTAGTAAAAGACAGAAAAGGCAAAAGGTGAAGGGTATATTACAAAGAATTAAGATAAGTTTGACCAATGGCTCAGTGAGTGAGTCAGTAATTTATCCCAAAAATCACAGAAGCTGCAATCCCTTGACTAACAGCATCCATCTGTGCATGCTCGCGCAGGCACACGTGTACTCACACTCGGGTGAATGCTCACACTCGGGTGAACGCTCACACTCGTGCAGACACACGTGTACTCACACAGGTGAACGCTCTCGCAGCCACATGTGTACTCACACTCGGGTGCACACCCACGCTCACACAGACACACGTGGACTCACGCTCTCTCACACCTACTTAGAAAAACACAGACGCACTCACTCATACGTAGACTTCCATGCTCATGCACGCACATTCACACTCTGAGCATCAGTGTGATTTTACAAGTGTGTGAGACAAACTCTCACGTGATCCCACACATGTGCATGGTCACACAAATGGGCTGATGCTCACACACACTTGCATCCCCTGCCTGTAGTCATGGAACAAGGTATTACTCTGTCCGGCGTAAGAATAAAACAGGGAAGGTGGCTCAACCATACTCAGTAAGATAAATCCGGAATAGTGTTATCGCCAAAGAGGAGGCAAATAAATTGGTCAGAAAAATACAGCAAACCTGAGGACTGGGAGAAATTTAAAATTCAGCGGAGGAGGACAAAGGGTTTAATTTGGAAAGGGGAAAATAGAATATGAAAGTAAGCTTGCAGAAAACATGAAAACTGACTACAAAAGCTTCTGTAGATGCGTGAAGAGAAAAAGACTGGTGAAGACAAGTGTAGGTCCCTTGTAGTTAAAATCAGGTGAATTCATCATGGACGACAAAGAGATGGCAAAACCAGCTGAACAAATACTTTGTATCTTCCTTTAGGAAATGCTAGGGGATAGAGAGTCAAGTATGAAGGACATACTGAAGGAAGTCCTTATTAGTCAAGAAATGTCATTGAGGAAATTGATAGTATTAAAACCAATTAAGTCCACAGGGCCTGATACTCTGCATCCCAAAGTAGTTAAGGAAGTAGCCCTCAAAATAGCGGATGCATCGGTGAACATTTTCCAGTATTCTGTAGACTCTGGAAGAGTTCCAATGGACTGGAGGGTAGCTAATGTAACTCCACTCTTTTAAAAAAGGAGGGAGAAAGAAAATGGGGAACTATAGGCCAGTTAGCCTGACTTCAGCGGTGGGGAAATTGCTGGAGTCAATCATTTAAGGATGTAATACCTGAGTATTTGGAAAGCAGTGGTAGAAACAGCCCAAATCAGCATAGATTCACTAAAGGGAATTTTTTTGAGGATGTGATCAGTTGAGCGGACAAGGGTGAATCGGTCGATGTTTTGTATCTGGACTCTCAAAAGGCTTTTGACAAGGTTCCACACAAGAAATTAGTAAGGAAAATTGAAGCTAATGGTATCAGAGGTAATGTATTGACATGGATAGAGAACTGGTTAGGTGACAGGAAGCAGATAGTTGGAATAAATGGGTCCTTTTCAGAGTGGAAGGCAGTGATGAGTGGGGTGCCTCAGGGTTCAGTGCTGGAACCCCAACTGTTCACACTATACATTAATGATTTGAACGAAGGAACTGAATGCAATATCTCCAAATATGCAGATGACAGTAAGCTGGGGGCAGTGTGTGCTGTGGGGAGGATGCTAAGAGGCTGCAGGGTGGCTTGGACTGACTGGCTGGGTGGGTAAATATTTGGCAAATGCAGTATAATGAGGATAAATGTGAGGTTACCCACTTTGGTCCCAAAAACAGGAAAGCAGGTTATTATCTCAATGGTGGCAGTTTAGGAAAAGGTGAGGTGCAATGAGACCTGGGTGTCATGTGGAATAGTCACTGAACGTTGGTATGCAGGTGCAGCAGACAGTGAGAAAAGCTAATGGCATGCTGGCCTTCATAGTGAGAGGATTTGAGTATCGGAGTAAAGATGTCTTGCTGCAGTTATACAGGGCCTTGGTGGGGTCACACCCTGTGCATTGTGTACAGTTTTGATCTCCCAGTCTGAGGAAGGATGTTCTTGTTATTGAGGGAATCCAGCGAAGGTTCATCAGACTGATTCCTGGGATAACAGGACTGACATGAGGAAAGATTGGATTGACTGGACTTGTATTTGCAGGAATTTAGAAGAATAAGGGGTATTCTCATAGAAACATAAAATCCTGATGGGATTGGACAGGCTAGGTGTGGGAAGAATGTTCCCAATGTTGGGGATGCCCAGAAGTAGGGGTCACAGTCTAAGAATAAACAGCAAGCCGTTCAGGACTGAGACGAGGAAGAATTTCTTCACTCAGTGAGTTGTGAACCTGTGAAATTCTCTTCCACAGGAAGCTGTTGGGGCCAGTTCGTTAGATATATTCAAGAGGGAGCTGGACATGGTCCTTGCAGCTAAGTGGATCAAGGGGTATGGAAACAAAGCAGGAATGGCATGCTGAAATTGCATGATCAGCACATGATCATATTGAATGGTGGTGCAGGCTTGAAGGGCCGAAAGGCCTACTCTGCATCTATTTCCTATGTTTCTATATTTTTAAAGTTAGCCTTATCGCTTGTCTATAAGACCAAAAGGTCACAAGATGTAGGAACAGAATTAGGCCATTCACCCCATCAGGTCTGCGCTGCCATTCAATGAGATCATAATTGATCTGATAATCCTCAACTCCACTTTCCTGCTTTTCCCCTTCACCCTTGATTGCCTTCCTAACTAAAAATCTCTGTCTCAGTCTTGAATGTACCTAATGGCCCATCTTGAATAGCCATCTGTAGTAAAGAAAACAAAAATGGAATTGAAGGAACAGGGTGAATGGTTTGAGCTGAATAGAGCACAGATCTGTGTGTGCACTGCAGCTTAATAGGATGTGGCTTTCTGTGCAGTGTGCAAACTGACGGAATGGAAAGAAATAATACTGGTTTAAAAATGAACAGACCTTAAACAAGCCCAGAAATGAGACAGTGTCTGAGACAGGGAAGGATCTCTCAGCAGAAGCAACTTTGCTGTTTTGATGAATCCATTGCAAAATGCGAAGGAAATAAAAATCTGCTCTGTCTTTTTGAAGCGTCAGAGAAGACATTCCAATTTCAAACACTCCAAGGTAAACCGTGAGCTTCTACCAAACTTGGAGATGTGTCTGTGGGAGGGATTTTCAACACCAATGGTGTGAAGAGAGGTCACTGTGGAGAGTCTCTCTAGGTTCGCTTTTGTTGGTCTGTAAGCATTTTCACTGAGGAATCTCCCTCCGAGGACTGAATATTGGGAGTAAAATGACGTACAAAGCTAAAAGAGAGAGAGAGAGATATATGGTAGTTTAGGTGTGGCCCCCTTCCTCAGAGCTAAAGTGTAAAAGGTCGACAGGAAGCTAATCAGATAAAGGGGACAAAGAGACAAAAAAATACTGCAGATGCTGGAATCCAGGGTAAAGAAACAGGAGGCTGGAAGAACGCAGCAAGCCAGGCAGTGTCTGGAGGAAAGGAGCAGTCAATGTTTTGGGTATAATCTTTCTTCCAGATGCTGCCTGGCCTGCTGCGTTCTTCCAACCTCCTGTATGTCTACCTAAAGAGGACAAAGATCTTGATTGACTGCCATCTAACAGCTTCAACCTCGACTCTCTCCACCACCGACACTCAGTAGCAGCAGTGTGTACTATCTACAAGATGCACTGCAGAAACTCGCCAAAGATCCTCAAAGCACCTTCCAAACTCACAACCACTTCCATCTCGAAGGACAAGGGCAGCAGATACATGGGAACATCAGCCCCATCAGTTCCCCTCCAAGCCTCTCACCGTCCTGACTTGGAAATATCTAGCTGTTCCTTCACTGTCGCTGGGTCAAAATCCTGGAATTCCCTCCCTCTGGGCATTGTGGGTCAACCTACAGCACATGGACTGCAGGAAGATGCAACTAGGGACGGGAAATAAATGCTGGGCCTCAACAGTGAACAGAGTCAATAGTAAGATGAAAGGAGAAATTACAATGTAAAAATACATTTAACAGCAGATATAAATTCTGGTTCTTGTGATTATCTCAGTAAATTACACAGCTGGATTCTGCATTTTTTTTTTCTGTTGCTTTGTGGTTTATGTTTATTTTCTGACAGTACCATCTCCAAAACCACCTCTGAAATTTCAGTTCTGAGAGTGGAATAACATTCAGAGCACTGACTTGTTTAGGCTCGTTACTGATATCTTGGAGTTCCTCGTTATTGACAACTCATAATAGGCTCTGTTTTGCAGATGACCCAAGATGGGTGGAGGGACAGGTAGTGTTGAGGAAGTGGAGAAGCCACCAAAGGGCTTGGACAGGCTGGGAGAGTGGGTAAAGCAGATGGAACACAATGCAAGAAAGTGTGAGGTTATGCACTTTGGTAGGAAGAATAGAGGCTTAGATTATGTTCCAAATGGGGAATGGCTTCAGAAATCTGCAGCAGAAAGGGACTAGGGAGTCCTAGTTCAGGATTCTCTTAAGGTTAACATGCAAGTTCAGTTCGCATTGAGGAAGGCAAATGCAATGTCTTCATTCATTTCAAGAGGGCCAGAGTACAAGAACAGAGATGTATCCCTGAGGCTGGATAGGGCTCTGGTCAGATTGCATTTGGAATATTGTGAGACGTTTCAGACCCTGTATCTAAGGAAGGATGTGTTGGCATTGGAGGGGGCCCAGAGGAGGTTCACAAGAATGATCCTGGGGTGAAAGGCTTGACCTATGAGGAGCGGTTGAGGAGGCTGGGTCTGTACTCCATGGAGTTTAGGAGAATGAGGGAGGGATCTGATTGAAACTTACAGAATGCTGATAGGCCTGGATAGAATAGATGTGGCAAAGATGTTTCCACCAGTACGCGAGACTAAGACCTGAGGGCACAGCCTCAGAGTGAAGGGACAATTCCAGATGGTTTTTAAGGATTCCTTCCCTTCTCAACGTGAATTATACCAGTTAATTTGCACCAGTCACAACCTTTTTCAAACCATGATTGAAGATGATTCCTGTGATGAGGAGGTTATCTTCTGAGGAAATTTGGACAGGTTAGGCCTGTATCATTTGGAGTTGAGAAGAGGGAGAGGCGATCTTATTGAAATGTCCTGAGGGGATGTGATAGGGTGGATTCTGAGAGGAGGTGGGAGAGTCTGTAATTAGGGGGCGTAGTTTTAAAATTAGGAGTTTTTTTTGTTTAAGATGGAAACGAAGAGAAATTATTTTCCCTCAGAGGGTCATTAGTCAGTGGAGCTCTGTTTACCAGAGAATGGTGGAGGTTGGGTCGTTTGAATTTATTTAGGACTGAGTTAGGTAATCGAGGGAGCTGAGGGCCATGGCGATCAGGAGGAAAGTGGAACAATCAGACCAGCCCAGATCTTATCGAATGGCAGAGCTCAGGGACCTACAACAATCCGCTTCCCACTCAAGACCTGTGCTGATGCTCCCTACAGAGAGACTATAAACCAAGAAAATCATTTATAAAATGTTCATTTTCTTTGGATGAATGCCAACGTGTTTACAACGTTTTCTCAAACATCTCGGGCTTCATTGTCTAAGCTGAGTTTGTAATTGAGGGGTTGCCTATTGTATTAGGGAGGCCTCAGAATGGTTTCGAGATGTGGGATGGTATCCCAATGAAGCCCTGTCCATACAGTTCTCCATAAATCTCCTCTGTTTCCAGGGGCTAGCCAGTAATCTGCAGCCTAGATGCTTGTAGAATTTTGTTTTTGTCCTCTTATCCCAGAGAAATTAGTTATTAATTAACCCCTCAGCACAGAAAGTGGGATGTTCCTGCTGTCTGACGGCCATTCTGTCTATGACAGAATTAAGCAGCTGCTCGTGTGGCCCAGTTACTGCTGATATCTGGTTGGAATTGTCTCGTAAATGTTTGAGAGTTCACAGCTTCACCTACTATGGGGTCAGAGATGGGACAGTGCGTGTTTTTAAATTAATTCAGAGAGTGGCCACGACCAGTGCTTATTGCCCTTGAAGTACAAACATACGAACAAGAAACCTCCCTCTGTGACCCCGACATGAAAGCAGATTCCCTGGTTATTTATCTCAAACCTGTTTATGGAATCTTGCTGTGCAGAAATTGGCTGCTGCATGACCGCAGTTAAAAATTAGATTAGATTAGAAAATTAGATTAATTATCTCTGAAGTCGTCCCGAGTGATCTCCCTTTAAACAGCAGCCTGAACCTAGGAGAATGGGATGTTTGTGTCATGGTGGGTGATTTTTATTGTCATTGTTTAGGGATTTGTCTCATTTTAATCCTAGGATAATTCTCAGCACTCGGAACTGTTTAAAATTGAAGCTCCTTCACCCTAGTGAATGGGTGAGAGGCAGACAAGCCAGCACAAAGCTGGCTGTGAGCTCATCTATCAAGTTCTGCAGCAAGCTCAGACTTATTCCTGCTAGAGGAACGTACATAGTCAATGCTCAGAGCTGTAGCATGGGAAGTGACTGATTATCAAAGCAATGAACAGACAGGCAGCTGTCCTCCAGAAAGCCTGTGTCCTTTCAGCCGGCAGTTCCTGAACTGCTTTTGCAACTTTATACATCAGGTGAAAGCTGTTGTGAACATTGAAACACAACTATCCTGCTCCTCTGATGCTACTTGGCCTGCTGTGTTCATTCAGCTCTACACCTTGTTATCAAATTTGTATTCCTGCTCTGTTTGAGGATCCCATGTCTGACAAGCTAGGGAGTGGTCAGAGTTACGGTAGGGGATGGCTAATCCAGAGACCGGGGCTAATGATCTGCAGGTTCTGAGTTCAAATCCCAATAGGGGCAGTCTGAGAATCTGAATTCAGTTTAAAAAGTTTGGGAATTGAAAGTGACTGTTCAATTGTTGTCAAAACACATCTGGGGTTTTATGGCGAGGCAATGGCCTAGTGATATTGTTCAGAAACTCCCCTAATTTTCTGGGGACCTGGGTTCAAATCCTGCCATTGGCAGATGGTGAAATTTGAATTCAATAATAATCTGAAATTGAGAATCGGTTGATAATCACGAATCCACTGTCCATTGTCTGGAAAAACCCATCTGCTTCTGAGGAATGGTCACTCGACCTGAAATGTTAACTGCGATTTCTCTCCACAGATGCTGCCAGATCTGCTGAGCTTTTCCAGCAATTTCTGATTTACAGCATCTGCAGTTCTATTGGTTATTATTTTTTGTTTCACTGATGTCCTTCAGGGAGCAAAATCTGTCATCCTTACTGGGTCTGGCCTCCATGTGACTCCAGACCTACCCCAAGATAACTGACACCAAACCGGTCTTCAAAGTGGCCAAGAATCCATTGAATTGACGCCAATATATATTACCCAGTGATGTCAACATTTCAAGAATGCTTTTGTAAAGTTCAGCACTAATGTGCAGGTGAATGATGTATATGAGTCAAAAGAATGCAAATCAGCTAACATTCAAATATGCCTTTCATGAGTTAGTCAATGTTCAATCTCACTGGGATACCACATCCTGTCGTCAAGGGCTCAGATTAGATTGAGTTACAGCAATGACTCAGGCTCCAACTCATTTTCAATCCTCACTCTAATTGTCATGAAGTGTAGCCTCAGCCCACTCCCCATCAGACCTGACAAGGAACCAGAAACAGGCCAACCTGGGCCAAAATCTCACTGTTTTCATTGTTGTGTCCTCCATCCACACAGGAGCTGGTAATGATGTGTCCAGGAGATGTATGGTCACACAAAGGATCAAACTGGCTCTCTCTATACATGGGAAGTGTATAAAGGTGACCCATGCAGGAATGGAATATGTGTCTGGAATGGGACTAATTGATCACAGTGGGAACACATGAATGGGCCAAAAAGCTGGAGAGATAACTAACCAATGGAGTTCAATGTTGAGAAATAGGAAGAGGGTCTGTTTTTTGAAAGGGATAGAAGGGAAAGAAAATATTGTTGTGTGGAATAGTGGCATGGGTACAGCACAGAACAAGGCCATCCATCCCATTGTGTACATGGTAGCCCTCTGAAAGAGCAACTCGCCAATCACAGCCCCCTGCCTTTTCCCCACAGCCCTGCAAGCAATGAGATTGAAATGGAGTAATGGTGAAGAAGGCTTTGCTGTATAAATGTTCACAGTATTATAATAATGAGTGCAAGATAAAACCACGTGTAGATTTTATACAAAAACAGAAATTACTGGAAAAGTTCAGCAGGGTTGGCAGCATTTCTGAAGAGAAATCAGAGCTTCAGGTCGAGTGAGCCTTCCTCAGAAGGGTCCTGAGGAAAGCTTCTGAGGAAGGGCCACATTAACTCTGATTTCTCTCCACAGATGCTGCCTGACCTGCTGAGCTTTTCCAGCAATTTCTGTTTCTGCTTTTGGTTTAGAGCATCCACAGTTCTTTCAGTTTTCATTATTTATTTCAGTCACTGGATTAACCATCTAGAGTAATAAACTGATTCATCAGTTGCCATTTCAACCCAGGATCTCCTCCTTTTGAGGAGGTGAAAAGAAGTTTACATTCATCCAGGTTTTAGACATTACTGACAAACTAATTTATTGAACAGAAGGTCAAGAAGCAAGTAATTAACACTGTTCTGTACTTATAAGTAGATCGAAGCAGGTATGGGTTATTTGGCCCTTTTGGCTCTGATCCACCTAACAATAAGATCTATTTGTGACCTTAATTGCACTTAATTGCAGAATGACTGTCTTTTGAATCCAAAATCTGCCCAGTTCAGCCTTGAATATATTCAATGACCCAGCGTCCTGTACTGCCTGGGGGAAAGAATTCTAAACATTAACAATCCTCTGAAGAGAAGAAATTCCCCCTTATCCTGGTGGCCTTATTTAAGAATCTCTTTCTTCTGAGACTGTGCCCCCTTGTTATAGATACCCCCCACGAGGCGACACATCCTCTCAGCATGCTCCCTGTCAAACCCACCCCTCCCCATTTCCAGTACCTTTACTGTTTCACAAAGATGACCTCTCATTCTTCAAAGCTCCGCTGGGTATAGGTCCAACCTGCTCAGCCTTCCCTGTGAAGGTAACCCTTTGTGTTGGAACAATGCTGCCACCAGCCCTCTTCCTTCATTGGGACGAAGGGCCTTTTTGGTGTTTAATGGTAGTTGATCAACCATTGGTGAAACTTAGCAACAAGAGGCTCTTGTCAAATTCAGTACAAGTTACATTAGCTTGTTTGACATTGTTACAGACACTATTAGAATACATCGCTGGTATGTGTCACTTCCAAGTGAACCTTCTCTGTTTCCCCACCCATCAGAGTAGATAGAGCTTAATGCAGCCTCTAATATTAACCCTTTCAGAACTGTTATTTATACAGCAGCCTTCATCCTATGAACCAGCTCATGAATCTCCTGTCAACTGCTTCCAATCCTAGAAAATCCGTTCTTAAATAAGGAGACCAAACCCATCCACTGTATTCTAAGTGCAGTCTCACCAACACTATGTGCAGTTGCGGTAAAACTTACTGACTTTTATACTCCATTACCCTCACAATAAAGGCCATATTCCTATTTGCCTTTCAAATTCCTTGCTGTACCTGCATGGTATCGTTGTTTGATACATGGACAAGGACACACAGAGCCCCCTGTACCTCAAAGTTTTCCAGGCTTTCTCCATTTAAATAATATTCCATCTTTCCTGTTCAAGTGGATGACCTCACATTTTCCCACACTGGATGGAGGCAATGGTATCATGGTTATTGTGGGATTATGGACAAGCAGCCAGATGATGTTCTGGGGAGAGATAGTAGGAACTGCAGATGCTGGAGAATCTGAGATAACAAGGTGTAGAGCTGGATGAACGCAGCAGGCCAAGCAACATCACGGGGCAGGAAGGCTGACGTTTCAGGCCTAGACCGTCTAGGCCTGAAACATCAGCCTTCCTGCTCCTCCGATGCTGCTTGGCCTGCTGCGTTCATCCAGCTCTACACCTTGTTATCTCTGATGTTCTGGAGATCTGGGTTTGAATCCCAATGCAGCAGATAGTGATATTTGAATCCAATAAGTGGAAACTTAAGAGTATGATTGTTGTAAAAACCCAGCAAGTTCACAAATGTCCTTTAAAATGGAAATCCACTGCCCGTACCTTACTCACCATGTGACTCCAGACCCACAGGAATTTTCTGAACTCATAACTGCCCCCTGATATCTGAGGAAGCCACTCAGTTCTAGCAACCACCCAAAAAAGTCTGAAAGAAATGAAACCAAGCAGAAGATCTGGCATTGAACTAGGCACTGGAAAAGACAAGAGCAGAAACAGCCCTGCTGACCCTGCAAAGTCCTCCTTGCTAACAGCTGGGATCTAGTGCCAAATTGTCTCTCAGACTAGTCACGCAGCAGCCCGATATAGTCACTCTCACAGAATCATGCCTTACAGACAATGTCCCAGACACCTCATTCATTTTGTATGCCTCAATCAGATCCCCGTCAGCCTCCTCTGCTCCAGGGAAAACAAGCCCAGTCTATCCAGTCTCTCCTCAACTGACACTTTTTTCTGTTTTTGTTTCTGATTTCCAACATCCGCAGTTTTTTGATTTAGTTTACCAATTTAAGATAGTCATGGCACTAAGGCAGACTGGAAGTTACAGATGTTAATACACAGGGCCCTGATTTTTTTTCAGGCAGAACTTGCGCAAGTATTGTGCCTTTTCAGCTCGGCAAAATAGACAACAGCCATTTGCTGGTTCATTCCTCGGGGCAATGCCTTGATCAATCATATTCAAACTGCCTGGTTTAAATTTAAATAAGTGTTGACCTTTAACTGTCTGTCATCACCTAACAGGTGCAGTCTTCATTTTAACACCTCGACTGTTGAATTAGTAACCAACTAGTCAGCACTGTTTTTTTTTCTCATGCTGCTCTTTCCCTTTACTATTGGTCTTTCTTCATGCAAGGTGGAAATAATTTTTTTTAAACCAAAATCAAGTTAGTTCTACCAAAAAACTGTGTGACCATCAGTATATTTCCTTAACCATGCGAGTAAAGGTTAAGAAGTCAAGGAAGGAATGAGAAGAAAGATGGATTTGAGTGGGAGAGTTCTGTGACAAATCAGGGACAGAAAGATGAATAAAATTAGAGAAACATTGGATTAAATTGAGAAGGAAAGATAGACAAAAGAGGTATTTTAAAAAAAAAAAAAAAATTGACGTAATTCTCTAAAAACCATTCGCAACTTGAAGGAATGAAACTTCACACTTGGCACTGTTTGCATGCTGAGCAAAAGAGGTTGATTGTCTGTCACTTGTGATTCTCATGTTGTTCAGTTACTTATGCTGGTAATTACTGGACTTATGATCCCGTGTCTGTTCACTGCTTCACTGCTCAGTTAATGTCTGCAACATCCTGCATACCTGTATTTTAAAAAAAAAATCATGGGCAGGTTAAGTGTGAAATGTGATTTCTTTCAAAGTGAATACTACAGCAATAATCAACAGCCAGTATCTTAGGTTTCATTTTGTAATTCACGTAGAATCTCTTTCCTGCCACGCATTGCTGACCCATTTATGCAGTAATAATGGGGAGTGTGGTTTTTATGTATATGTTATGAATCATCAAAATTTAATGGGGAATGATATGGAAGTGTAACTAAATTAGGGAACTTAAAGGAAATGATGAGCTCTAGTCTGATGTAGTGGTTCCGAGTTGCTACAGAAGATTCCAACAGTTTGACCAACGTAAGGATATAAGAAATAGGAGCAGGAGTAGACCATTCAACCCCTTGACCATCCAATGGGATCATGGCTAAATCTCCACTCTCTTTTGCCGTTGACTCCCTGTCAATTCCTGCCTTAAATGTATTCAATGATGGAGCATTCACATCCCTATGGGCAGAGAATTCCACAGATTCACAATCCCTTGAGTAAAGTAATTTCTTCCCTCTCATTGCTAAATAATTGTCCCCTTACCCTGAGATTGTGTTCTAGACTACCCAGCCAAGGGGAACAATTTCTTGGTTCTGATCCTATCAGTCCCTTTCAGAATCTCTTCCTCTCTCATTCTTCTAAACACCTGAGAATATCAGCCTGGTTTACTCTAGTCACTTGGCATAGGACAGCCCTGTCATCTTGGACATTAATCTAGTGAACCTTTTATTGTACTGCCTATAGTGCAAGTATATCCTTCCTTAATGACCAGTGACCAATACTGACCACTCAGGTGTGGGCTTACTAAGACTGTACATTCACACCAAGATTCTCTTTTCTTGCATCCCAATTCCTTTTCAGTAAAGGTCCCTTTGCCATTTGCTTTCCTAATTGCAAACTGTATCTCGTGCCAACTTTCTGCATTCCCTGAATGACGATACCCATGTCTCTTGGAAGAGAAACACAAACAAGTTTCCTGTATTTTTTTTTTTGAAAGAAGAGCTGCTTTTCTTATGCTTACAATCAAAGTGAATGACCGCAGCTTCCCCACTTTGTACCCCAAATACTTCTTGTTGCCCCCTCACTGGTCTTGCCCACATCTCCGGGGTTAAGTCCCATTTTCATCATCCCCGTTGGGGAGCTCAAGTAAGGGAAAGTTCCAACTTTGGTTTTGAGGGCCCTGTATGAACCGTTTTTTTTTTTTTTTTTTTTTTTGTTCACCAGGGGAATGGTTAGACTTTGGGTCCTGACTTTGAAAAGAGATTGGAAGTGGTTGTGAAAATGACAGGGTACTGAGGCAGGCTGGGACTTTTCCCCTGGTTGTGACCACATGTGACTCCCAAGATCCTTAATGCCTGCAAAGGGGGACTTCACAGACAGTCTCCCAAGGGGACAGGGATTGGGGAGGGGTTGGGGGGAGCAAGGGTGCTCTATCATCAACAAAACATTGGGAGCCTCACTGGCCCTTTGTCGAGGCGTCTCATTGGCTGACTTCCTCTTTGGAAACTTGTCCAGCCCCAGGAGTCATCCAACAATTCCTGTCCCGTGTTTTACTGACCCTTCTGCCTCTTTACCTAACTCTGAGGGTGGATCCTGGTGAAATTCAGCCCCTTGATTGAGGAACCCAGAGCCTTGTGGCAGGGAGATGAGGGCTTCACTCACTAGGCCTTAGGAACCAATCAGCTTCTGAGTTTCTTTCACTGTGAGAAGCAAGTGTTTCTTGTAACCCAATAGGTCTGCCCACTGTGGACCCCACTCTCAACAAAGAAACCAGGGAAAGCAGGTTGGGGTAACTAATGAAGCCTCAGAACTGAATCACAGAATTATTACAGAGCTGAAGGGGGTTGTTTGGGCCATCCTACCTGCATGCTTCTATCACCCAGTGCCAATCCCCTGTCTCTTACTCATTTCCCACACTCCATTTCCATCCAAATAATTATCCAGTACCCCCTTGAATGATTCAAATGAACATGTCAACACCATGTTTTCCAGGCAGTGTATTGCAGACCCTGACGACTCACTGTGTGAAAAGGTTTTCTCACATCACTTGCTACTTTTGCACCACACTTTAAATCCACACCTTGTGATCTTGTTCCTTTTACAAACAGGAACAGTTTCTCCCCAGCTACTCTGTCCAGCCCACACTTGAACTTGCAACTTCTGCCAATTCACCTCTCTGAGTGAACATTCCCAACTTCTTCAATATATCCTCATCACTAGGGAAAGACATGATGTTTCTGATCTTCTGTTTCTGGTTGGACTTCTTTATTGAAATGGAGAGAAACTGGAGAGTGCTTCGGTGCAGAGGGATCTGGGTGTCCTTATGTATGAATTACAGAAAACTAGTATACAGGGACAACAGGAAATGAGGAAGGCAAATTTATTGCTAAAGGGATCGAGTATAAAAGTAGGGAAGTCTTGCTGTAATTGTAGAAAACACTAGTGAGACAGCATTCCTTACTTAAGCAGGGATCTAATTATGTTGGAGGCTGTTCAGAGGAGGTTTACGACATTGGTTCCAGGGATATGGGGTTTGTCTTATGAAGAGAGATTGAGCAGTTTAGGCCTATAAACTCTCAAGTTTAGTAAAACAAGAGGAGATCTAATTGAGAGAGATAAGATGCTAATGGGATTTACAAAGCAGATGTAGAGAGGAACCAACAAATGCTGGAGATCACAGCGGGTCAGACAGTATCCATGGAGAGAGAGCAAGCTAATATTTTGACTCAAGATGACTGTTCACCAGAGCTGAAGTGAAGTAAAGTGTGGAGGGTCAGCATTCATGCTATATTTCTTTTCGGGGGAGGGGGGCGTGGTGTAGTTGGTTGTGGGGGTGATGGGATGTAGAGTGCTGGTGGAGAAAAGATGGTAATAGTTCAGATAAAGTGATCGATCACTTTATCTGAACTATTACTATCTTTTCTCCACCAGCAAAGTGATTGATCACTTAATCTGAGCTATCAGCAGTTTTTATTCCCCAGCACTCTACAATCCACTACCCCCAACACCAACCAACCCCACCTATAGCATAAATGCTGTCTCCTCCACACTTCACATCAGCTCTGAAGAGTCATCTAGATTCACAACATTAGCTTGCTGTCTCTCCATGGATACTGTCTGACCCACTGTGATCTGCAGCATTTAATGTTTTCAGTGCAGATTCAACATCTGCGGTAATTCTGTCCTAGATGTAGAGAGGAAGTTTCCTCGTGGGATAATTTAGAATAACCTACTCCTGCTCCTAGTTCTTATTTTTTGTCTTGGTGTGCTCAGTTATAAAATAAGACTTCAAGAGTGAACATGCTTCTGAGCAGGAGACGGTGCTGTCAACCCAACACTAGTTCTCAACCTCTGATAGAACTGGTTGAGAACGGAAACACAAGGGGAAGTTGGGAAAACAGACTCACGAAATACCTCCGGTGAATTTTGAAATGTATTTATATCGAAATGCTTTTAAAAGATTAAAACCGTTACAGCTGGAATCACCACTGCTGACACTGCTCGTAGAAAATACTGCAGATACTGGAAATCGGAAATGAGAGCAGAAAATGCCAGAAATACTCAGGAAATTTGGCATCATCTACAAGATGCAGAACTGAATGAACATTTCATCAGCTGGCCCTTCAGCAGAGCTGCTGTTTCCACATGGTTATTGCTATTACAATGCAAAACTAATCTTACAGAATCGTGTGAGGTAGATTGAAGTCTGACATCAACACTGACTAGTTTGTTAATCACACTTAGGCTGTAGGGGTCGCTGGCTGGGCCCAGTATTTATTGCCTGTCCCTAGTTTCCCTGCAGAATGTGGTGGTGAGCTGCCTTCTTGAGCCACTGCAAACCAAAAGCAATCACTGTGTATATACCTTCTCCAGGACAACTGGAAATTGGCAATAAATACTGGCCCAGAGAGTGCCCACATCCCATGAGTAAATAAAAATTGATTGACCCACAATGCCCTTAGGGAGGTAATTCCAGGATTTTGACCCAGCGACAGTGAAGGAACGGTGATATATTTCCAGTCAGGATGGTGAGTGGCTCGGAGGGGAACTTGCGGGGGTGGTGTTCCCATGTATCTGCTGCCCTTGTCCTTCTAGAACAGTTTCATTACAGTGAAAACCATTTCTAGATAACATTACTGTGAAGGTCCCACTTTTTCAACCTCCCCTTGCCTGAGGCATGGCGACCCACAGGTTAAACCACCACCAGTTGTCTCCCTTTAATGAGACCACAGTTGTAATATTCTCTGGAGCTGTGTCCAGATGATAATGGTAATGAGTTTGGTGCTGTCCAATGTTACCGGTTCTTCTAAGGTCTGAGCACAACAGGTCAAATTAAGAGGTCTTTGTCCAAACACCTGACCCAAGTTTTATTTCCTAAGAAAGTTTTAAGAGTTTTTTTCTAAAATTGCGATTTTTAAGGCTTCCACTTTAATCAGGCAATGTGTTACATGATTCATCATCGCTTCACCACTTCAGTTTTGGTACCTGACTCACCAGGAAGATTACAGGGCAAACTGCTGGTATTTATAAAAATGGGAATCTTTTGTGACTTCATCCGTGGACTGAATAACCTTCCCGAATTATTTCCATGTTAATATATTGCAGCAAGGAGAGTCACAGGAGTCTCATTTAGTCCGTGGGTGATTTGAGGGACGATTGCGAAATTCTTCCATTCACTGCAGCTGAGCCCCACCACCCACCTCCCAACTGGGAGACCATTGGTTGTGCAGCGTACAACGACTAGATCACAAAAGATACACCCACCCCCCACCCCCGCTTCCAGTGAAGTTGTATTCCCCTTCTTCAGAACATGTTCATTTACCAGTCAGATTTTAATTATGCTTGGACAGACAGGTGTATCTTTGGGCATCATCACTATCACCAGGACACAGATGGGCATCATGAGTAGCCTTTCAATTTGGGATTGACACCATGACTGAAACAATTTTATACAATGGCTAACAAGTTCAAAGCAACTAAAGATAAAGCAGATAATACTGGAGATACTCAGCAGGTTTGGCAATATCTCTGGAGAGAGAAACAGAGTTAATGTTTTGAGTCCAATGATTCTTCTTTGGAGCAATTCTGGTTTTCACTGGACCTGAAACGTTAACTCTGATTTCTCTCCACTGACGCTGCCAGACCTGCTGAGCTTCTCCTGCAATTTTTGCTTGTTTCAGATCTCCAATTCTCCATTTTACTCAAATAAAGCAGATTAAAATCTCTGCCATATTAGCCAGCATTTACTCTCTCACCAAACTGCAGAAGGCATTGATTTTACAGGAAAATGCAGACCTCACACTCCCTCTGTTTACATCCAGGTGTGAACAAGATTACAGAAGTGAGGTAGATAAGCTAGAGGAACTCTCACTTAGAGTCATAAAGTCATACAGCATGGAAACAGACACTTTGGTCCAACTCATCCATGCCAACCATGTTCCCAAACTAAACTAGTCTCACCTGACTGTTTGACCCATATCCCTCCAAACCTTTCCTATTCATGTACTTATTCAAATTTCTTTTAAATGTTGTAACTGTACCCACATCTACCACTTCCTCTGGCAGTTCATTCCACACACAAACCACTCTCTGTGTAAAGAGCTGCCCCTTATGTGTTTTTAAAATCTTTCTCCTCTCTTCTAAAAAATATGTCCTCTAGTCTTGAAATCCACACCGTAGGGAAAGACACCTGCCATTCACCTTGTATATACCCCACATGATTTTATAAACCTCTATAAGGTCATCTCTCAACCTCTTGCCCTCCAGTGAAAAATGTCCCAGCCTATCCAGCCTGTCCTACAAACTCAAACCCTCCATTCCTGGCAACATCCTGGTAAATCTCTTCTGAATCCTCTCCAGCTTCCTATAACTGGGTTGCCAGAACTAGTCACTGTACTCCAGAAGAGACCTCACCAACATCCTGTACAACCTCAATATAACATCCCAACTCCTTTAGTCAAAGGTCTAAGCAATGAAGACAGATATACCAAATGCCGCCTTAACACCCTCTCATTTTTGTGATGCAAACTTCAAAGAATTATGTATCTGAAACCCTAGGTCTCTTTGTTCTATAACACTACCCAAGGACCTACTTTTCATTGTATAATTCTGCTCCTATTTGTTTTACCAAACTCAATGCCTCGCATTTATCCAAATTAAACTCCATCTACCACTCCTCACCACTTGATCACACTGTTCCCCCCAACAAAGTAATCCTCCTCATAACTCTGGACCAGATGACCCCTGATCAATCCCCACATCTTTGAGCTGTACCTGACACTTAGACAAAACTCTGGATTAAAGATATTCCCAGTCCCAAGACACAGAAGCTAGCCTGTGTAACAATACACTCTACAACCTCTTCGTTATGGCTTCTTCTGCCAATTTGATTATTCCAATCTACATGAGGATTAACTTTCTTTACTATATACTGTCATTATCTCTTGCTTGAGTTTCTGTCCAACCATACAACTGCTTTTAGGAGCCTATAGACTATTCCTTCCAGTGTCGTCTTCCCCTTTTGTTGACTTAGAATCCCTATGGTTTGGAAACAGGAATTTCGGCCTAATGGGTCCATACCGACCTTCCGAAGACCATCCCAAACAGACCCTACTCCTGTAACCCTGCATTTCCCATGGCTAACGCACCTAACCTACGCATCCCTGGAACCAACGGGCAATTTATCATGGTCACTCTATTGACCTGTACATCTTTGGACTGTGCGAGGAATCCGGAGCACCCAGAGGAAATCCACGCAGACACGGGAAGAATGTGCAAACTCCACACAGACAGTTCCCAAGTGTGGAATTGAACCCAGGTCCCTGGTGCTGTGAGGCAGCTGTGCTAACCACTGAGCCACCCTTAGCTATGTTTTTTGTATACCCATATGGATTCTACTGCATCTGATTCATGATCATTTCCCACTTATTCTGTCTCATTAATTTGGCTCCCAGCTTTGATCCCAGAGAACATAGAACAGTACAGCACAGTACAGGTCCTTTGGCCCATGATGTTGTGCCGAACTTTTACCCTAATCCTAAGGTCTATCTAACCTCCACCCCTACCTTATACTATCATCCATATGCCTATCTAATAGCTGCTTAAATGCCCCTAATGAGGCCGACTCCACTACTCTCTCCGGCAATGCATTCCACGCCCCGACCATTCTCTGAGTAAAGAACCTACCTCTGACGTCTCCCCGATACCTACCTCCACTCACTTTAAAACTATGCCCCCTTGTAATAGTTACCTCCGCCCTAGGAAAAAGTCTCTGGCTGTCTACTCTATCTATACCTCTTGATCATTTTGTACACCTCTATCAAGTCACCTCTCATCCTTCGTCGATCTAAAGAGAAAAGCCCGAGCTCTCTCAACCTTTCCTCATAAGACATTCCCTCCATTCCAGGCAACATCCTGGTAAATCTTCTCTGCACCTTTTCCAACACTTCCACATCTTTCCTGTAATGAGGCGACCAGAACTGGACACAATACTCCAGACGTGGCCGAACCAGGCTTTTGAATAGCTGGAGCATAACTTCACGGCTCTTGAACTCAATCCCTCTATTAATGAAAGCTAATGCACCATACGCCTTCTTAACAACTCTATCCACCTGGGTGGCAGCTTTCAGGGAACTTTGGGCTGAACCCAGAGATCCCTCTGCTCCTCCACACTGCCAAGAATCTTTCCGTTAACCCTGTATTCTGCTTTCAAGTTTTCCCTTCCAAAATGAATCACCTCACACTTTTCAGGGTTAAACTCCATCTGCCACTTCTCAGCCCAGCTCTGCATCCTATCAATGTCCCTTTGTAATCTAGAACAGCCCTCCGCACTGTCCACAACGCGACCCACCTTCGTATCATCCGCGAAATTACTAACCCAGCCTTCCATAGAACATAGAACATAGAACATTACAGCGCAGTACAGGCCCTTCGGCCCTCGATGTTGTGCCAACCTGTGAAACCAATCTGAAGCCCACCTAACCTAAACTATTCCATTATCATCCATATGTTTATCCAATGACCATTTAAATGCCCTTAAAGTGGGCGAGTCTACTATTTTTGCAGGCAGGGCATTCCACGCCCTTACTACTTTCTGAGTAAAGAACCTACATCTGACATCTGTCCTGTATCTATCACCCCTCAATTTAAAGCTATGTCCCCTCGTGCTAGCCATCACCATCTGAGGAAAAAGGCTCCCACTGTCCACCTTATCTAATCCTCTGATCATCTTGTATGTCTCTATCAAGTCACCTCTTAACCTTCTCTCTAACGAAAACAGCCTCAAGACCCTCAGCCTTTCCTCATAAGACCTTCCCTCCATACCAGGCAACATCCTGGTAAATCTCCTCTGCACCTTTTCCAATGCTTCCACATCCTTCCTATAATGCGGTGACCAGAACTGTACGTAATACTCCAAGTGCGGCCGCACCAGAGTTTTTTGTACAGCTGCAACATGACCTCATGGCTCCGAAACTCAATCCCTCTACCAATAAAACCTAACATACTGTACGCCTTCTTAACAACCCTATCAACCTGGGTGGCAACTTTCAGTGATCTATGCACATGGACACCGAGATCTCTCTGCTCATCCACACTACCAAGAATCTTACCATTAGCCCAGTACTCTGTATTCCCGTTACTCTTTCCAAAGTGAATGACCTCACACTTTTCCGCATTAAACTCCATTTGCCACCTCTCAGCCCAGCTCTGCAGCTTATCTATGTCCCTCTGTAGCCTGCAACATCCTTCCGCACTATCCACGACTCCACCGACTTTGGTGTCATCGGCAAATTTACTAACCCATCCTTCTACGCCCTCATCCAGGTCATTTATAACAATGATAAACAGCAGTGGCCCCAAAACAGATCCTTGAGGTACACCACTAGTAACTGAACTCCAGGATGAACATTTCCCATCAACCACCACCCTCTGTCGTCTTACAGCTAGCCAATTTCTGATCCAAACCGCTAAATCACCCTCAATCCCATGCCTCCATATTTTCTGCAATAGCCTACCATGGGGAACCTTATCAAATGCTTTACTGAAATCCAAATACACCACATCAACCGCTTTACCCTCATCCACCTGTTTGGTCACCTTCTCAAAGAACTCAATAAGGTTTGTGAGGCACGACCTACCCTTCACAAAACCGTGTTGACTATCCCTAATCAAATTATTCCTTTCTAGATGATTATAAATCCTATCTCTTATAATCCTTTCTAACACTTTACCCACAGCCGAAGTAAGGCTCACTGGTCTATAATTACCAGGGTTGTCTCTACTCCCCTTCTTGAACAAGGGGACGACATTTGCTAGTCTCCAGTCTTCTGGCACTATTCCTGAAGACAATGATGACATAAAGATCAAAGCCAAAGGCTCTGCAATCTCCTCTCTAGCTTCCCAGAGAATCCTAGGATAAATCCCATCCGGCCCAGGGGACTTATCTACTTTCACACCTTCCAGAATTGCTAACACCTCCTCGTTCTGAACCTCAATCCCGTCTAGTCTAATAGCCTGTATCTCAGTATTCTTCTTGACAACATTGTCTTTTTCCTGTGTGAATACTGACGAAAAATATGCATTTAGCGCCTCTCCTATCTCTTCAGACTCCACGCACAACTTCCCACTACTGTCCTTGACCGGCCCTAATCTTACTCTAGTCATTCTTTTATTCCTGACATACCTATAGAAAGCTTTAGGGTTTTCCTTGATCCTACCTGCTAAAGACTTCTCATGTCCCCTCCTGGTTCTTCTTAGCTCTCTCTTTAGGTCCTTCCTGGTGAACTTGTAACTCTCAAGCGCCCTAACTGAACCTTCACGCCTCATCTCTACATAAACCTCCTTCTTCCTCTTGACAAGAGATTCAACTTCTTTAGTAAACCACGGTTCCCTCGCTCAACCACTTCCTCCCTGCCTGACAGGTACATACTTCTCAAGGACTCGCAGTAGGTGTTCCTTGAACAAGTTCCACATTTCAATTGTGCCCAGCCCCTGCAGTTTCCTTCTCCATCCTATGCATCCTAAATCTTGCCTAACCGCCTCATAATTGCCTTTCCCCCAGCTATAACTCTTGCCCTGCGGTATATACCGATCCCTTTCCATCGCTAAAGTAAACGTAGCCGAATTGTGGTCACTATCACCAAAGTGCTCGCCTACCTCCAAATCTAACACCTGGCCTGGTTCATTACCCAGTACCAAATCCAATGTGGCCTCGCCTCTTGTTGGCCCATCTACATACTGTGTCAGGAAACCCTCCTGCACACATTGGACAAAAACTGACCCATCTAAAGTACTCAAACTATAGCGTTTCATCCTTCATCCTTCAGCCTTCATCCAAATCACTTCCAAAAATCACAAATAGAAGTGGACCCAGAACAGAACCTTGTGGTACACCACTCGTAACTGAGCACCATGTTGAATATTTTCCGTCCACTACCACCCTTTGTCTTCTAAGGATCAGCCAATTCTGAATCCAATCTGCCACATTTCCCCCATCCCATGCCTCCTTACTTTCTGCATGAGCCTACCATGGGGAACCTTATCAAACGCCTTATTTAAATCCATGTATACCACATCCACTGCTCTACCTTCATCCACGTGTTTGGTCACCTCTTCAAAGAATTCAATAAGGTTTGTGAGGCATGATCTACCCCTCACAAATCCATGCTGACTATCATGAATCAAACTGTGCCTTTCCAAGTGATCATAAATCCTATCTCTCGGAGCCCTTTCCAATAATTTGCCCACCACTGATGTAAGACTAACTGGTCTGTAATTTCCGGGGTTATCCCTATTCCCTTTCTTGAACAAGGGAATGACGTTTGCCTCTCTCCAATCTTCCGGCAGTATACCGTGGACAGTGAGGACGACAAGATCATCGCCAGAGGCCCTGCGATCTCTTCCCTCGCTTCCCATAGAATCCTTGGATAAATCCCATCAGGCCCGGGGGACTTATCTATCTTCAACTTCCTCAAAATTCCTAGTACATCTTCCTTACTAACATCCACCTCCTGTAGCCTACCAGCCTGTTTCACACTGTCCTCCCCTATAACTAGGTTCCACTCAGTTGTGAATACTGGAGAAAAGTATTCATTAAGGACATCTCCTGTCTCTTTAGGCTCCGTGCACAAATTCCCTTTACAATCCTTGATCGGCCCTACCCTTTCTCTGGTCATTCTGTTATTCCTCACATACATGTAAACAGCCTTGGAGTTTTCCTTGATCCTATCTGCCAAGGTTTTCTTATGTCCCCTTATAGCTCTCCTAAGCCCTTTCTTCAGCTCCTTCCTGGATAACCTCTGGAGCCTTTTCCGTTCCTTGTTTCCTAAACCTCATATAAGCCTCCTTAACCAGTCGTTCGACCTCTCTCGAGAATCAAGGCTCCCTCACTCGACCGCATCTTCCCTGCCTGCTAGGGAGAAACATATCCAGCACACGCAGTATGCATTCCTTAAACAATCTCCACATTTCAATAGTGCTCTTTCCTGACAGCATCTGTTCCCAATTTATGTTACCCAGTTCTCGCATAACAATATTATAATTCCCCCCCCCCCCCCCCCCCCCCCACCCCCCAAATTATAAACCTTACCTCCTTGTAACCATGCCTCCATCATTGCTATTAGGTCATATCCATTGACTGTAATTTGTGCCATTAGCTGGTTTATTTTCTGAATCCTGTGTGCTTTGAAGAGCCATTAATTTTGCCTTTTTTAAAATCATTCCATCCCCACACCACAAATCCAATTTGCTGTTTCTGTTTAATGTTTGTGTGTCCAGTGTTTCCTGTCACAATCTGGCTATCAGTGTTTAAATAACTGCTCTGCAATGCTGCCATGTTCTTTTGCTTTGTGAACCTACATCACCCCTGTCTATAATAACCCCTCCACCATATTGTCATACCCCACCCCCCCTGCTCTTTGTATTTGGATCAAGTTCAGTCTGAACCTTGAATCCATTGTCTGTGCTGTGGGACTAAGGAATGTATAGAATCATAGATATTTTACAGTACATTGGGAGGCCATTCAACCCATCATGTCTGTACCAGCTCCTGGATGATCTGCCCAGCCAATCCCATTCTCCAGTTCTATCTCCATAGCCTTTTAAATTCACTTTCAAATATATATCCAATTCTCTTTGAAACCTCCTATGGAATCCACCTCCCCCACTTTCCCAGGCAGCACATTCCAAATCCTAACAACTCTCTGGGCAAAGAAGTTTCTCCTCATCTCACTGCTAGCTCTCTCACTGATAATCTTGAACTTGTTACTAACATACCAACTAGTGGAAACAGAATATCCTTCCTTATTCTGTCAAAATTGGTCATAATTTTGAACACCAACATTTTTGAATGCCACATTCCACTAATACCTCACACAAACACGGACATTTACTTAAATGGAGAATGACTGCAGAATTCTGAGGGATCTAGGTGTTCTGGTGTATGAACTACAGAATGGCAGTATAAAGGTACAAAAACAAAGTTGCTGGAAAAGCTCAGCAGGTCTGGCAGCATCTGTGGAGGAGAAAACAGAGTTAACGTTTCGGGTCCGGTGACCCTTCCTCAGTATAAAGGTACATTGGGTGATAAGGATTACCATGAATGCTACCCATTTTTATGAGAGGAATTGAATATAAATTAAGGATGTTCTGCTTCAGTTAGACAGGGCCTTGCTGAGACCATGTCTCGAATACTGTGTGCAGTGTTGGCCTCCTTATTTAAGGAAGGATGGAGGTGGTTTAGAGGAGGTTTATTGCACTGATGTAAAATTATGATCACTCTTTCAGGACGGCAATGGGGGAATGTTTATTTTTTTATTATCTCAGAGGGCTGTGCAACTTTGGGAATCTGCCTCAGAACAGAGTGGAGGAGGAGGGGTCATTGAATATTTTTAAGGTGGGGGGGGTTTAGATTCTTGTCAGATGGCAATGTAGAATCGAAACATCAGTAGATCAGCTTTGATCGTACTGAATGGTGGGGCATGCTCGCGAGGCTGAACTGCTTACCTTCGCTCCTGCTTCTTAAGTCTGTGCATCTCATCACTTTTTTTATTGCACAATCGGTATTGAATCTTTTCATCACTTTAATTCTAATGGTTTGTTCTGGATCTTCAATCTTGCTCATGGTTTGTTAGTTTAAGCAAAGAATCTCCTCATAAGAATTGCCCCCCCCCCACACACCCCTCACCCCTTTAATGAGTCTCAGCATTTTCAAATTTGCGATCTGGCTCTTCCTCACATCTTTCCACTGAAGCAAACAGGTTCAATAAAAAGTTCAATGCAGCTGAATTTAAATTAAAGATGATATTATCCAGGGTAGCGGCCTAATGTTGTTTATGAACTGGAGGAGAATGAATGCACTGACCCACAAACGCAATGCTCAAAACTCGGGCTCGATAATGTCACATTGTCTTTCCCAATGCTTCTTCTTGGAGAAATATGGATACACGAAATGATAAAATATCCACAGTAAATGGTGGTTAAACACCATGCAGTGCCTGGTGTCATTAGCACCAACCAACACACACACACACGCGCGTGTGCACGTGACACATGCACACATGCATGTGCACTCAGACAGATGTGCACAGATCAGGGAGGTGATCTCCTACTGGTATTATGGTTAGACTTTTAATCCTTAGACCTTGGTAATGCTCTATGGAGCCAGGTTCAAATCCTACCAAGGCAGACTAATGATGACCATGAGCCCATTGCTGAGGGTCAGCAAATCATCTGGTTCACTAATGTCCTTTAGGGAAGGAAACTGCCATCCTTACCAGGTCTGGCCTACATGTGTGATTCCAGACCCACAGCAATGTGGTTGATTCTTCACTGCCCTCTGGGCAATTAAGGACGGGCAATAAATGCTGCCTGGCCTCATCCTGTGAATGAATAAAAAAAAGTCACCTACTCATGCACACAGACACACACTCGGACGCGTACCCACTCGCTCTAATGGAGCTGTCACGCATTTAGTTTGGGGATGGGTTGACCCCAGAGTCAGGAAGTGAAAAGTGAAGGAGAGCATAGTGAACCAGAAGTGTTCGCGGTCTGTAGAGTTTCCCTTCTGGTTCTGAGGTGGGTGACAATGGATGAAGCAGAGCCATTTGCTGGGTACAGGTGGCTCAAGGTCAGAGTATAATGAGAGATGTGCTTAGAGGAAGGGGTGGGTCCGAGGGGTAGTGAGGAGTAGAAGGACATCAGTTTGCATACGTTGATGGAGCTTGATTGGACAGTGTTTGATTGGAACGTATATGGATGGAGTTTCCTTTTGGTGTATAGAGAGATCTTTACTCTGTATCTAACCCTGTGCTCTCCCAGTCCTGGGAGTGTCTTACAGGGGAAAGTGTACAGTAAACTTTATTCTACATCTAACCCCGTGCTCTCCCTGTCTTGGGAGTGTTTAATGGGGCCAGTGTAGAATAAAAAGACTGGACTGGTGCAGATTCAGGAAGAATTGACCAATACAAGTCTTTGTTGGCATTTCTGAAGACCTTATGGCTTCTTGAACATTTGGCTGAGTTTTGAATCTAAAACTGATCACTGCAAGGAGCCCGAGTTTGGTTTCACAGGAAACATAAAGAAGCTTTTTGAGGATTCGCTCTCAGACAAAAACAGAAGTTGCTGCAAAAGCTCAGCAGATCTGGCAGTATCTGTGATGAGAAATCAGAATTAAAATTTCAGGTGGAGTGATCCTTCCTTAGAACTGATGGTAGCTGGGAAAATGTTGGTTTATATGCAGAAGATAGGGTGGGGGGAGGGGATAAGGAGTAAATGCTGGGTAGGCAAAGAGCCCAAAGAGAGAGGAGAGCAGTTTGACAGAAAAGGGAGTTGATAACGATCTGGCTAGGAGGGTGAATAGCTAATGGGGACCGTTAGTGACTAACAATAGGTAGTGTGTAATGGCAGACTATGTGATAACAAGGTAGGGTGTGTGGGGTGGGGGGCTGGGACATGGGGGAGTTCAGGCCCTAAAATTATTGAACTCGATATTGAGTCCGGAGGGATGCAGGGTCCCAAGTGGAAAATGAGGTGTTGTTCCTCCAGCTTGTGTTGGGCTTCGCTGGAACACTGCATCAAGCCAGAGACACAGATGTTTGCCAGCAAACAGAGAGGTGTGTTATAGTGGCAGGCAACTGGAAGCTCAGGGTCTTTTTGCGAGCAGAATGTAAATGTTTTGTGAAGCGGTCACCCAGTCTACGCTTCGTTTCCCCAATGTAGAGGAGATCACATTGTGAGCAGCGAATGCAGTAGATTAGATTCTGGGAAGTGCAGGTGAAGTGTTGCTTCACCTGGAAGATGTGTTTGGGCCCTTGGATAGTGGGGAGGGAGGAGGTAAATGTGCAGGTGTTGTACCTTCGCTGGTTACAGGGGAAGGTGCTGTAGGGCTGTGGGGGGGATGTTGGGAGTGAAGGCAGAGTGAACCAGGGGGTCCCGGAGGGAACAGTCCTGCGGGTAGAGTATGTGTCTGGTGGTTGCACCTCGCTGGAGGTGGCGGAAATGGTGTCTGATGATCTTCTGGATGTGGATGCTGGTAGGATGGTAGGTAAGGACAAGGGGAACCCTATCACTGTTTTGGGAGGGAAGAGAAGGGGTGAGGGCGGAAGTGCGGGAGATGGATCGGACCCGGTTGAGGGCCCTGTCGACAACGGAGCTGGGGAATCCTTGGTTGAGGAAGAAGGTGGGACATTTCGGAGGCTCCCTTGTCGAAGTTGGCCTCATCTGAACATATACACGGAGACGGAGGAACTGAGAGAATGGGTGGGATATTTACAGGAAGCAGGGTACGAGGATGTATAGTCTAGGTAGCTGTGGGAGTCAGCGGGCTTATGGTGGATATTAGTGGCCAGTCTACCCCCAGAAATGGAAACAGATGTCAGAAAGGGAAGAAAGGAGTCAGAGATAGACCAGGCCAAAGTGTGGGCAGGGTGGAAATTGGAAGCAAAATCAATGATTTTTTTCCTCTTCTTGATGAGAGAGGGACGCAGTACGAATGAATTCATCAGTCTGTTGGAGAAAGTGTTCTAGGTTGGGGCTGGAATAGGACTGGAAGGTGGAATATTCCAATGTACCCTACAAAGAGACAGGTCTAACTGGGGCCCATACGGGTACCCATCCACCTATCTGACCTGAAGTAAATGAAAGGAGTTAAAAGAGAAGTTGTTGAGGTGAGGATGAGCTCGGACAAGCGGAGGATGATGGTGGTGGGTGGGGGCGGTTCTGACCTTTGCTCCAGGAAGAAGCAGGGAGCCTTATGACCCTCCGGGTGGAGGATGGGTGTGTAAAGGGATTGCACATCTATGGTAAAGAGGAGGTGGCTGGAGCCTGCAAACTGGAAATTTTGAAACCAGATTTACCTGGGGGAGAAGGAATCATGGATGTATGTGAGCAGGATCTGGACCAGGAGAGAGCAGACTGTGTCCAGGTAGGAAGAGATAAGTTCTGTGGGGCAGGAACAGGCTGAAACAATGGGTCTGCCCAGACAGGAGGAGGTGGAAGTGAGCTGTGCGGGGTTGGGGGCCTATCAGCTTGAAGCAATCAGGGGGAGATCACCAGATGAAATGAGGTCAGTTACCATGGTAGATACAATGGCCTGATGTGCCATGGTGGGCTCATGATCCAATTGAAGATGGGAGGAGGTACCTGAGAGCTGGTGCTTAGCCTCTGCAATGTAGAGGTCAGTACCCCAGACGACAATAGCACCACCCTTATCGGCAGGCTTAATAACAAAGTCAGGGTCGGATCTAAGTGCAGATCGAGTACAGGTAAAAGCCAGAGGGAGGGTTCTGGATAGAGGGAGAGTATTGGAACTGGGCAAAGGGGTCTGTGGGATGGGGAGAATCCAAATATTTGCTCTAATTAATTGAAGTTGGGCCCAAAACAGAAATGCATTTGTTTTTAGAATATAGAATGCAGAGGGATATAGATGGGTTAAGTGAGCCGGCAAGGGTCTGACAGATGGAATACAATGTTAGTAAATGTGAAGTCATCCATTTTGGTAGGAAAAGAGAAAAAAGGCTATTATTTAAATGGTGCCGGAATCAGAAAATGTTGGTTTGCAGGTGCAGCAGATAATTAAGAAGGCAAATAGAAAATTGTCCTCCATTGTTGGAGGGATGGAGTTTAAAAATAAGGAGGTTACGTTGCAGCTGTATAGGGTGCTGGTGAGGCCACACCTGGAGTACTGTGTACAGTTTTGGTCTCACAACTTGGGAAAGGATGTACTGCCACTGGAGGGGGTGCAGAGGAGGTTCGCTAGGTTGATTCTGGAGTTGAGAGGGTTGGCTTATGAGGAGCAATTGAGTAATTGGGACTGTACTCAATGGAATTTAGAAGAATGAGGGAGGAATCTTATAGAAACATATAAAATTATGAAGGGAATAGATAAGATAGAAGCAGGGAGGTTGTTTCACTGGCAGGTGAAACTAGAACTGGGGGTATAGCTCAAAATAAAGGGGAACAGCATGTTCCAGACAATATCCAGGCTTGGGCTGATATGACCATCTCCAACATGAGAGAATCTAACCACTGCTCCCCTTGATATTCAATGGTGTTACCATCACTGAATCCCCCACTGTCAACATCCTGGGGGTTATCATGGACCAGAAACTCAATTGGACTCACCACATAAACACAGTGGCTACAAGAGCAGGCCAGAGGCTAGGAATACTGTGGTGAGTAACTCATGTCCTGACTCCCCACAAAGCCTGTACACCATCTACAAGGCACAAGTCAGGAGTGTGATGGAATACTCCCCACTTGCCTGGATGGGTGTAGCTCCAACAACACTCAGAAAGCTTGACACCATCCAGGACAAAGCAGCCCATTTGATTGGCACCACATTGATTGGCACCTTGTATATACCTACGCTGCAAGGACTGTAGCAGTTGGGAAGGCAGCTGCCATCATCTTACAGGACAATTATGGAAAGTATTAAATGCTGGCCCAGCTGGCAACACCCACATGAATCTAAACAGAGCTGGGAGGTTTGGCAATGAACTGAATGTCTGGGTGTAGATTCAGGTGTTGTGCTCAACATATAATCCATGCCAGAGTGATTTGTTTCCTTTCAGCCAGTGCCTATGATACATTTACACAAAATCCTCGAATGTCATGACCAGCAGCAAAACATGAGCCCTTTCAGAAGCTTCCCACTGCAGGATTGCTGGATTTGAAATTGCAGTGCTTTGGTAAAGTCTGCTGGAATGTTGAGAATGGAGGGTCTGACTGATCCCTGTGTTTAGAAACTGAGACTGGCTTCCTCCTCAGTGGGACACACAGGGCTGACGGCCGCTCTCTCTGTTTGAGAATAAGCAGGTGAATCATCGCACCTGGTCCGAAAACAAGCCTCCTGAACATTTCAGCTTCTCATCAATCAAGCTGCTGCCTCTCTGGAATTGTCAGGCAGTGAGCAGTGTTCAAGCTGAGACTTTAAAAGGTGTTTCTGTGCATACTCGTTCTCAGGAATGTGAAGCGTGCTTGCCTAAACGAGTTATGAATCTTCCCACACATCGCAGAGGAATGAGGTGTACACTTTCCCATCAGTGTGGACCTGCCTGCATTGCCTAATGCTGGGAACCACTCTGAGTGATACTTTCCCATCAGCTCCAGTGTGTACAGCTCTGTCCCTGTGGAATGTGGACGATGGACAGGAAGAGGAACTGAGTAACTCCAGCAGCCTCGTCCCCGCGATTAGAAAAATGAATACATCAAACATTAGAAGCAACTTTGTTCATTGTCTCTTGTTCCGTTTTAGTGAATTTTGTCTGTTTTTAAAAAAAAATGCAAGATTTGGAAAATATCCAGGCTTGGGCTGACAAGTGGCAAGTGACATTCTGCCACACACAAATGCCAGGCTATGACCATCACCAATAAGAGACAATTTAACTACTGCCTTTTGACATTCAATGGTGTTACCATCACTGAATCCCCCATTATCAACATCCTGGGGGTTACCATTGACTAGAAACTCAACTGGACTCACCACATAAACATAGTGACTACAAGAGCAGGTTCGAGGCCAGGAATACTCTGGTGAGTAACTCATCTCCTGACTCCCCAAAGCCTGTCCACCATCTACAAGGCACAAGTCAGGAGTGTGATGGAATACTCCCCACTTGCCTGGATGAGTGCAGCCCCAACAACACTCAAGAAGCTCAACACCATCCAGGACAAAGCAGCCACTTGATTGGCACCACATCCACAAGCATCCACTCCCTCCACCACCAACGCTCAGTAGCAGCAGTGTGTACTATCTACAAGATGCACTGCAGAAATTCACCAAAGATCCTCAGACAGCACCTTCCAAACCAATGACCACTTCCATCTAGAAGGACAAGGGCAGCAGACATGTGGGAACATCACCCCCTGCAAGTTCCCCTTCAAGCCACTCGCTATCTTGACCTGGAAATGCATTACCATTTCTTCGGTGTTGCTGAGACAAAATCCTGGAATTCCCTCCCTAAGGGCATTGTATGTCAACCCGCAGCACGTGGACTGTAGCAGATTAGGATTTGGGATGTTGTGTTGTGGCTGTACAGGACATTGGTTAGGCCACGACTGGAATACTGCAAGCAGTTCTGGTCTCCCTCCTATAGGAAAGATGTTGTTAAAATTTGAAAGGGTTCAGAAAAAGATTTACAAGGATGTTGCCGGGATTAGAGGATTTGAGCAATAGGGCGAAACTGAATAGGCTGGGACTATTTTCCCTGGAGTATTGGATACTGAGGGGTCACCTTTTGTAGAGGTTTATAAAATCAAGAGGGGCAAGGATAGGGCGAATAGCGAAGGTCTTTTCCCTAGGGTAAGGGAATCCAAAACTAGAGCGGGAAAGTTTTAAAGAGGACCTCGAGGCAACATTTTCACACAGAGGGTGGTGCGTGTATGGAATGAGCTCCAGACAAAGTGGTGAAGGCTGGTACAATTACAACATTTAAAAGGCATCTGGATGGGTAGAGTTTAGATGGAGATGGGCCAAATGCTGGCAAATGGGACTAGATTAATTTAGGATATCTGGTCAACATGAAAAAGTTGGACCGAAGGGTCTGTTTCTGTGCTGTACAACTCTATGGCTCTATAGCAATTCACCACTACCTTCTCAAGGGCACCTTGGAAACAGCAATAAAATGATGGGCCCAGCCAGCAATATCAATGTTCAACAAGTGAGAACAAAACATAATGAGAGGAATTTCAGGATAATTTGAGTCACAGAGTCATAAAGATGGATGACCTTGAGAAAGGACCTTTTGGCCCATCGTGTCTGCATTGATCAAAAACAAGTTCCTAACAATTCTAATCCCATTGTCCAGCATTTGGCCCACAACCTGGTATGCCTTGGCACCTCAAGTCTAAATACTTCGTCAGTGTGCCCAGGGTTTCTGCCTCCACCACCCTGACAGGCAGAGAATTCCAGATTCCCATCACCCTCTGGGTGAAACAGTTTTCCTTCACATTTTCTCTAAACATTCTGTCCCTTCCCTTAAATCTATCCCCCCGCTCATTGATCCCTCCATCAAGGGGAAAGGTTCCAGTTTGTCTGTCCTATCTATGCCCCTAATAATTTTATCCATCTCAATGATGTCCCTCCTCAGTCTCCTCTGCTCTAAGGAAAACAATCCCAGTCTGTCCAACCTCTCTCCGTAACTGAAGCTCTCCAGTCCAGGCACCATCCTGGTAAATCTCCCTCTGCACCCTCTCCAGTGCTATCGCATCCCTCCTATCATGTGGGTTCCAGAACTGCTCACAGTGTCTAAATAGTTGCTATTGAGTGTTTATCTTGGACTTTGCATCTTCATGTTATCTAAATGGAAAGTGGCAAGATATGAACACTCGGAGAAACCCAGAATCCACACTGAGTAACAGAGCAGGAATCAAACATCATAACCTGGACTTCCCAGAAGTTAATCCAATTCTTCAACAATTCGAGGTGATAATATTGTTCAGTGGAGTCGTCAGGAGGAGGGTTAATTTCCAAACATTGAAGGATACCTGTTTTCTCATTGCATTCTGGACTTTAGATCTTTGAGATAAAATTCGGATGATCGACTCTGTCACTGTCTCAGTGGTCACAGCTTTTGCGGAATCTTTTATGTTTATCTGGAACTGGGGCTCTGCGCACTCGTCATTCAACATTCACTACCTGGCAGTCAGTTTCCCGAAATCCTGCAGATTCCTGATCTCTGGGCGCTGACATTCCCAGGAATGGGAGGTCATTCTAGTGGGATGACAGCAGCTGGTTCCTGGTCCCTGGTGTTTGGTTGTTGGTGAGCTTTGTGATGAGAAATCTCGAGGGTAACACACAATAGAGAGGCTGGCTCCCTGAATTTCAGTTGGATCATATTGTCCTTGGTGTAATTTTGAATTCTGAATCCCAGCAGAACAATGCTATACCCTCATGGTCCACGCCTCCTCCACTGGCAGAGAAATCATCTGGACTCCTGTCACGCTGGAAAAATGTGGAATGTTGAGTAAAGCTAATCCTAACACTTTGTGGGATGAGAGTAGGCCCCTGGACATTGTATTGTGATGTGTTAACAAGTGTCCACATTCACCCTTTGGGATCACTGACCTACACTGGATCTTTACCCTTCAATATTAATATTCTCCTCCCTATTTACAACCCCCTCCATAGCCACCTCCCTCTTCCTGTCTCTAACCTCTTCTCTTCTAGCCTCCGAAATCTCTTCATTCCTAATTCTGGCCTCTTGAGGCATCCCCGATTTTCATCATGTTATCGTTGGCAGCTCTGCCTTCAGCTTTCTGGGCTCTGAGCTCTGGAATTTCCTTCCTAAACCTC
Organism: Rhincodon typus; assembly: GCF_021869965.1. NCBI lineage: Eukaryota > Metazoa > Chordata > Chondrichthyes > Orectolobiformes > Rhincodontidae > Rhincodon > Rhincodon typus. The sequence goes on from NC_063340.1 coordinate 91,031,603, forward strand.
TTTCTCTAAGATACTGTGTTAAAAACTCTCTCTATTTGGCTAAACACTACACCAATATCACCTCATGTGACTCCACTCTATGTTTTATACTGTGAATGGCCCTGTTCACGTTTACTACGTGAAAGGCGCTATATAAATCCACACTATTTCTTGACCATTGGTGCAGTGCATCAAGTGTTTCCCTCAGTCTGCTAGTCTTGTTTTAAATTGGTTTCTTCCTCCGAAACGTGACTGATAGATTAGAATAAGAGATTTACTCTTCCCAGTCACTCGGGATGACTAGATAAACAATTCTGCACATGAAATACAAAACTTTAAAAGTAATCTTGAATATTTCTGGAGAAGGAGGTGTTTCTTTTGAATTTGTCAAATTGGTGGGAGAGATTGAGTAGACTTTTTTTGTTTGGTTTGTTGTCAGATCTTTAAAACACTCATTCCCCCAAATTTAAAATGAAAGCAAAATACTGCAATGCTAGAAATCTGAATTAAAGCAGAAATTGCTGGAGAAACTCAGCAGCATCTGTGGACACAGAAACAGAGTTAATGTTTTGAGTCCTGTGACTTTTCTTCCGAAACAGTGTATTGTTACTCTTCAATAAGAGAGGACAGTTGAGTTACTACAGCTCAGAAAAGCAATGTTCTGCTCATTACATCTGTGCTGGAATAATGGGTCATCAGAAATAAGTAGAATGCAGTAAGGTGTACTGTTCAAAAATAAACAATCTTCTGAGAATTGAGTTATGCACGCAGTTGGGTTAATCTCCCCGGCCTTTGCCTGTATATTTCTGTTAACGTGTCCACCACAACGTCCTGAGGTTGACTAATATTCTTCTTGTTCAATGCTGATCTGAGTCTCGGCTATGCTACTTCGGGAAACCAACTTTCAAACCAGGATCTGACTGACGCCTATGAATAGACAGACTGTTCCGTGAGGGTTTTCGAGCTGAAGTGAAGAGGTGGTTTTCTGAGTGAAGGGCCTGTTGATAACGCAAGATGCTGCGATGTATCCTTTCATAAACTGGTAACACAGAGCTGTGCTGCAAAGTTCACTTTCAGAAGCATTAGACCCGGTCCATGATTGGCCGCTCGTTAACCTGAGGATTGAGAGTTGCCTGTGGATGGGTTACAGGGTGAGAGCGCACAGCTACTTGAAGCTCCTGGCTCGATGGAGTGACCACCAGTTGAGTAGTTTTGTCATTCTCGGTGGAGAATGATGGTGTCTCTGGAGCTTACATTTTTGAGTTTGCCAGAGTTCTGCTTCTGTGCTATCTGACCATCAGCATTCATACGCACACTGTCCATTTTCTCAAAACATCCCTGGCTGAGAGAGGTGCTTATAGAAGCATTGAAAATAGGAACAGAAGTAGGCTATTCGGCCCCTTGAGCCTGCTGCACCGTTCAATGTGATCATGGGTGATTATCCAAGCTCAGTGCCCTGTTCCCGTCTCTGCCCCATAGCCTTGATCCCTTCACCTATTTTATTCCGTTCAGGGTGAAGTTGACGGTGCTAATGCTGCAAGAGCATACAGGAGCAGGCCAGGCTACCTACTCTCCATGCTGCTGACCTGTCTGAACCTAGGAGCAAGAGTAGGCCATTCAGCCCTTTGAGCTGCTGTACATTCGGTCAACTTGAGGCTGATCTGATTGTCGTCTCAGCTCCTGGGATGTCAACTGTAGGACTGACACATATAAGTTTTAATGTTATTTGTTGTAAGTTTGGGTTTATGATGTTTCTGTGTGACAGAACTTAATAATTAACTTGTACGTCTTTCTGTAGTCATGGTGATTTATTTTGGTTTTGAGGTTTGAGTTTGAGGCTAATTTTTGTTTATTTAGAGAGTTTGTTTGCAACCCATCACAGGAAATAAAGGGGCCTCATGGTTTGTTACAGAGCTCTGAAAAGTGGTTTGATTAAGCTTAATGGAAATGCCAATAGGTGAGAGAATGAGACTTTTAGTCTAATTTTTGACTTTGAGTGGAGCAATCTTGTGAAGTCCTGGGCATGGGATGGCAGTATTTTACAGCAGTGCTCCTGAACTAGATTCCCATAGTTAGTAACAAAATCAGAAATTGCTGGAGAACTTCGGCATCTTTGTGGGGAGAGAGAGGCAGACAGAGTTAATGTTTCGGGTCCAGTGACCCTTCCTCAGAATCATTCAACACAACAGTTCAGCACAAAGCTGAGTATATTTGAGGAGGTCTAGGCCCGAAACGTCAGCCTCTCTGCTCCTATGATGCTGCTTGGCCTGCTGTGTTCATCCAGCCCTGCACCTTGTTGTCTCTCTATATTTGAGGAGGTGTGTGATAGCTCCAGGAAGAAGATATCTGCTGTTCCAGTCTAAATGCTTAAGTATTGATTGAACCTGTTGAGATATTTGATACAGGGACCTAGTATGAGTATTGTGCAAATGGTGTTCTAGATACTGTGTAGCATTGGTATGTTTTGAGTATTTTACAGATGTTTTGCTTTTGAATTTTATTAAGGAGTGTTTTGTGATTTACTAATTATACATTTACTGCGAATTTGAATTTGTACTGTTAAGTTGATTTATAATTTATCTTTATTTCCTTTGCCACAAACATCCGCTTTATTGCTGAAGAAAAATCTGCAGTTTATGTGCTTTTATGTTTCAGAGACAGACCATTATGTTAAAACCAAAACATGCTCTATCAGGCCAGGTTCCTGTCTGGGATCTGACCTATCCCGTAATAACATTGGCTGAGATTATAACACCTCCACTTTCCCGTTTCGTCCCCATAGCCTGTGACTTATCCATTGATCAAAACCATCAAACTTGGCTTTGAGTAAATTCAATGACCCACTTTCTGGGAAAGTGCATTTCACATTGTATCAGCCCTTCATCTTTGTCTTAAAAGTGAGTCTTCTTACACTTAAACTGAGTTCCCTAGTTTTTTTTCTCCTACACTAGATGATACATTGTCCTGGGATCAAATTAATCCAGTCCCTTCAAGACTGATGCCTATGCATGTTTCAATAAGATCACTTCTCATTCTGCTCAACTCCAATAGATAACGAAAGCCCTTCATCCCAGGAGTGTGTTGAGTGAACCTGCTATAAACTGTTTCTAAGGCAATTTTATCATTTTCTCACATAAGGAGACCCAGAAGCGGACACAGTGCATATAATACCCTGGATGTGGTCTCACCAATACCCTGATGAGCTGAATCTTCCTTATTTTTATGTTACAGTGCAATTGCAACAACAACAATGCACTCCTTTTTCTCACTTGTTGTAGCTGGACGCTAACTTTCTGCCACTCACGTACCAGGATTGCCCGATCCCTCTGTACCACTGAGTCCTGCATTCTCTCCCCATTTAAATATTGATAGCTTTTCTGATAAAATCAGAATACTGCGATGCTGGAAATCCTGAAATAAAAACAGAAATTGCTGGAGAAACTCAGCAGGTCTGGCAGCATCAGTGCAGAGAGAAACAGGGTTAATGTTTCGAGCCTAATATGATGTGTCTTCTTCAGAAATTTTGTTTGCTACTTCTGTTCCTGCCAAAATGGAGTGGTTCACATTTACCCATGTTGTGTACTAACTGACAAATTTTTAGTCTTTCCTTTAACCTGTCTATATCTGGTTGCAGACTCTCTACCATCTCTTGATGACTTACTTTCTTGATGACTTGCTGTTTTGGAGTCATCAGCAAACATAGCTCTGAACTCCTCGCATCTCAATAATTGATATTGGTGTAAATGCTAAACCTCCACATGATCTCTGTGGCACTGCACTAGGTTCAATCAGCCAGTCTGGAAATGACCCATTTATCCCTACTCTTTCTTCCTGTAGGCTAAGCAATCCCTTTATGTTAATGTGTTGCCCCCTACGACACTTGCTGTTAGCAAACTTTAATATAGCATCTTATCAAATGCCTTTTGGAAATCCAAGTTTACCCACCTCTATTGGTTCCCCTCTATCCTCCATGAAGACTACTTTGTTAGAAGAGTGTAACCCATTAGCTAAGCACAATTTTTCTTTCACAAAAAAATTTTGGCGCTGTCGGTTCACATTATGTTTTGCTAATTATTCTATAATTTCCTCAAGAATAGTTTCTTGTATTCTTCCTCTTATACAAGTGTTATTGGCCTATTTTTCCATGCTTTCTGCCTCCGTCCTTTCCCGATTTAAAGTTATTGCTTGTTATTTTGCAACCCACTTGAAACTGTTCCCGAAGCTCAGGAATTTTGGAAAACTATAACTGGTGCCATTATTATTGTGAAGACACGAGGCTTCAGGCCTTCTGCTCCTGGGACTGGTCAGCCTTTGGGTCCAATCATTTTCCTAACCTTTTTTCTTTTAATGATACTAATTGCTTTTAAGTGTATCCCTCCCTATCACCTCTTCATTTTGTCTTATTTTTGGTACGTTTTCTAAGTTTTTGACTATGAAGACAGACACAAAACAGCTATTTCAAGCCTGTTTTTGTTTTCTATTATCAGTTCCAGGAACTCTCTCAGTTTCCAACACCAGGTCAGTTATTCTTTTCCTATTTAAATATCTGTAGAATCTCTTGCTGTCTGTTTTTTTGTACAACAATATAAAATTACTCATTTAAAACTTACTAAAATATTAATTATAATATCTTGTTAGTTACTTTTCATTGGTTCTTAAAGTCCATCCAATCATCTGACCTGCTGTTAATCTTTACAGATATGCATTCCTTGTCTTTCTTTCAGTTTAACGCAATCTTTCCATTTCTTATTTAGCCACGGATGACTCGTCATTCTCAAATAGTGTTTCTCTCTCATGGGATGAATCTTCTCAGAGTTTTTTAATATTTCTGAAAAGTCTGTCACTACAGCTTATAGCCCCAACCTTTTAACTTAGCTTCACCTTTTCCAGTTCTGCCTCATCCTCTTGGTCAGCTTTATTGAAGGTTAAAACACCAGTCATGGACCCACACTTCTCCCTTTCAAACTGAACATAGTGATCACAACGTGATTGAATTCTATTATCTAGAGACTCCTTTACCATAAGGCTAGTAATTAATCTTATTGCACATGACCAGACCTAGGAGAGCCTGACCCCTACCTGATGCTCAAGTTAACACTTTAAGATACTGCCCAGTATCTCTGAACTTATTTTCCAAGTAACCATTGTCAATCTGACTCTTCAATCTGCATATAGCTTAAAGTCACCCAAGGATTATTGCAGCTCAAAAAAGAGGGGACCTATAGCTGTAGAAATGTGAACTTTTCACGATAATCCGAAGAGTTGGAAAAATTGAAGTCCACCTTTAAAAAGTGAAACACCTTTCAGCAACGTGAAAGGTAATAACGTGTAATGGGTTGGGGCAGAAGAAAATTGACAATGCACAGATATGTTCCTCCCAGCCACCCTCTCCCAGTTCCTGCTGTGTCCAGTTGACTGTCTCTTGCCACGCACTTCCCCACCGCGCCCCCTCAAAGTCAAACACAAGTCCCTCAGGTTGGAAAACAGTACAAGTAATTTTCTGCGGGCTCTTGCTAATGTACCGAGCTAGGTAGTTCAGATCAAGAGATGAACTACAGCTGCATTGCAATGGGACTGACGCTTAGCTCATTGTACATCCAGAGGAGCTTCTAAACTTCTTCAATCTTCATAACCAGGTCCTGAAATGGCCCCAGGGCTCTCATATTGCTATTGAAATATTTAAAAAAGGGCTAGAAGGAGCTAGTTTTGGGCAAATACATCCATTGGAGGTTGAGCTATCCTATAATTATATTCAGTGTCCATATGTAGGAGCAAATTACCGCAGATGCTGAAATCTGCACTGAAAACAAAAAATGCTGGAAATCGCAGAGGGCCAGGCAGCATCCATGGAGAGAGAGCAAGCTAATATTTTGAATCTAGATGTTAATACACCTGTTTTTAGATTTTTTTTAAAAACTGGACATAATGTGCTGGGGCAGAAATCCAACATTAGTTACACTTTCCCTTCTGCCCTTCAACTCTCAACAACTCAATGAGGCCAATAGGTTATTGGGAAAGTTTGTGAACTCCAGCACTTCTGGAACCAGTGAAATGAAAGGTTTGAGAAGGAGGGGGCGGTTGATTGAGAGAATTCAGTGTCAAGTCAGGCCCAGGAAGAGAAATAAAGTGAGAGAAACAAACATTTGATAGAAGAGAGAACTGCAGAGGTCAGAAAGGAAAAGCACAAATTTTAAAAAAATGACATTTTAAAATCTTCTACAATGACAATGAAAGAGGCTTCATACCAAACGAATCAACTTGATTGTTACGAATAATTATTGAATCATTAAAAGGTTACTCTGGTAATTACAATATTTAAGTTCCTGTGGCAAGGTTTAATGGCTTATTAAAATGCAGCTACAGCAAGATTTGAACAGTGAGGTACTATCTATACAAAGTTAATGCTGGAAGGATATTACTTCGAGAACGCCCTACTGCGCTTCAAACTAGGTTTTGGTCCTCACCAGAGTATGTTTGGCTATAAGTAACAAATACTGTCAGCAAATTCACACTTATTGTAATTTCCAGGCCATTCGGTGTCAATTTCAGTTGTTACCTCAGTAATTGTAAACACTCCGTATCGTTCTGGATTATGACCCTGAGTCCTTTTCCAGTCTTCCTCATAGAGAGTGAAATCAGATTTTCACTTGGTTTTGTTGTGTAAGGACCCTGGAGTAACCTCGTGGTCTCACAGAGCTGTTTGTCACTGAGTATAAATACTACAGAGTGGATGGAGTAAGGGAAGAAGAGAGAATTACATGGAGAGCTAGGCAGGTGCCTGCAGTCTAACCATATGAATGTTAGAAATGTATAGAGAGAAGCAAGTGGAGAAGACGGACTCGTGTTAGAGAGTAGAGTTTATAGAATACTCTTTCAAAAATGTAACAGTAAGATTAGAGACTGGTGTATCTCTGAATAGCCTTTTCTTCCATTATGTAACAAACAGAGTTATAAAAGAAACATAAAACTGAAGACAGTCCTCAGTCTTACTTCCTCCTTGACCAGTCCATTGGGAACACAAACTTGTGAATGTAGGCATAAAACCACATGACAAGAGGTTTCTGTTGTATGGTAAAATAGGGCTGAGTCGCCAAGGGGAGGTCATTCCTGATAAATCTATTCAAATTCTTTGAGAAGGTAATGAACAAGTTGGTCAAAGGAAAACCAGTGGACGTAATCGATTTGGATTTGCTGAAGTCTTGCCCAGAAGGCTGCTAAATAAGATAAAAGCCCACAGTGTTAGGGGCAAGGTGCTGGCATGGAGAGAGGATTGGCTGATTAGTGCAGTTCCGCAAGGGTCTGTGATGGGGTCACAACTATTTCACATTATACATTAATAATGTGGATGAAGGAACTGAGGACATTGTTGCTCAGTTTGCAGATGACACAAAGCTAGGTGAAGGGACAGGTAGTTTTGAGGAAGTGGAGAGGGTCCAGAAAGATTTGGACAGAGTAGGAGAGTGGGCAAAGAAGTGGCAGATGGAATACAATGTAGGAAAGTGTGAGGTTATATACTTTAGTAGGAAGAATAGATGCATAGACTATTTTTAAAATCTGAAATACAAAGGGACTTGGGAGTCCTTGTTCAGGTTAACATGCAGGTTCAGTGGCAGCTAGGAAGGTAAATGCAATGTTAGCATTCATTTCAAGAGGGCTAGAATACAAGGGCAGGGATGTACTGCTGATGTTGTTCAAGGCTCTGGTCACATCACATTTGGAATATTATGAGCGGTTTTCGGCCCCGTATCTAAGGAAGCATGTGCTGACCTTAGAGGAGGAGATTTACAAGAATGATCCCAGGGATGAAGGGCTTGTCATATGAGGAGTGGTCGAGGACTCTGGGTCTGTACTTGACAGACTTTAGAAGGATGAGGGGGGATCTGATTGAAACTTGCAGAATATTGGGAGGCCTGGATAGAGTGGACATGGAGAAGATGCTTTTACAAAAGAAGAGACTAGGACCCAAGGGCCCAGCATTGGGGGGAGGGGATGACCCTTTAGAGCTGAGATCAGGAGCAATTTCTACAGACAGAGGTTGGTGAATCTGTGGAACTCATTGCTGCAGAGGGCTGTGGTGTGTTTAAGACAGAGACAGACAGGAGGAGAAGGGAGGAGACTGTGGGGGAGAGAGCAGTGAGGGGGATGGGGGTAGAGGGGAATCACAGGGAGGGGGGAGCGATGGGATATACTTGTGCTGTGACCATCGTGGTAAAGTAGGAAATGGTTTTAGTCCCATAGTGAATGGTTCCTGCAACGCAGAGCTGTTTTTCAAGGGCCTAGTACACATCTGATGGATTGACTATCTTCCTGCCTGGCTGTATGATCCGAGCTGACCTGAAGACAGCACCAAGAACAGAGACAATTGGCAAACTATCACAAATTAACACTCTAGTTTGTTTCTGTGTATTTAAAAATGGGGTGTCATTAGGAACGCGATAACACGTTCACAGATGAAATGTGATCCTGGTGGACAGATCTCTCGCTCAGTGTGGGAGCCTCTTGATAAAATGTAAAATGAGAGATAGATCCAATCTCCAACACACCTTAGTCTCCTTGCTGTGTTTCCACGAAGCTCCTGATCCTGCCCATGTGCGGTGGAGATAATGAGCCAGGAGCAGCCATTGGCAATGCCTAGTGGCAAGGCTGTGTTCGGGGAAAAGCTATAAGCAGTTAGAGCACTTGATTCAGTCACTTGTGGGATTTATCATTTAAAGATTGCCTCATCCATGCCACAGGTGTTTTGAAAGAATTGAAACATTTAAAGTAATACAGTCCTCTTCCTAATTACATAATCTGACAGACCTGAAATGGAAATAGCTGCAAAGAGCAAACATTAAAGTTACCATCAAGGTTATACGAAGAAAAGTGATTCACTCAGTCCTGGCTCACAGATGACTGTGTCAATTCATCATCATTTTGTCGCACAGAACTTGTGTTGCTGAAAAACATTAGAACTTTTCATCTTGCATTGACTGGGACATTCCCAACACACATCAATTCACATTGGTATTTCCTGTAAAACTGTCCTTTTACTCTGCAATACTCTCATTGTGTGTATTAGCAGGGACACTGGCCTTGGAGTCAAATGTGTGAGACACTGATTGATTTCTCTGCTTATATGACTGTAGTTCCACAAATATCTGTAGATCTACAACTTGGGTTTCTGCCAATGATTAAAAAATACTCCATCTCCTTGTGTCATACAGTTCTGTCGATCACGGACTGAGAGGGTAGTCATGAGCGAACATGTTTATTTGGAATGTAGCAATTATCAAATTCACAAAACTACATTCATGCAGCATCTTTCCTGACCACTGGATGTCTCAAAGTGCTTTTCAACCAATCACTGTAGTCCCTGTTCTGATGTCAGAAATGTGTCGTTGGCTCTGCTAGCTCAGTTGGTTCTGGATTTTAGTACATTGCAAGGTGTTTTTCCAGGTGTGAGTTAGAGTGTGAATTGTTTACAGTGTCCACTGTGTTCTCCCTACATGTGTTGTACATGGATCTTACTGAGGCAGCCAGAACATACAGAGTGATGTCAGGAAGTGCATCTTTATACAAGGGCGATGGGAATCTGGACCACACACCATCAAAGGGGCACGGGGATGCAGGAGGATGTTTAGCTGGTTGGTTGGAAGGCTGCTTTGTAAAGCACAGCAACCACAACATGCAGGTTCACTTCCCACTCGTTGAGTTCACCGTGAAGGCCATAGAGTCGTGGATTTATATAGTACATGATCAGACCCTTCGGTCCAACCAATCCCTGCCAACAATAATCCCAAACTAAACTAGTCCCACCTGCCTGCATCTGTCTTCTCGCTCTCACTCTGAGATTGTTGACCCTCAAGCTCATAAAAGACACGAGCAGGAGTAGGCCATTCAATCCCTTGAGCTGCTCCACCATTCAATATGATCATAGCTGATCATCGAGCTCAATACCATAGTTCCACTCTTTCCCCCCACCACCAATATCTCTCAATCCCTTTACCCACAAGAGCTATATCTACCTCCTTTCCGATAACACACACATTTTTGCATTAACCACTTTCTGTGGCAATTAATTCTACAGGCTCACCAATCTCTGGGTGAAGAAATTCTTCTTTTCTCAGTCCTAAGTGGTTTATCCAGTATCCTTAGACTGCGATCCCTGGTCTGGATTCTCCCACCATCAGGAACATCCTTCCTAGATCTGACCTGTCTCGACGTGTTAGAATTTTACAGGTTTCTATGAGATTACCTCCACCCCACCTTTGTTCTAAACTCCAGTGAATGCGATCCTAACCAACTCAATTTCTCTTATATGTCAGCTCCTGCTATCCCAGGACTCAGTCTGGTAAACTTTTGCTGCATTGTTCCTGTAGCAAGAACATCATTCCTTAATAAGGAGACCAAAACTGCACACAGTATTCCAGATGTGGTCTCTCCAAGGCCCTGTATAATTGTAGCAAGACGTCCCTGCTCTGAATTTGAATCCTGTTGTTATAAAGGCCAGTATAGCATTTACCTTCTTCACTGCCTGCTGTACCTGCATGCATACGTTCAGTGTCTGGTGTACAAGGGCACCCAGATCACATTTCCCAGTCTATCACCCTTCAGATAATCATCTACCTTCCTGTTTTTGTACCAAAGTGGAAGACCTCACATTTATCCACATTATCCTGCATCTGCCATGCCAATTGCCCTCTCACTCAAATTGTCCAGTTCACGTTGAAGCATCTCTGCATCGTCCTCACAGCTCACCCTCGCACCCAGCTTTGTGTCATCTGCAAACTTGGAAATATTACATTCAGTTCCCTCACCTAAATCATTCGTGTATATTGTGAATAGCCGGGGTCCTAGCACTGAGGTACTCCACTAGTCACTGGCTGCCGCTCGGAAAAAGACCCGTTTATTCCTTCTCTTTGTTTCCTGTTTGCTAACCAGCTCTCTAACCATCCCAATACACCATCGCCAAGACCATGTGCTTTAATTTTACGCATTAATCTCTCTTGTGGGACTTTTTCAAAAGCCTTCTGAATGTCTCCCCCTGAATTACACTACTAGCTACATCCTTGAAGATTTACTGTTGATCTGTCAAGCATGATTTCCCTTTTGTCAATCCATGCTGACTATGTCAGATCCTAACACTGTTTTGTAAGTGCTCTGCTATAAAATCCTTCATACTCAAGATGACTCAAGCACCTTCCCATTCCCACCATCAGACTGACTGATCTATAATTCCCTGTTTTCACTTTACCTCCATTTTTAAATAGTGAAGTTACATTAGCTACCCTTCAATCTGTAGGAATTGTTCCAGAATCTAAGGAATCATGGAAGATGAACACCAATGCATCTACAATTTCCAATGCCACTTCCTTAAGTGTTCTGGGATGTAGATTGTCAGGCCCTGGGAATTTATCAGCCTTCAATCCCATCAATGTCTCCAAAACCATTTCACTACTAATACTGATTTGGTTCAGTTCCTCCTTCTCACTAAACCCTGTGTTCTCTATCATTTCTGGGATGTTATTTGTGTCTTTCTTTGTGAAGTCAGAAGAGAAATATGAATTTAATTCGTCAGCCACTTGTTTGTTCCCAATTATAAATTCCCCGTTTCTGACTGTAGGGGGGACCAGTTTTTAACCAATATACTTCTCTGTACATACCTATAGAAACTTTTACAGTCAGTTCTTAAGTTCCCCACAAGATAACTCTCATCCTCGATTTTCCCCTTCTTAATCAATCCCTTGGTCCTCCTCTGGTGACTTCCAAACTGTTTCCAGCTGTTTTGTTTTTTCTTGCCAATTTGGATGTCCCTTTTTTTGCATCTAAACTATCCCTAGCTTCCTTCATAAGCCTTGGTTTGGCCACTGTTCTCTTTAAAATCTTGTGCAAGACAGGAATAAACAATTTTTGTAGTTCGCCCATTCATTCTTTGAATGTTTGGCATTGCCTGTCCATTGTCATTCCTTTCAGTCACATTTCCTAATCATAGCTAACTCATGTCTTATACCATCATAGTTTCCCTTATTCAGATTCAGGACCCCAGTCTCAGAATCAACTACCTCACTCTCCATCTTGATGAAGAATTTTATCATATTATGGTCACTGATCTCCAAGGGGTCTCTCACAACTACATTACCCATTATGCCTTTCTCATTGCATAATACCCAATCTAATTGCTTCCTCAATATTGGTCCAGAAAACAATCCCATACACATTTTAGGAATTCCTCCTCTCCAGTACTGCAGCTAATTTGATTCGTTCAACCTATATGGAAATTAATGTCGCCTTTAAATACAGATATCCCTTTACTGGATGCATCTCTGATTTCCTGGTTAATGCCATTCTGAAGATCATCACTATAGTTTGGTGGTCTATACACCACCCCCACTGATGTTTTTTGTCCCTTAGTATTTCGCAATTCCATTGACACAGATTCTACACTGATCTAATTTATTGTATTTATATCCTCTTTAACTAGTAATGCAACTCCACTACCTTTTCCTTTTTGTACGTCTTTCCTAAATGCTAAATACCCCTGGATGTTCGCATCCCATCCCTGGTCACCTGATTAATTTATCCACATTATTTGGAATGGGAGAGCAGCTCTAAGGTGCTCTGGGATCATGGCCAATTTCACCTCACTCTTGATGCTGGGCTTCAGTAGGAAAGATATTTGAGAGATTTGGAGTGAATTGGAAAATGGAGCTGGGGGCAATCAGTCACGAGCTAACTGAACGATGGAGTAGGTTGAGGAGCCAAATAGCTTCCTCCTGTCTCTCTGTTGAAGAACATTCCCAGGTTGACCTTCATGGCCATTAAAAGGTGCTGAAGGCTCAGGCCTGAAGAAGGTGCTTCATGCGTTTGTTTATTGAAGTGTTTCAAAATGAGCTTCATTATAATCGGTGTCAATGTTTCCTCCCCAGGTCAGTGATGGTGCTCTCCCAGGAAACCTGAAGTTTGGAAAATGACAGGTGACCAAAAACTTTTGGACACGTGGAGAGATGCCACGACCCAGGCTCTGTGCATTCAGTCTGAGACCGCCAAGGAGGGAGGGATGACAAAGATTCTTAAAGTCTGCTTCTGCAGCAACACCAGCATCAACCTGGGCAAAAACTTCAAATTAGTCAAATGCAACTACGCAACAGAAATCAGGGTGAGGCACAACATCCGATTCTCTGACAAACATGGTGCTACAACAGAGACTAAGTGACTCTCCGAGCGACCGAGCAGGCAGTAATTCTGATATCTGCAGAGGGAAGATAGTGAGACCACACTCCCACTCTCTCCCCACTCCCTGTTGGCAGCTTTTCTTTTCTTTATTCATTCACAGGATGAGGGTGTTGCTGGCTGGGCAAAATGTTTAGCTTCCAAAATCTCTTTCTTTCCTGAATATATTCAGTACTTGCTATCCACAGCATTCTGTGGCTGAGAATTGCAAAGATTCAGTACCCTCCTGAGTAAAGAAATCTCTCCAGGACCTTCAATTTTGGAACCTCCACAATTGGTCCCAAATCCTTAAGAATCTGAATCTACCCCCCGCCCCCCACACCATCGCTCCAACCACGCACTCATTCAGCCTGCTCTCCTGTTCCTCATCTTGTTAGCATGTGGCACTGGGAGTAATCCTGAAATTGTTCCTTTTGAGGTCCTAGCTTTAACATATTTCCTCGTTCCCCCATATTCTGCTTGCAGGACTCCATCCCTCTTTCTACCCATGTCGCTGGTACCAACATGGACCACAACAGTCTGGCTGTTCCCTTTCTGTCCCTTTAGAATCTCCTACAGCTACTCAGTGACATCTTTGACCCTGGCACTAAGGAGCCAACATAGCATGCTGGTGTCACATCTGTAGCCTCAGAACCATTTTTCCGTGCCCTTTATGATAGACTTCCCATTGACCATTGCTCTCACACACTTTCTTCCTGCCCCCACATGGTAACAGACGGGGTAAGGATGACAGATATTGTTCCCTCATTGATATTCACCAACCATATTGGATTTCATGATGGCTGACAGCTTCACAGTTACTGTTACTGAGTAACAGTTTACTAGTTGACTTTAACTTGTTAAATGGGCCACAGTAAAATTTGATTGTATTGTTTCTGGATATAATCTTGTAAAATCATTTCTATGACAGGGGTAGAGCTAGATTTATCCTGAAACAGCAATGAACCAACACGCTAAATATAAGGGAATATTTTGGTGCATTGCTCATTACAGATGGATATCACTGCACTGTGAATGAAGGTTAACGGTCTGTCCACAGCACATTTCTGACACATTTACGTTCCTTATATGGTTTGAAGTATAAAACAAAAGTCTTTCTGTTGAAGGGGTTGTTATTGTGAAACTTGCGAAACTTTCAGAAGATCCATCAACTAGTTGGAGCTCAGAGTGTGAGTTTTGAGAAGGGTGTCACTCAAAGTCTTTGTGGGTGAGAACATGAAGCACATTAAAAGAAAATGTGAGATTCTGCAGCAAAGGTTCTGATCCACAGTTAGAATGGATGAATCTCAATTTAATCAATGGTAGATTTAAAAAAATACTTTAACCTTGTCGTATTAGGAACCTACTGATGCAGCAGTGTCATTTTTCAAACATTCACTTGTGGGATGTTGGTGTCTATGGCATGCCCCTTGGAGCCACAGTCCTAACACAGAGCTTGTAGTTTACATTGCAGTCCAGTTGTTCTGTCTGTGGAGAGACCTAGTTTCAGTTATCTGTGATGAAGATGGACAACATTTGTAAAATTCTTCCTTTGACCTATCAGGAAGAAACACTGATGAAGACTCTATGACAGTCCTGACCCTGGCACCAGGGAGGCAACACACCATCCTAGCTTCTCTGTTCCCTGAACTAAGAAATCCCTGATTGTGACTGCTCTTGCCTTCTTCCTGCTCCTCTCCTGTGCAGTTGAGCCACCCATGGTGTCATGGATGTAGCTTTTGCTGCATTCTGCCAAGTAGCCATCAACTTCACTGATATCCAAAATGAAAAAGTGATTTGCAATTAGGATTGCTTTGTGAGTCAACTCTCCCTCTCACCAAACGCCATCCTCACCCAACTTGCCCTCCTCACCCAACTTCCCAACCAAACTCCCAATGTTAATTTGTTGAACTGCATGTGATGGACCAGCCTGCGCACCGCACAGTGGGGCTGTAGGGGCAGGTATTTGATCACCAGCTACAGGAAATAGTAATGATGGAGCAGGGAATGATGGTACGCTCCTGTTCAATGCTTTGCAGTCAATGTAGGGGATGTTGTGGGCCACTCTGAGGTGATGAAAGCTGCTTTCTCTCCGTCTGGATGGATTACTATTTATTATGAGACAGATGAGCCATGTGATGCTTTGTTGTCAGTAATTATTGTGTGTAATGACTTTACTTCTCCCCTTTCAATACAGGAGATTATTAACACAATACTGGACAGTGGGAGAGTGGGACCCAGTATCATTTTTAAGAGCTGCTATGGACTCAGATTGAAGCATCTGAAGTCAGATGAAATATACTGGCTACACCCTGACCTTACCATCCATGAGGTCCTGACTAAATATGAGAGTCTACACCATGAAGCTGAATGGAGGTATTACCATTTGCAACAGTCTGTATTCTCTCATTCGCTTTTGTGTGACAATTAACACATCAGAGAAAAATTACTGAGTATATTTAATTTGTCCACATTTGGAGAACTTTGGCTGAACTGACTGGTCCAGGAATGTCATGAAAGCCTCCGCACTCTTGCCCCTGTGAAAGAGGTTAAAAGACTTTTCTCCTACCCTCTTGCTCATCTTCTGATCATGGTTGTTAGCAAAGTCATCTCCCTCAACTCCTAGAGCATATTCCAATCTGCATCTCATTTCCAGTATCTGGCATTCTAAATATAAAGCTTCCTACACTCCTAAACCCCTCAGTTAGATTCCAGACTGTAACTCACTCCCAGGTATCTGTTATTCTGTATATAAACCACCATGAAACCTTCCATTAGATTCCAGTCTGTAACTCACTCATGGGTACCTGTTATTCTGTATATAAACCACTCTGAACCCCTCGATTAGATTTCAGTCTGTAACTTACTCCTGGGGTATCTGTTATTCTGTATGTAAACCACTCTGAACTGCTCAATTAGACTCCATTCTGTAAATCACTCCTGGGTATCTGTTATTCTATATAGAATCTGCCCTGCACCCCTTGAATAGATGCCAGTTTAGAATCCCTGTAGTGTGGAAGCAGGCAGTTTGGCCCAAAGGGTCCACACCAACTCTCCAAAGTGCCTACCACCCAGATCCCCCCCTACCCTATCCCTGTAACTCTACATATTTCATGGCTAATCTATCTAGCCTATGCATCCCTTAACACTATGGGCAATTTCCCATGGCCAGTCCACCTAACCTGCACATCTTTGGACTGTGGAAGGAAACCGCAGCGCCCAGAGGAAACCCAAGCAGACACGGGGAGAATGTGCAAACTCCACACGGACAGTCGCCCGAGGGTGGAATTGAACCCGGGTCCCTGGTGCCGTAAGGCAGCAGTGCTAACCACTGAGCCATTGTGCCACCTGAGTCTGTAACTCACTCCTAGGTATTTCTTATTCTACACATTATACCACCCCGAACCCCACGATTAGTTTCCAGTCTGTAATTCAGTCCAGAGTATCTTTTATTCTATACATAAACCAAACCCCCAAAACCTTTCTCCACCTGAACCCTTGCTACAACTATATAAAACATTGCTGGAAAAGCTCACCAGATCTGGCAACAACTGTGAAGAAAAGATCCGTTAATGTTTCGGGTCCAGTGACCCTTCCTCAGAACTTCCTCTGTTCTGATGAAGGGTCACCAGACCCGGAATATTAACTCTGATTTTTTATTTTGTTCCTGGTTTACGGTATCTGCTGATCTTTTGGATTTTATATAAAGCATTGGTCAGGCCACATCTGCAGTTCTGTGTGCCCACACCACAGGAAGGATGTGGTTGCACTGGAGGGGGTGCAGAGGAGACTCACCAGGATGTTGCCTGGGATGAAAAGTCTCTGTTACGAGGAGGGTCTTGATAGGCTGCATTGTTTTCCCTGGAACAGAGGAACCTGAGGGGTTTCTGATTTGAAGTACACTAAATTATGAGAGGCATAAACAGGGTAGATTGTGAGAATCTTTTGCCCATGGCAGACTAGCCTACGACCAGAGGGCATGGGTTTAAGTGAGGTTCCCTTTAGAAGTTGGCATCATCAGAACAGATATGATGGAGACAGAGGAACTGGGAGAATGGAGTCGTGACTTTACAGGAAGCGGGTGTGAGGATGTACAGTGAAAGTAACTGTGGGAGTTGGTGGATTTATAGTGAATAATGTCGGACAGCCTACTCCCAGAAATGGAAACAGCTGTGTTGAGGAAGTGAAGACAGGAGTCAGAGATGAACCAGATAAAAGTGGAAATTGGAAGCAAAATTGATAAACTTTTCCAATTCCAGACAAGAGAGGGAAATAGCACCTATGATGTTATCAATATACTGGAGAAAGAATATGTGGGTGGGGCCGGAGTAGGACTGGAGCAAGGAATGTTCCATCTGCCCCACGAAGAGACAGGCATAACTGGGGTCCATGCAGGTCCCAGTGGCCCACCCTGTGATCTGATGAAGCTAAAAGGCCAGAGGGAGGGGTCCAGGTGGAGGGAGATTGTTGGAGGTGTGCAAAGGGGTCTGTGGGACAGGGAGAGGGCTCCTGTCCAATGAATTGGGCATGGATGCAGAGACAAAGAGTTCAACATCATATCATACCCAAAATTCATTGAGATGGAGATTGAGGGATAAAACTGAGTCCATTACTGAATACAGAACATATAGGATCAGAAGGAATAGTGAAAAAATGACAGGAGGTGGGGTTGGGAGAGGGGATGGGAGGAAGCTTCCAGAGGGCTGTGGGTATTTCTGAAATGTTGCATCTTGTGTGCCGTAATGCCCAAAGGAGAAAGAAAATGTTTTCTTGTTAGAATGTCAAATGAGCCGGAGGATAATGTGGAACTGGGCGCAGTGTAGCTCTGAGCCAGCGTAAGGCTGTACTGATGGAGAGGGAGGTCAAGCGTGTGCATATGGCGATGCATGGCAAGAAACTCCTAACTCGCTCTGACCTGGTGATTCAGTTCATAGGGCTATGGGTTCAGGTTTAAACTAAATAGTGGGGGCAGGGGAATGGGTTCAGTTCCATGGAAAATTATGGAAAAAGTTAAAGTGGAAGTGATTAATGTTTACAGAACAGGTGACAGGACAGAGAATATGGAAGGGGTTAGGAATCTAACTTCAGGCATAGCAGATAAGGAGACAACTATGAGAAGGGGGACAGCCAATGCGGGACTGAGGATGTTATACTTAATTACACACAGGAAACAAAACAAGGTAAATGAGCTCGTAGTGCAGATTGAAATTGCCAGGTCCAACATTGTGGGAATCACAGAAATGTGGCTCTATTGGGATCAGGGCTGGGAACTAAATATCCAAGGATACACATCCTATCAAAAGGATAGGCCAATAGGCAGAGGGGACGGTGTTGCCTTGTTAGTTAGAAATGAAATTAAATTGATGGCAAGAAACGACATAGGGTCAGAAAGTGTAAAATCCGTGGGGGTAGAGTTGGGGAACAGTAAAGGAAAAAAGACCCTGATGGGAGTTATATACAGGCCTCCTAGCAGTAGTCAGGATGTGGGGAAGAAAATAAATCGGAGATAGAAAAGGCAGATAAGAAAGGCACCATTACAGTAATCATGGGGGTCTTCAATATGCAGGTGGACTGGGAAAATCAACTAGGGAACAAGGCAGTTTTGGGCTTAGTGATGTGTAATGAGGCAGACCTGATTAGTGAGCTTAAGGTGAAGGAACCCAGAGGGGTCAGTGACCATACTATGATAGAGATCACCCCGTGGTTTGAGCAGGAGAAGCTGGAATCAGACGTAAGGGTATTACAATTGAGTAAAAAGAACTGCAAAGACATGGGGGAGGAGCTGGTCAGAGTTGATTGGAATGGGGGTCCCTAGCAGGGAAGACGGTGGGGCAGCAATGGCAGGAGTTTCGGGGGGTAATTTGGGAGGCACAGCAGAAATTCATCCCAAGGAAGAAGAAACATATTCAGGGGAGGATGAGGTAACTGTGGCTGACAGGGAAATCAGGAACAGCATAAAAGCAAAAGGAAAAGCACGCAATAAGGAGAAGATTAGTGTGAAGCCACAGGATTGGGAAGCCTTTAAAACCAGCAGAGGACATCTAAAAAAACAGCAAGGGGGAGAAGATGAAACAAAAGGGTAAGGTAGCTAGTGATATACAAGAAAATTGCAAGAGATTTTTTAGATTGATAAAAGGTAAGGATGAGGCAAGAGTGGACATTGGAACCACTGGAAAATTAGGCTGGAGAAGTAACAATGGGGAACAAGAAATGGCAGAGGAACTGAACAGGTACTTTGCATCAGTTTTCACAAATGAAGAACCAACAGCATACCAGAACTTCAAGAGAGTCGGGGGACTTAGAAGCAAATGGACTTATTAGCAATAGACAGCACGGTGTTGTGGGGACAAGGTTGTGCCTCACTAACTTGCTTGAGTTTTTTGAGGAGGTGATGAAGATGATTGATGAGGGAAAGCAGTTGATGCTGTCTGCGTGGACTTCAGTAAAACCTTTGACAAGGTCCGTCATGGCAGACTGGTACAAAACGTGAATTCACATGGTATCGGGGTGAGCTGGCAAGATGGATACAGAACTGACTTAGTCATAGGAGACGGAGGTAGTGGTGGAAGGATTCTTTTCGGAATGGAGGGTTGTGACTAGTGGTGTCCCATAGAGATCACTGCTGGGACCTCTGCTGTTCATGGTCTACATAAATGATTTGGAGGAAAATGTAGCTGGTCTAATTAGTACGTTTGCGGATGATACAAAGATTGCTAGAGTTTCGTATAGTGAGGAGGATTGTCAGAGGATACAGCAGGATATAGGTCAGTTGGAGGCATGGGCAGAAAAATAGCAGATGGAGTTTAATCTTGACAAATATGAGGTGATGTATTTTGGAAGGTCAAGTACAGGTGCAAATTATACAGTGAATTGATATGTGGAGGTGTGCAGGACCACAGATCACTGAAGGTGGCAACACCGGTAGATAAGGTAGCAAAAAAGGCTTATGGCATGCTCGCCCTTATCGGAAGGGGCATTGAGTATAAGGATAGGCAAGTTATGCTGCAGATTTATGGAACTTTAGTTCGGCCACGCTTGGAATATTGTGTACAGTTCTGGTCACCACACTATCAGAAGGATGTGGATGCTTTGGGTATGGTACAGAAAAGGTTTACCAGGATGTTGCCTGGTACAGGGGATTTTAGCTATGAAGATTCGGTGGATAGACTGGGTTTGTTTTCACTGGAACACAGGAGGGTGAGGGGCGACCAGATAGAAGTTTATAAGATTGCGAAGGGCACGGATAGAGTGGAAAGTATAAGGCTTTTTTCCCAGAGCGGAGGGGTCAATTACCAGAGGGACACCGGTTCAAGGTGCCAGGAAGGATGTTTAAAAGAGATGTGTGAGGCACACAAAGGGTGGTGAGTGCCTGGAACACGCTGCCAGAGGTGGTGTTAGAAGCAGACACAATAACAGTATTCAAGAAGCACCTGGGCAAATACACAAATAGGAGGGGAATAGAGGGATGTAGATCCTGTAAGTGAAGACAGTTTGAGGACAGAAGGGCGAAATGTACTGGTGCAGGCTTGAAGGGCCAAAGGGCCTGTTCCTATGCTGTATTGCTCTTTGTTCTAGGGGGCAGAGGTTAGTGTAGTGGCCATCGCTAACGGGAGGGTAGTGGGGAAGCTGAAAGGTCTGAAGGTGGATAAATCACCCAGACTGGATGGACAATACCCCAGGATTCTGAAGGAGGTAACTGAGGAGATTGTGGAGACATTGGTGGGGATCTTTCAGGAATCACTGGGGTCCGGGAGGGTCCCAGAGGACTGGAAAGTGGCTAACGTAACCCTTCTGTTTAAGAAGGGGATGAGGCAGAATACCGGAAATTATTAGTCAGTTAGCCTGACCTCAGTTGTTGGTAAGGTTTCTTCAGCCCATTATTAAGGAAGTAATTGTGGAGTACTTACAAGTACATGATAAAATAGGGCAGAGTCAGCATGGCTTCATCAAGGGGAGATCATGCCTGACAAATCTGTTAGAATTCTTTGAGAACTAATGAGTAAGTTGGACAAAGGAGAGCCAGTGGATGTGATGTATTTGGATTTCCAGAAGGCCTTTGACAAGGTGCTGCACAGGAAACTGAACCCTGGATTCCAACAAAGCTTGCACCTCATTATCCTAACAATGGCCATGCTGAGTTCTTAAATTCCATTCCAGAGGCTGATGAGAATATGGAATTTGCTACCACTGGGAATGCTAGACCTGAATAGATCTGTACTCAATGGAGTTCAGAAGGATGAGGGGGGAATGTGACTGAAACTTACAGAATACTGGGAGGCCTGGATAGGGTGAATATGGGCAAGATGTTTCCACTAGTAGGAGAGACTAGGACCCGAGGGCACAGCCTCCGAATGAAGGGATGAGATGAGGAGGAATTTCTTCAGCCAGAGGATGGGGAATATTTGGGACTCATTGCTGCAGAGGGCTGTGGAGGCTGAGTCATTGAGTGTATTTAAGTCAGAGACAGAGAAGTTCTTGATTACTCTAGGGATCAAGGGTTACCGGGAGGAGGCAGGAGAATGGGGATTGAGAAACATATTAAATGGTGAAGTAGACTCGATGGGCTGAATGGTAAAGTATGTAATGTCCAGGGTTTTTTTCTTTCAGAGAGTAGTAAATCTGAGAAATTCTTTAATACAGAGAGCTGTCAAGGCTTGATCGTTAAGTATATTCAGGGCTGAGATAGAGAGAATTTTAACAGGAAGGGAATCAAAGACTATGGGGAAAAGACAAGAAAGTGGAGTTGAGGACTATCAGATCAGCCGTGATCTCACTGAATGGGGAACAGACTCAATGGGCTGATTTGTCTACTTCTGTTTCTTTGTCTTATGGTCAAGAAATTAACAATAAATCTATTCTTAATTGAATTTAAAGGAAAAACTCCTTTTGGAATTTCTTGCAGATACGACCTGAGGATTCGTTTCCTTCCTAAAGACATCATGGAGAGTTTTAAACAAGACCGAACTACTCTGTTGTGTTATTATCAGCAGGTCAGTGAGCATCCCTCTGTGTGCAATCCTCTGCCTCTCACCTTTGGCACATTACAGGTAAACTGGCACACCACACTGCAAGCTAAATATTCAGGAGAATGTGACAAGGACAGGCAGGCAGGAAGGAATGGTGGTGTACATTGTTGATACAGTGTGCAATATGTACAATGGCAAAAAATGATCTTGGATTGAAAGGCATAACATCCGTCAGGGTGAAGGTAAGAAACAATATGGGAAAGAAGACATCGGTGCAAGTAATCTATAGGCCACTAACAGGAGTAGAATCTAGAAGGACAAGGGCAGCAGATACATGGGAACATCACCCACTGCGAGTTTCCCTCCAAGCCACTCGCTATCCTGACTTGGAAATATATCGCCGTTCCTTCAATGTCACGGGCCAAAATCCTGGAATTCCCTCTCTAAGGGCATTGTGGGTCAACCAATAGCACATGGACTGTAACAGTTCAAGAAGGCAGCTCACCACCATCTTCTCAAGGGCAACTAGGGAAGGGCAATAAATGCAGGCCAGCCACGATGCCCACATCCCACAAATGAATAAATTAAACAAAACTGAGAGCAAATCAAGAGATGATGAGGGGATGTAGCAAAGGCAGCCCATTATTCATGGGTGACTTTATGTACATTGGGATCTTCAGACTGGTAAAGAAACCCACAAGGAAGAATACGTAGAGTGCATTCAGTTTCCTTGAACAATATGTCATGGATTCAATCAGATATCAGATATTTTGAATCATGCAATGTGTAATGAGGCAGGTTTAATAAATACTTTAAAATACTTTTGAAAGTAATATCAAGACGGTCAACAAAAGTGTCTTTAATTATATAAAAAGGAAGAGAGAGGCAAAAATGAACATTTAGAAAATGAGGCTGGGGAAATAAAAATGGGGAAGCAGGAAGTAGCAGGGAAGTTGAATAAATACTTTGCATCACTCTCCACCTTAGCAGACATAAATAACATTCCAAAATTACTAAATATTCAAGGGACAGAAGGAAGAAAGGGGATACATTCAATAGCTCTCACGAGAGAAAAGATGCTTGGGAACTGAATGGGCTAAAGACCACTAAATCTCCAGACATGATGGGATGTATCCTTGGATGTTAAAGGAAGTAGCTACAGAGGTAGTGAATGCACTGGGAGTAATCTTCCAGGAATCCTTAGATTCTGGAAAGTCCCAAAGGTTTGGAAAACTGTCAATGTAACAGCTTTATTTAAAAAGGGAAGGAGACAAAGCACCACTAACTGAGTCAGTTAACTTCATATCTGTTATCGGGAGAATGTTAAGTCTGTTATGATGGGTATAATCACAGAACATTTTGAAATGCATGACATGAACAAGCAGTGTCAGTGCTGCTTCATGCCTGAGGCCTTTAATCGAATTATTTGTGGAGTTCACAAGCTGAATAGATAACAAGGAAGCAGTAGTTGTAATATATTTGGGTTTACAAAATGCATTTGATATGATAGTGCACGTTAGACTTCTTAATGAGGCAAGAGCCCATTGATGTTGGGGGCGGGGGGTGGGGGGTGGCACATTAGCATGTAGAGAGCATTGGCTAAATAATAGACAGAAAGTTGAGATAAAGGGGGCATTTTCAGGGTGGCAACCTGGTATCCCACAGGGATAGGAACATAGAAAATGGGAGCAGGAGTAGGCCATTCAGCCCTTCAAGGCCACTCCACCATTCCACATAATCATCCAACTCCGTCCCCTGTTCCTGCTTTGTCCCCTTTGATCCCTTTAGTCCTGGGAACAATATCAAACTTCTTCATGAAAACATTTAATCACCCCCTGAGCTTAAAACAGGTTCTCATCGATGAGACTGTTACTTCAGAAAGATGGTTGAGAGTGAAATAGTTTCCTGTTGGTTTTTCAGGCAGTGCATTCAGCAACCATGCTCTGATATTTTCCTGACAAAGCTGACTGTTGTTCTTGGCTGCATTTAATGGCGTTCTCAAAACTTCAGCTCTTGTGGAAGTGTGAAGATGGGTTCACACTTGGGTAGAATGCGGCTTTACATCCTTTCTTTGAACAGGGCCTTCTGCATTTCCTCTGTCACATTAGCTGCCTCAATTCTAGTCTTTAGCTTTTCATTAGCACATTGGTGACCATACTCAGTATAGCACGCAATATTGGCCTACATTATATGGAGGAGTAGTTGGTAACAGGCTTGTGCCAGCAAACAGTTTTTAAAAATTTTTTCATGGGATGTGGGTGTCATTGGCTGGGCCAGTATTTATTGCTTGTCCCCATTTGCCCCTTGAGAATGTGGTGGTCAGCTATCTTCCTGAACTGCTGAAGTGCATGTGCTGTAGGGGAGGGAGGTCACCATTGACCAGAAGCTGAACTGGTATCACCATATAACCACAGTGGCTACAAGAGTAGAGCGGAGTCTGGGAATACTGTGGCAAGTAAGTCCACTCCTGACTCACCAAAGCTTGTTCTTCATGTACAAGGTACAGTCAGGATGCTGTTAAGGAGGGAATTCCAGGATTTTGACCCAGAGACAGTGAAGGAACTGCGATATATTTTCCAAGTCAGGATGGTGAATGGCTTGGAGGGGAACTTGCAGGTGGTTGGTGTTCCCATATATCTGCTACCCTTGTCCTCTCGGATGGAAGTGGTTGTGAGTTTGGAAGGTGCTGTCTAAGGATCTTTGGTGAATTTCTGCAGTGTATCTTGTAGACAGTACACACTGCTGTTACTGAGCGTCGGTGGTGGAGGGAGTGGATGCTTGTGGATGTTGTGCCAATCAAGTGGCTGCTTTGTCCTGGATGGTGTTGAGCTTCTTGAGTGTTGTTGGGGCTGCACTCATCCAGGCAAGTGGGGAGTATTCCATCACACTCCTGACTTGTGCCTTGTAGATGGTGAACAGGCTTCGGGGAGTCAGGAGGTGAGTTACTCACTGCAGGATTCCCAGCTTCTGACCTGCTCTTGTAGCCACTGTGTTTATGACTAGTTTCTGGTCAATGATAATCCAGGGATGTTGATAGTGGGGGATTCAATGATGGCGAGACCATCGAATATCAAGGAACAGTGTGGTTAGATTGTCTCTTATTGGTGATGGTCATAGCCTGACATTTGTGTGTTACAAATGTTACTTACCAATTGCCAGCCCAAGCTTGGATATTATCAGGATCTTGTTGCATTTAAACATCACAGAATTATCATAAAAAGAGGCCATTCAGCCCATTGAGTCTGCACCCACCTTCTGAAGAAAATCCCACCCATGTCATCACCTTCAGTTCATCACTTGCTAAGTTACAGCTCTTAACTAAAACACACTAATATTCCTTCAGGAAACACAGCCCGGTAATTATCTAATGATTAGGTCACCATCCAACCTTTTAATAGAGCAGCCTTTATGCGTTTACTGTCACATTTTGGTTGACCTGATGATTTCAGGGTCCTTGAGCTCTCCAGGGTACATTACAGTTTAATCAGATTACAGTGTCTCATTAGCTGACACTGTCTTGACAGGTTCGCAGTGACTACATGCAGGAGGTTGCAGCTCAAGTCAATCAGGAGACAGCCATGAAGCTGGGCTGCCTGGAGATCAGGTAAGACTCCCTCTTTAAGGAATGGGGCAGTGTGCTGAGCTCCACCTCACCCTCCGTTTCCACCTGAAGCCAATGGGGAACTCGGGTGAATGGCAGCAGGGCAGCTCCTTTCACTGTATCCCATTGGTGGGCAATTGTCAAACCTGGTGCACAGGGTTTTGGTAACCTGATAAAGACATTGAACAGAGTGGAAACAGAGAAGAATAAAGATCTCAAAACCAGGTGCAACCTCAACATGTTGGCTCGAGATTTGAGATCATTCTCTTTCTGTTCCTAAGCTCAGTTCACTCAACTTTATATCATCTCCAAACCTGAAGGAGAAACAAGTAAATTAGGAGAAATGAGGCTTTGTGCTTCTTAACATTAAGGACATTTCTACAAAAAAATCACAAAGCCCCTGAAACAGTGAGTCTCCGTTCAGAATTAAAGCGAGTTTATTTAATTCCAATTACTCCTGATTTACTGGTTAATGAGGCTCTGATTTCTGATTGGAAGTATGCCCTTGGCATCCAGGTCTGCCTGTCTCAATCAGCTAAAAACTGCTCCATGCTAAACATCTTAACAGTCATGCAGGAAACATCAATTCTAATTAAAAATGAGAAAAAAAAAAACTGGATTATCTTCTGTGAAGAAATTCGGCAGCAATCAGTGAAATTATAACGAGAATTGCAAGCACGGTTGATGGTCATTCTGTGTAATGGAAACTCTGAAGGGAAACTTCTTGTTATCATTGAAGTGACGGAGACTGTGGATTGACAGTATGTGTTAGCCCCACATGCCATCTTTCCGATTTCTCTGAACGCTGCCTGATGTGATACTGAGTCATTGAGAGTTTGCTGGTAAGCAGGCAGCTCGGCTTCCTGTGATCTCTTTGCTCAACTCCTTATGGCCAGCAATGTTATCACCAAAATAAAATGTATCACAGTCTGCAGCTTTATTTTCTGAAGGTGAAACACATCTCCGTGCTCTTGACATTCATACTTAAAATGTTATGGTTTTACTGGCTCTATAAGCTTGCAGCAATCTGCAGCCAGTTACTGAGAGGTGTGCGGTTCAGATAGTAACCAGCTAGTAATTCAGCAACACTCCCTGTTCATCAGGTCAAATTAATAATATCAATATGTCATCGAAACAGCCCCTGTCCCCTAGCACCCTGTGTTACTGACTGTATTCCTACTGATGTTAATCCCTCTCTCTCACACTGTCACTCAGTAACCCCTCTCCCCCCACAGCACCCTATGTTACTGACGGTATTCCTACTGATGTTAATCCCTCTCCCTCACACTGTCACTCAGTAACCCCTCTCCGCCCCCCCAGCGCCCTGTGTTACTGACTGTATCCCTACTGATGTTAATCCCTCTCCCTCACACTGTCACTCAGTTTCCTCTCCTTCACATTGTTGGAACCAGACCACAGTTTCATGTGCCTTGCTAACCTTATGGTGGTGAAGTTTTGAATAAATGTTTTCTGTTTTTACTGCTTGCTTTCAGGAGGTTTTATAAGGACATGCCCCCGAAGGCACTGGAGAAGAAATCTAATTTTGATTTGTTGGAGTAAGTGTGGGCACTGTCGGGATTTCAGACAAATGGGGGACTGAGGAAGTGCTTACTGTGTCTCTGCCTGTGTTTCTGATCTCATGAGCTGGTCTCTGAGAAAACATAATCTGGAAGTCCAGTCGAACTTCCACAATCGCATTTTGATATTCCTTTCATCAGAATGTAACTCACTTGTGTATAACCAGGTCTCCCTCAGAGCCTGGGTCCTGATCCAGATGTGACAGGGTCCTGATCCAGATGTGACAGGGTCCTGATCCAGATGTGACAGGGTCTCCTGTCAATGACCTGTCTGTTGTTTTTGAGTGCGTAAGCTGCACTTGTGTTCTGATGAGACACAGACAATGCAGCCGCTATGTAACGCCACATTTGTTCAACCTATTCTTTTCTGTTACAGAAAGGAGGTTGGTCTCGATTTGTTCTTTCCTAAACAGCTGCAAGACAGTATGAAGGTAGGTAACCATCTCTGCTAATAACCTATTTGTTCCTCATTCTGGTCTCATTGTTTGTCAATGGGAGACTTTTTAAAGATGTTAATGGGAACAGACCGGGTAATTGGGACAGAAAATATTTCTGAGAATCCAGAAATAGGAAGTGTGTCTTATACCTCACTGGGGCAGCATGCTGGAACTGAAGTCCCACTGTTCTGGAGTCACCACCCAAAATTAAAGGTTTCAATTCCTCAATTTCCTAATTTTAAGACTCAGGATGACAGAAAGCACAAACCAGGTTTATCTCCTTAACAAGAGTTCCTGTTCATTACAAAGAAATAGAATCTAGTTACAGGGAAACAATGATGAGCTGTTGACATGTAACTACTTTATAAAACCCATGTCCTGTTATAAACTCCTCCTTACACACATATAGACTGATATAGACAGATAAAAATATGGGTGTTATGGACAGAGGGAAAGACTGGGAAGACAGTTCAGAGTTCCCTGTCCACAGGGTTTTCTGAGATGATTCTTGTGCTGCTCAGACACTGCTTCTCAATCTTCCTTTTCCAGATGCTTTCACTTATTTACAGGAGGCACAGGAGGACTGATTCACACTTATAGCAGCTCTCTGTCTGATTCATTAAAAGTTGCAGCTTACAGGAACTGCTGAAGGCTTATAGTGCTGTTTACTGCAGAGAACAGAGACAGCTCCGGAGCTGGTGGAGATCTGATGGCTTCCCTGTATCTTGTTCATGGTCCCAAAGCTGTTCAGTCTGTTACATTGCTCACATTGTCATTGAGAGGCAGAAGGCCCTTGGCCTGTGAACATGTGACCAGTTACTGATAACAATCAGCTACCTGTTGATGGTTAAATCTCCATTTTTTACATACCCTCCTGCTCCACTCCCTCCCTCTCCACCATCTAGCTCTACCTGGTCTGTAAACCCTGTCCAACTACTGCCCCACAGTCAGCTGTGTAAACAGCACTTACAGTGAGGATCAGGTGACTTGATTTCAGAAAGTGCAACAATCCCTTGATGTTCCTTAGGTTTTTAAAAGTGTTCCTTTCCCATTTCATTCCACAATCAAAAATACAGAAAGATAAAAATCCATGACCTGTATAATGGTCCAAAAATTAGATTCATGCATTTTAGAAGAAGTCAGAAACACTAATTATCAGAAAAAGCTGTTCAAGTTTGAACACACTTGAGCAAATGGGAGGGTGATGTGAGTTCGGTTGTTAGTTTTAAATCGAGATTGATCAGTTTTTAATCAGCCAAGTTTACAGGGTATCAGACAAAGCCAGGCCTATGGACTTTAGATAAGTCTTGATCTCACTGAAAGATGGGATAGACTCAAGGGGC
This sequence comes from Rhincodon typus, assembly GCF_021869965.1. Taxonomy (NCBI): domain Eukaryota; kingdom Metazoa; phylum Chordata; class Chondrichthyes; order Orectolobiformes; family Rhincodontidae; genus Rhincodon; species Rhincodon typus. The sequence continues at coordinate 91,060,697 of NC_063340.1, forward strand.
TGAATGGTCAACTGTCTTACTGTTGTGCAGCTGTTAGTTTTACCTGGCCTTTGTTCAACTCTGCAACAAGATTCTCTTTTGCAGATGATCATTCTCCACATTGTTTTTACCATTCTCTTACGGTGGGCTGCGGGCAGGAGGAGGAATGGGGTCATGGGCCAGACCACAATCTGGTGCACATTCCTCATAGCCCTCAAGAAGATGGAGTGTGATTGGACCTTTCATCCAGCAAACTTTCACTTGACGTTGTGTCAATGCTGTAGGAAAGGTCTTTGTCTCTGATATCAGCTGCTGGGAAGGTTGAAATCCCAGCGGAGGAGAACAAGATTCCAGCTCACTCTGCTCGTTCTCGCTGTGTTTCTTTAGAATGCTGAATTTAATAATTTGCATCCTTTAGCTCAAGCATTTCATCGCACCAGAAATCTAACCACTGCTACGTAACACACACTGTTTCCTCTAAGCTTTGTCAGCTATCATCATTGAGCTGTCGTTATCCTGGGTCCTCTTCTGTACCCTGTAGTCTCCTGCTATCCAACGTAGTGAGTTTGCACATTCTCCCCGTGTCTGTGTGGATTTCTGCCAGGTGCTCTGGTGTGGTCCCACAGTCCAAAAATGTGCAGGTTAGGTGGATTGGCTGTGGGAAATTACCCATCATGTTCAGGGATGTGTAGTTAGCCCTGGGAAATGCAGGGTTACAGGGATAGGGTAGGGGGAAGGATCTGGGTGGGATGCTCTTCGGAGTTGGTGTGGAATCATTGGGCCAAATGGCCTGTTTCCACACTGAAGAGCTTCTCAGTATTCTCTGCCATACCCTGTAGTCCCGTGCAATCTCCTGCAGTCCTGTGTCATACTCTGCAGGTCCAATGCAGCACCCTGTAGCTCGGTGCGTCCAGGAAGAATTATACTGCTCTTTTTCAAACGATGTAGGGAACCTGGGAGGGGAGGCCATGTCTTTGTTTTCCATCTTCTCCGTAAGCGGGAAGCATGAAAACTGCAGCACTCCTTCAGTGCAGCGAGGAATAGTGTACACTGAGCAAAACCTGACACAGCAAAGTGCAGGAACAAAACAATTACTTTCACTAGTTATAAAGACAGTTAGAGCAGGCTGTTAGGAGTTTTCGTGCCTTGTTGGAATGCTGCCAGATCACAGCTTGAATAATGAGCTGCTGAAAGCAGGAACCGTCTCACGCTGTCTCTTTGCTCCTACCCACAGGCCAAGCATTTGCGTAAACTTATCCAGCAAACCTTCCTGCAGTTTAGCCAGTTCAAGGAAGATGAATGCATTTCCAAGTTTTTCGAAATCCTTCGCACTGTCACCAATTTTGAACAAGAACATTATAAATGTGAACTGGGTGTAAGTCCATTCGGAAATTTCTGCTCACTGCTCTGTGACTGTCCTTCTACAATAGCTCTCATTGTGATGTTGAGTTGTGGAAATGAGAGGAAGCTTCAACTGTTATTATTTTGATAAATGTGACTCCTTTCATCTTTTAAACAAAAAAGACCTCCCAACCTGGATTCCTTCATCTCCTCTCCCAACACAGTGTTTACTCAGTTTTCACTGAGATTAAATCTCAGCTGGTGATATGTCTTTGCCCTTTCTGCCTGTTCCCTGAGAAGAACACAGTGGCTTCAGGAACACAGTTTCTCTGAGCAGGACCTTGTCTCGGTGAGCTGTCAGCACACTGAAACAGCTTCTGTCTGTTTTAAAATGGAAACAGCTTGCATTTATCTGATACATCAAAACAAGAAGATACATTCTCTACACATTATAGTGCTCCCCATGCTTCTACCCCCAACACAACCTCAAACTGATTTCACCTTCAGTGACTTACAGACTCCTTTACCATGGCATTAGCCATGGAGACAGTGATCTGTGAGGCATTGACAAACATGATCAGTCGATTGAGTTTGTTAACCTCCTCACAAAGACAGTTTTAACCAATCCATAGTCTAGCAGCATGGTGAGTCCAATCTGATGGACCTGAGTGAAATCGGAAAATCAAATCCATCTCAGCAACTGACTCCCTCCAATTTAGGAATACTTCCCTTGACTCCTGCTTACTCTCTCTCTCTGTCTCTCACTCTCTCTCTATCTCTCTCCCCCATCACGCTCTCTGTCTGTCTCTCTCTCTCTCTCTCTCTACCTCTATCTCTCTCTCCCACTTTCTCTTTCTCTGTTTCTCTCTGCCCCTCTCTGTCTTTTCTGTCTCTCCCCCGCCATCTTCCCCTCATCTCCCCCCCCCCTCTCCCCCCCTCCCCCCCACCCCCTCTCCCCCCACCCCCTTTTCTCTCTTCTCTATCTGTCCCTCTCAGTCCCCTTCTCTCTCCCTCATTCTCTCCATGCCTCCCTCACTCCCTTCCCCACCCCCCCTTTCATTCCCTCTGCCCCTGTTCCCCTCCTATTCCTCTCTCCCTCACATCCTCTCTCACTCTCTCCCTGTGTTTCCTGGGAGATCTTTGGAATACAAGAAGACTTTCACTCTGCAGTGTTTTCTCAATGTGTACTCTACTCTTTCACATTCTCCCTATCCTCTGCCTCCCTCTCACTCTCTCCTTCTTTCTGAGATATCTTTTTTCACCTTCTCCTCATTTCTTGCTGTCTCCTTCCCCCAACCTCTTTGTCTTCAATTTCTCCTTCCATTTCTCTTCCCTACTCTTTCTGTCTCTCTCTGTGCTGTTCAAACGAAAATTCTGAATTCGGGCTCTAAGTTGAGTTTTCCCTCCTGTACTGTGCCATGAACTGCAGTCACTCTCACCCAATCATTTGGATGGTGCCGTGCTCGGTATATCAGCTTGTCTCTGATGTTCTCACCAAACACTGTGGACATCAAACATCCTCTCCGCCCACTCACCAGCACAGCTCCATCCTGTTGTGAGTGTGCAGTTTTGACTCTCTGCAGCCTGTAGTTCTCTCAGTGAGCTGCCACCACGTCATTGTCTTAAAACCCGACGCAGCACCCTGAAGTAATCCTCCTGGCTGGTTGTTAAGTGCAGTGCCAAGGGAGTGCTGCACTGCCTAAGGTCCTGCCCTTACAAAGAGTTGTTCAGGAATGTTTCACCCCTCTTTGAATGTTGTGCCATTATAGATTTTCACTTTGTCCTGTGCTCTCCCCTCTGCCGTCCTCAAATCGTCCAACGTTCATAATGAAATTATCACTGTGTAGAGTTTGTTAAAGTGTTTGATGTTTTAAATACCTCCTCCGTGAAATTCCTGTGTGCTGGTGTCACACTCCGATTATTTCTGCATTCTGCCTTTCAGCAAGGATGGATCATCACTGTGGAACTGGTCATTGGACGTCATGGAATCGGCCAAGTGATCAATAAGGACGGAGTGAGTACAGAGACTGTATCATTCAGATTTCCAGCAGAGGTCTCTGTTCAGGCTGGAACCACAGACAGTGAGTGAGGAATTTAGCAAAGTCGAGGAGTGAGACACATTGACTAGCACACTCCAACTGGCTTATTTTCATCTTGTTTGTTTATGGGATGTGGGCATTGCTAGCTGGGCCAGCATTTCTTGCCTGTCCCTAGTTGCCCCTTGAGAAGGTGGGGGTGAGTTGCCTCCTTGAACCACTGCAGTCCATGTGCTTTGGGTTGACCCAACAATGCCCTTAAGGAAGGAATTCCAAGACATGGACCTAGCAACAGTGAGGGAATGGTGATGTATTTCCAAGTCGGGGTAAGGAGGTGGAAATATTGGAGGGAGTGCAATGTCAGTTTACTCTCACCCTGATAATTGCTATCCCTGGGCTGTTTACCTCTTGCAGACAGTGTTCACCCAGAGCAGGTCTGAGATACCCACGGTCATTATCTGTACTGGAGGTGTCTGAGATTCACTAGTTGTGGGGAGCAGAGACTAACCCCATGATATGATTAAGATGTGTTTTATAACAATGGCATGCTATTTACCAAATTAAAGTAAGTTAAATATTGTTTTATGTTTCGATCCTGAATAGCCTATCACCTTGGCAGAATTCAGCCAAATCAAGTCGATTAATTTTCTCCATTCAGAGGGTGAAAAGAAAGCTTCCCTTCAGCTCGAAATTAAAGGAGCCCCACAGGTACTGACATTCTCACATTGCTCAACAAATGACCCCCATCCAACTTCAATTGTTAACGTTCTTTCTATTATTTCAGCGAAGTCCAGAACTTTTCTGACAGTTTTAGTATGGAAAGGCAAAATGTGATAGCACAGGCTTAAAGGGCCAAAGGGCCTGTTCATGTGCTGTATTGTTCATTGTTCTGAAGAAGGGTTGCTGGACTTGAACCTTTAACTATTTCTCCCCCGACAGGTGCTGCCAGACCTGCTGAGTTTATCCAGCATGCTCAGATTTTGTTTGTTGAATCCACCTTCAATGATTCTGTTAACCTTGTTGTTCAAATGTCAGTTTGTCCAGTGCCTATGAAACCTGTCCCTGGAGTATCTCTGATTGTGCTATTTAACTGGGTGAGGCAGCGTGATGGTATCCCAGCTATGGTGGAGGATTGTGTTCATTATGATCCCATTATTATCTGAGAGCCGTGCTGGGAGAGCCCAGTGTTTGCACCTAAACCAGGATGGGGAGAGGGTTCAGGCTGTTAGTATGGAAAACATTCTGGGTGTAGGGAAAGGGACTATGTTTGTTATAAGTCTGCACACTACTGGTGAATGGGAAAGAGGCTGTCATTCTGTAAAGTGGGCACGAATGGCCAAGTACTTGGGTATCTTAAAACAATTAGATTTTTGGAATTTATTACAATGGGAAGAAGTTTGATTTTTTTTCTATTATGCGTTCACGGGTTGAGGGTGTCACTGGCTGGGCAGCATTTATTGCCCATCCCTAATTGCCCAGAGGGCAGTTAAGAGTCAACCACATTGCTGTGGGTCTGGAGTCACATGTGGGCCAGACCAGGTAACAATGGCAGTTTCTTTCCCTAAAGGATATTATTGAACCAGATGGGTTTTTCCAACAATCGGCAATGGATTTATGGTCATCATTAGATTCTTAATTCCAGATATTTCTTGAATTCAAATTCCACCATCTGCTGTGGCAGGATTCGAACCCGGGATGTTATCTGGGTTTGTTGATTAACAGTCCAGCGATAATACCACTAGGCCATCGCCTCCCCAAACAGAAATGAATGGGGAGGGGTTTAGGGATTTGGCATTCTATGGAACGAGGGTGAATGAGAACAGGTTTTAATACCACTAACATTTGAGATGATGGACTAATTCCAGACGGCTGACCAAGATTTTCTCTGTACTCTACCTTTGCTCTAGTTTCTGCAAATGATGAACAAAAGAAATAGGAGGCTGTTCGGCCCCTCGAGCCTGCTCCACCATCCAATAGGATCGTGGCTGATCCGACATTCCTCACATCCACTTTCCTGTTCTTTCCCCATAATCCTCAATTCCCCGACTGATCAAAAATCTCTGTCTCAGCCTTAAACATTCACAAAGAATCTGCCCCGAGCTCCGTGTTCCAAAGACTCACGACCCTCTGAGAGAAGAAATTCCTCCTCAGCTCAGTCTTAAATGGGTGCCCCCTTTATTCTGGGACTGTGCCCACTGGTCCTAGACTCTCCCATGAGGGGAATCATCCTCTCAGCATTGACCCTGTCAAGCCGCTTAAGAATTCGATATGTTTCAATGAGATCACCTCTCATTCTTCTAAACTCCAGTGAGTAGAGTCCCAACCTGTTTACACTTTGGTCAATAATCAATCCCTCTAAACCAGAGATCATCATTGTGAACCTTCTCTGAACAGCCTCCACTTAAATGATGCTTTTCCTTCAATAAAGGGACCAAAACTGCCCACAGTACTCCAGATGTGGTCTCCCCAGCACCTTGCACAAATACAGTAAGACTTCCCTACTCTTACACTCCAACCCCCTTTCAATAAAGGCCCACATTCCATTAGCCTTCCCGATTACCTGCTGCCCCGTGTGCGATCTTTCTGTGTTTCATGCACAAATTCCCCCAAGTCCCTTTGTGTTGTAGCTTTCTGCAGTTTTTCTCCATACAAATAATATTCTGTTCATTTGTTCTCCCTTTCAAACTGAACAACTTCACATTTTTAGTGAGACTAACCAGGTTTCCTTGAACGTCAATACTTACACATCTCAGTCGTTTTTTTTTAACTTTTGCTACCAAAATGAATATTAATATTTAGCCAATAAGACAAGCTGTCGTCTTTCTGTTAATCCTGCAGCCATTAACAATCACAACCTCATCAGTGGTGATGGCAGAGAGCATGGCGGATTTAATCGATGGTTATTGTCGTTTGGAGAGTGAAACCACCACCTCCTTCATATCGAGGCCCAAGCGAGGTAGAGACCAGTGACAACAACATGATATTCACATCCAGCTTTAATATGCCTGTCTGTATTTCTGTTTTGTTAACTGACTTTCAGAACATTCCTTGTTTGATAGACTGTAACTTGTCAATCAACCCACAACACAATTCAAGTAGATTGACCACCACACAGTCCCTGTGGAGATGAAGTCCCACCTTCACATTGAGAATACCCTCCATCGTGTTGTGCGGCACTATCACCATGCTAAATGGGACCGACTTTTCTCAGATCTATCAACTCAAGACTGGGCATCCATGAGGCTCTGTGGGCCACCAACAGCAGCAGAATTGTACTCCAGCACAATCTGTAACCTCATGGCCCGGCATATCCCCCACTCAACCATCACCATCAAGCCAGGGGTTCAACCCTGGTTCAATGGAGAGTGCAGGAGGGTATGCCAGGAGCAGTACCAGGCATACCTGAAGATGAGGTATCAACCTGGTGAAGCCACCAAACAGGACTACCTGCACGCCAAACAGTGAAAGCAGCAAGTGATAGACAGAGCTAAGTGATCCCACAATAAATGGATCAGATCTAAGCTCTGCAGTCCTGCCACATCCAGTTGTGAATGGTGGTGGACAATTAAACAACTCACTGGAGGAGGAGGCTCCACAAATATCTCCATCCTCAATGATGGAAGAGCCCAGCACATCAGTGCAAAAGATAAGGCTGAAGCTTTCGCAGCAATCTTCAGCCAGAAGTGCTGAGTGGATGATCCATCTCGGCCTCCTCCAGTGGTCCCCAGCATTACAGATACCAGTCTTCAATGAATTTGATTCACTCTACATGATATTAAGAAATGGTTGGAGTGCAGCTCCAACAGCACTTGAGAAGTTTGACACCATCCAGGACAAAGCAGCCCCCTCTTGATTGGCACCACATCCACAAGCATCCACTCCCTCCACCACCGACGCTCAGTAGCAGCAGTGTGTACTATCTACAAGATGCACTGCAGAAATTCACCAAAGATACTTAAACAGCACCTTCCAAATGCATGACCACTTCCACCTAGAAGGACAAAAGTCTCGATCACCAGTGTTCTGTGTTTGTTCTTTGAAAGACTTTGTATAGTCCTGTGGGTCTATCACTCTCCCACTAATGGTCTGTTTCATTCCCTGCAATGTTCCTCAACCAACCCTGTACTCCACAGTTGTTTGTTCCAGATGGTCCTGATTGGAAACAGAGGCAATTGTGTCATTGTTTTGGCTAATACGCTTTCCAATTCTAACATTCTACAGCTGATTGGCCGAGAATCTGTTTTTTTTGATATTAATTCTGCTGTGGCCTCTCTCCCTACAGCTCATGAACTTCCACAGCTGCCATCACAGTATGTATCAAAATCTTTTCCTCCCTTTGGCAGTCTGATTACAAACAACAACTGCAACACGGTGCATTTATGTAGCACCCGTTGATGTAGAAAAAACACCCAATGGCCTTGGTAGGAGAGTATTCTGACAATCAAGGCATGAGTTAGCAGGAGGGACGAACACAAAAGTTAAAGGATCAAGGTTCAAAGGAGCACTTGAAAGAAGGGGAGAAGTTTGGGGAGGGAATTCCCCACAAAAACAGAAATTGCTGGAAAAGCTCAGCAGGTCTGGCAGCATCTGTGGAGAGAAATCGGAGTTAACGTTTCAGGTCCAGTGACCCTTCTACAGAACTCAACCCGAAATGTTAACTCTGATTTCTCTCCACAGATGCTGCCAGACCTGCTGAGCTTTTCCAGCAATTTCTGTATTTGTTCCAGATTTATAGCACCCACAGTTCTTTTTTTTTTACTTAGGGAATTCCTGAGGCTTGGGCCAGAGCAGTTTGAGATGTGGACAGAGACAATGGTGCACATGGAGAGAGTGTTGTATGAAAAACTGTATGCAGAGCAGCTACAAGATGGGCCAGTCACTCAGCTGGGAGCATTCCAGAGGTAGGAGGGAGTGACACTGGAGGGGTGCCCCACTCAGCATTACCGCTCCCCACCCTGACCCCAGCACCTGTGACTTCTACATCCACTCCCCCCACCCCCCAATGTACCAAATTTCCTCTTTGAACCAAATTTCCAAATGCACTCACTCAGCTGTTTACCCTCACAGTGACCATGCTCCCCTTTCGGATGGGTTTGACAGGAGGAGTAGGTGAGGGAAAGCAATAGGACAGAAGAGAGAGTTGTGGGAAGGTTAGAGGGTGAGGGGGTTTAGAGATCTCAGGTGTTACAGAGCAAGCAGAAAAGGAGATAGTAAGTTGTGTAGAGAAGAAAGAGAGAGATTCAAAATCGGTGTTACTGGCAGAATATGGGTCAGGTCTGCTGAAAGTCAAGAAATCCAAATGAGGGAGAGGGTGAAGAGGAAATGCTGGAGAAAGCAGACAGGAGGCAGTGTTCATGTTCTGAGGTGATGGAATTTGATGTTGAGACCTCAAGGCTAGAAAGTGTTGAAATGAAAGGGGAGGTGCTATTCCTCAAGCTTGTATTGTGGGGAGGCAATGGCCTAGTGGTATTATTGCTGGATTGTTAATCCAGAGACCCAGATAATGTTCTGGGGACCTGGGTTCGAATCCCGCTGTGGCAGATGGTGGAGTTTGAATTCAATAAATATCTGGAATTAAGACTCTAATCATGACCATGAATCCATTGCTGATTGTCAGGTAAAACCCATCTGGTTCACTAATGTCCTTTAGGGAAGGAAACTGCCATCCTTACCTGGTCTGGCCTACATGTGACTCCAGACCCACAGCAATGTGGTTGACTCTCAACTGTCCTCTGGGCAATTAGGGATGGGCAATAAATGCTGCCTAGCCAGCAATGCCCTCATCCCATGAATGAATAAAAGGTTCATTGGAACATTGCAGCAGGTCCAGAGCTGATATGTTAGAGTGATGTTCCACAAAGCAGCCTTGTCAGTCTAAAGGAGACCGCATTGTGAGCAGTGAATGCAGTAGACTAGATTTTAAAAAGTGCAGGTAGATCGCTGCTTCACCTGGAAGGTGTGTTTGGGCGTTGGACAGTGAGGAGAGAGAAGGTGAATGGGCAAGTGTTACACCTTCTGCGATTGCAAGGGAAGGTGCTGTGGGAGAGTGGGAGAGTGGGAGAGTGGGGAAGTGCTGGGAGTGATGGAGGAGTGGGGAAG
>NC_063340.1:91070161-91073716 GCF_021869965.1 Rhincodon typus
CTGGGAGTGATGGAGGAGTGGGGGAGTGGGAGAGTGGGGAAGTGCTGTGAGCGATGGAGGAGTGGACCATGGGGTCACGGAGGGAACAGTCCATGCAGATACTGCTGAGTGAGAGGAGGGGACACAGTGTTTGGTGGGACCATCCTCCTATAGGTGGTGGAAATGGGGGAGCATGATCCTTTGAATGTGGAGATGAGTGAGGTGGAAAGTCAGGATGAGGGGAACACAATGGTTGTTCTGGGAGGGAGTGGGAGAAGTAGGGCAGAAGGGTGGGAGATTGGTTGGACACAGCTTAGGGCCCAATGAAGGGGAATCCTTAGTAGAGGGGAAAGGAGGTCATATCAGAGGCAGTAAGGTGGAAGGTGGCATCACGGGAACAGATGTGATGGAGACAGAGAAACTGGGAGGATGGAGTGTAGTCTGCACATGAAGCAGAGTGTGAGGAGGTATAGTTGAGGTAACTATGGCAGTCGGTGGGATTGTAATAATCTGATGCTCTGCAGCTATAACATTCTATTCGTGTGTCACCCTTTCATGGTATTGAAACTGACTCCATCTTTGTCTTTCTGTTTGGTTAGACCCAAGTCTGAAGCGAAAATAACTGAGGAGCCCAGAGCGATTTTATCATGCAGCAGTTTCGGTGCGTATTTCTCTGTGTTGTTACTGGGGCAGGGTGGGTAACAGGCTGCCCTGTAGATTTCAGTACACTGTCCATTAAACCACAGCACACAGGAGCAGAATGAGACCATTCAGCCCATCACATCTGCTCTACCATTCAATCATGGCTGATCTGATCATCCTAAACTCCACTCTCCCGCCTTTTCCCCATAATCATTGATTCCTCTGTGATTAAAAATCTCTCAGCCTTCAACATACTGAATGACCCAGCCTCAACAACCTCTGTGGTAAACAACTCCACAGGTTCACTCCCTTCTGAGGGAAGAAATTTCTCCCCATCTCAGTCTTAAATGAGTGACTCTTATTCTGAAATTTCACCCTCTGGTCCCAGACTGTCCCATAACAGGAAACAAAATTTCTGCATCAACACTGCCAAATATCCCAAGAATTTTGTAACTTTCGATAAGGTCACCTTTCAATCTTCTATATTCCAATGAGAACAGGCCCAACCTACTCAACCTCTCCTCATAAGACAGCCCTGTTATACCTGGTATCAGCTGAGTGAAACTGTTGCTGTTATATTTATGTGCGCGCACGGTCGCCCTGTGTGTTTGTGCGCGCACGGTCGCCCTGTGTGTTTGTGCGCGCACGGTCGCCCTGTGTGTTTGTGCGCGCACGGTCGCCCTGTGTGTGTACACTGTCACTCTGTGTACACAGGGTGCCCTGTGAGTACACCTTTTCACACGAGGTAAAAACAAGTTGGCTCTCTCCACACCTTCACTCATATGGCACTGCCCTCTGGTGGAATTCAGACACAATCACAGAGACTGAGGGAAGTGTCTCCTCGGACAGAATCCTTGATTTGCGAACAAATTGCTGAAGTACCCTGCCTCTGGAATTGACAGCATAGCAATGTTGGCTGCGACATAGCCAGAAATCCTGGTTGAGAAATAATTTATTATTCAGTATTGGGGCTGGGGTGTTCTCACTGGTCACCGGCTGGTTTTTACATGACTGTTATTTCTCAGAGACAATAGTCGAGTCCCTCGGCCTGCCTTGTTTCTCTAGGGATTTCAGGTATGGTGACTTCACCTCCTGGCAATTTGTCCTGCTTCCTGGTCACTGTGTGTGTAAAAACACCCTCCTGGTGGTTAATAACAAAACCCTCCTGTTACTGAGATCACTGATCGATTGCATAGAAACACAGGAGCAGAAGTAGGCTGTTCGGTCCATCATACCTGCTCCACCATTCATTGATTTAGATGAAGGAATTGAATGTAATGTCTCCAAGTTTGTAGATAACACAGAGCTGGGTGGGAGGGTGAGCTGTGAGGAAGATGCAGAGTTGTTTCAGTGTGAATTGGACCAGCTGAGTGAGTGGGCAAATGCTTGGCAGATGCAGGATAATGTGGTTAAATGTGAGGTTATCCAATTAGGTAACAAAAATAGGAAGGGAGATTATTATTTGAACGGCTGTAATTTAAGAGAGGGGAATGTTTGACTAGACATAGGTGTCCTCATGCACTAGTCGCTGAAAGTAAGTGTGCAGGTGTAGCAGGTGGTGAAGAAGGTATATTGTGTGTTGATCTTGATAGTGAGAGGATTCGAGTACAGGAACAGAGATGTCTTGCTGCAATTATACAAGGCCTTGGTGACGCCACATTGAAATATTGTGAGCAGTTTTGGTCTCCATTTCTGAGGAAGGATGTGTTTGTTACAGAGGCAGTGCAGCGAAGGTTTACCAGACTGATCCCTGGGATGGCAGGACTGACTTAAGAGGAGGGATTGAGTTGGTTAGGATCATATTCATGGGAGTTTAGAAAAATGAGGGGGACTCTTGTAGAAACTGATAACATTCTAACAGGACTAGACAGGGTAGATACAGGAAAGAATATCCCAATGGTGCAGGAGTCCAGAACCGGGGGTCATAGTTTTAGGATTTGGGGTAAACCTTTTTGGACTGAGCTGAGGAGAATTTCTTCATTCCGGGAGAGAGGACCCTGTGGAATTCACTGCCACAGAAAGTGTTTAAGGCCAAAACATTGTCTTTTCAAGAGGAAGGTAGACTTAGCTCTTGTGGCTAAAGGGATGAAGAGATATAGTAGGGGAGCCATTGGGTATTGAGCTTGATGGTCAGTCATGATCATATTGAATGGCAGAGCAGGCTCAAGGGGCCAAATGGCCTTCTCCTGCTCCTATCTTCGCTGTTTCTGTGTAAGAACTATTTAGATATGTTCTTGCAATGCCGTGACATACAAGGCTGTGGGCCAAATGCTGGAGAATAAGAATAGAATAGTTAGTTGGTTGTTTTGACCAGTGTGGGCACAATGGGCTGAAGGGCCCCTTTCTGTGCTGTCGATCCCTGTGACTCTGTGACTATGCACTGTCCATGTGATGGGGGAGATGGATACAGGGTTTTTTTTTTGGGGGGGTGGTGTGCAGTCCCCAGGGGCTGCACTGACTCGGGGAGGAATCCCGCTGATTCCCCATGGCTGGTAATTTACAAGGAGTACTTGCTACTTTTCTTCAGCTTAACGCAATGTTTGTGACTGTTTTCCAGGCTCTGAGATCTACGCCGAAATACCAGACACTCCTAAATCTGCAGGTACAGGAAAGAAAGAGATGCATCACCTCACAGTTAATTATGTCGTTTTAATGTGTGCACGCAGATTTAATGCAGGGAGACTCAGCAGCTCATTAATGCACAGCAAGATCCCATATATTACTATCTCATCAATGACAAGACAATCTGTTTGACCTCCATCAGTTGGGGGGTTATTATTGGCCTGGATTCAGGGGAAATTCCTCTTCACATTCTGGCAGTAACTCGGTGATGGGAAATCAGCTTCCGGTTTATTGCCTTATTTAAATACTAGCACTCAGAGCTCACCACTGACCCTCCGACAGTGCGGCACTCCCTCAGCACTGACCCTCCGA
>NC_063340.1:91073726-91079043 GCF_021869965.1 Rhincodon typus
GGCACTCCCTCAGCACTGACCCTCCGACAGTGCGGCACTCCCTCAGCGCTGACCCTCCGACAGTGCCCACTCCCTCAGCGCTGACCCTGCGACAGCGCGGCGCTCCCTCAGCGCTGACCCTCCGACAGCGCGGCGCTCCCTCCGTCGATCATACAGTGATATGTAGGGGACCTGACTGAGATCAGAAGTAAGCATTGTCTCCCCTGGAAAAATAAAACTTTTCAGAGCAGTTATGGGAATAGGTGACCTCGGTGAAAGAGTGCAGCTTGTTACACTGTAGATGTTGGTGCATTCGCCGAGCTGGGAGGTTTGATAGCAGACGTTTTGTCCCCTTACTAGGTGGCATCCTCAGTGCTGTGGACCCTCCTGTGAAGCACTGTTGTCCTGTGCTGGTTCAAGTTTATATGGCCTGGTTTTTGCTTCTTTCAGTAGGTGCCAGTTCCAGTTGTGTGTAGTAAGGATCAGTATATCGGGTCTAATTCAACGTGTTTGTTGGTGGAGTCCGCGGATGAATGCCAAGCCTCCAAGAATTCCCTGGCTGTCCTCCGTTTGGCTTGTCCTATGATAGTAGCGTTGTCCCAGGTGAAAGTGTGGTTTTTCTTGTCTGTGTGTATTGAAACCAAGGACACCTGGTCGTGTTGTTTAGTTGCTAGCTGGTGTTTGTGGATGCGGGTTGCTCATTGTCTGCCTGTTTGTCCCACGTAGTGTTTTGTGCCGTCTCCGCATGGTATCCTGTAAACCACATTCATCCTGTCCATGGTATCGATTGGGTCCTTAACACTGGTCAGTTGCTGCGGGTTTGTGCGCTGTCATGATTCATAGCGGTCTGAGTTGTCTGGCCCTCAGTTCTGAGGTGTTTTTTATAAACGATATGGTGGCTATTGTTTAGGGTTTTGGTGTGTCCTGATTGTGTTGTGTGTTGGCTAGGCATCTGTGGGTGAAGCTGTGGGGGTATCTATTCCTGGTGAAGACCTTGTAGAGGTCTTCTTCTTCTTCTTCTTTTTGGAGATCGGGGATGCTGCAGTATGCAGCAGCCCTTTTGAAACCCAAAACAATAGCCACCATACCGTTTATAAAAAAAAAACCTCAGAACTGAGGGCCAGACAACTCAGACCGCTATGAATCATGACAGCGCACAAACCCGCAGCAACTGACCAGTGTTAAGGACCCAATCGATACCATGGACAGGATGAATGTGGTTTACAGGATACCATGCGGAGACGGCACAAAACACTACGTGGGACAAACAGGCAGACAATGAGCAACCCGCATCCACAAACACCAGCTAGCAACTAAACAACACGACCAGGTGTCCTTGGTTTCAATACACACAGACAAGAAAAACCACACTTTCACCTGGGACAACGCTACTATCATAGGACAAGCCAAACGGAGGACAGCCAGGGAATTCTTGGAGGCTTGGCATTCATCCGCGGACTCCACCAACAAACACGTTGAATTAGACCCGATATACTGATCCTTACTACACACAACTGGAACTGGCACCTACTGAAAGAAGCAAAAACCAGGCCATATAAACTTGAACCAGCACAGGACAACCGTGCTTCACAGGAGGGTCCACAGCACTGAGGATGCCACCTAGTAAGGGGACGAAACGTCTGCTATCAAACCTCCCAGCTCGGCGAATGCACCAACATCTACAACCAGCACCTGAGCTACAAATCTTCACTGAAATTCTGAGCTTGTTACACTTCTAGACAGATGTGTTTGGTTAGAAATCTGCATTGGTTATTTAAAGTTGAGAAAGTCTAAGCTCTTAGTTATGTGAGGATTGAACGAAAAGCATTCAGAGCACCAGAACTGAGGAGAAGTTAATTCAAACCTTCTGATTGGAAAGGGAAAGAAAATGTCTCTGAGTTGATGTGAATTCTGTGTACTGGATGTTTTGAACCCTTTCACACTGTGTTGTGTTTTGATTGCATTTTTTGTGTGTAATAAACACCTGATTTATTGTTAAAACTAAATCTCAGCCTGGAGTGATGATGTTTCCGTGAAAGACCACCACATTAAATAAAAACACTGTGATCTATCAAGCCGAGTTTTGTTGTGGGATCTGACTTGTTCTGTAGTGACACAAACTGAGATCAGAGCACAATGTTTCTGCTTTCTGTGTTTTGGGTTCCAGCATTTCTATGTAGTTGTGATTTAGGGTCTTGTGTTGCTGCTTGTGTTTATTCAGTGTCACTTTTATCCTTATTTCACTCTCTCTTTCTTGCAGTTCCTCAGAACGCAGTCTCACGAGACAATATCGTACTGGGCCGAATTCTGGGTGAAGGATTCTTTGGCCAAGTTTTTGAAGGAGTTTACAAAACAGCAGTGAGTCATTCAAGGGATTAATTTTTATGGTTTGTCCTTTGTGTGAGAGAATTTTCCTGGAACGTTTTCCATTAATTATATTAGGCGTTATACATTCCCAGAAATGTCCCTGAATACAGCTGTGAAACTCAGGGGATTGCCAAAACGGGATTCTGGATTCTTCCCAATACAGGGAGGCTCCTGATCTGTACAACTTTACAATTTCTCATAGAGTCATACAGCAGTCCATGCCAAACACGGTCCCAAACTAAACTCGTCCCACCTGCCTGCTCCTGGTCTGTGAAATGTAGAAAAGATGCAGTGCAGCCTCCACCCTCTCCCCACAATTGTACGAGAGGAATTGGGTCTCATTTTCCTGCTCCCCCTCACTGGATTTGAGCAACACGTTCCCTCAAACTCCTCCCCTCAACTCCTTCCTTACCTCCTGCACAACCCCCCCAACTCCTTTCCTCAATGCGTTCCCTCTGATTCTCCCCTTGTCACCTGGCCTTGACCCTGTGCCCAATGTGAGAGTTGCCTGTGATGTTGTAATTGCCTGTTGGTTACAGTCGGTCTGGGTTACATAATGTTAATTACCAAAACCCAGGAGTTCTACATGAAATGAGCAGGAAATGCTGCTGGATCTCTTAACATTAGGCTGCAATTGATCGATACAAGCTCCCTGTTAGTGACCTGACCACATCTGAGTGGGAAAGTCAAGGGAACTTGTGGCCTTGTTCATCCATCTGCTTGAGCCTATCCCCCATCTGACACTCTCTGCACTGCAATCTGAACCCCTCTCAACCCAACTTGGTGTTCCTCTCTATCAGTGGCAGACTCACCTCCCCCCATTTGCTAGCCCACTCCATCACTACCAGCTCCCTCACCACCCTCCAGATAAGGTCTGACTCCTCTTTGGAATGGTCCTGTAAAAGAGTCATATCAGACTGGGAACATTAACTGTGTTTCTCTCTCCACAGATGCTGCCAGACCTGCTGAGTTTCTCCAACAATTTCTGTGTTTATTTCAGATTTCCAGTATTGGCAGTATTTTGCTTTTAATGAGAACACCACCTTGCCTTGCCTGAAAGTGCTGTCAATTTTAGAGAATGTTTTTCTAAAGACAGTTTGAGTTTTCTTTTTTTTTTAATTTGTGAGATTTCAACAGTCACATTACTCTTCACAATCCATGTCTGCTCTTGCATTCCTGTTTTTTTTCCCTAAACAGAGAGGTGAACACATCTCTGTTGCAGTGAAAACCTGTAAGACTGACTGCTCACTTGAAGTAAAGGAGAAGTTCCTGGTTGAAGGAAGTAAGATTTGTTTACCTATGATTTGTTCTGTTTGGAACTGGATGTATTCCTGGTTACCAATGAGGGTGTAGTACAATTTACTTTGTCGCTGTATCTGTCTGTCTGATTACCCAAACTCCAACCAATATAACCATCAGGGATAGTTCAGGGAATCCCCCTCGAGAACAGGGTAAGGCCTTCACTAGCGCAGGCTACACAACAAATAATACACTAAGTGGAACGGCTCGCTTCACTTTGCCAAAGCTTTTCATCTTGCACTCATCAAGACAGTTCACAAGAAATACCAATCTAAGAGGAAAGCCAACATTTCTCCGCTTGTTCTTCCCCTTGAGTTGGTATTCTTGCAAAGTGTCCTAATAAATACAAGATGGAAAGATGTGACAAAGTGTGTCTTTATTCAGCAATGTTCAAGTTCTGAACAAAACTTGGAAGGTGTTGGGCATAGGGCTGAGTGGATGAGTTACAGATTGTTGTGCATTTATCTCACACCTTTCACTCAGTAAAATGTTGCAAATGGAAGAGAAATAAGTCAGAAGTGATGCATTGAAAGGTACAGAGTGAAATAAACAAGTCTGTCTATCAGGCAGTGCATATAGTTAAGACATAAGGGAGTGTGGTAAGGCTGGAATGTGTTTATTTCAATGCAATGAGTCTTGGGAGTAAGATGAGTTGAAAGTGCTGATTAACACATGGGAATGTGATATTGTTACTCTCACAGAAACATGGTTGAGGAAGGGGCAGGACTGGTAGCTCAATATTCCAGGGTATAGAATCTTTAGGTGAGATGGAGGGGATGGTAAAAGAGAAAGTGGGGTCACAATATTGATCAGGGAGTTGATTATTACACTGAGGAGGGAGGATATCTTAGAATGTTCCTCAAGTGAGGCCATTTGGGTAGAACCTAAAAACACCAAGGTATCACTCCCTTTGCTGGGACTGTAGTGTAGACCCTCACAACCCAACCCTCAGCCAGGGAGAGATAGAAAGACAGATATGTCCGTGAATATCAGAGAAATCCAAAATTGATCAGGTAATAATCATGGGGAATTTCAACTTCCACAATTTTTGAATGGACCTCTCAAATGTTAATTTTGCTGTCTTTCTGCCCATTCTCTGCGGCTGTAACACATTGTATTCTGCACTCTGTTCTGCTACGCTGAGGCACATTGTACTGTATGGTCTGCCTGTATAACTCACAAAACAACACCTCTCTGTATGTTAGTACATGGGACAACAGTACATCAATTAATGTTAACTGGGATAGACAAAGCATGAACGTTTGGAGAGGGCACAGTTCATACACGATGTTGGGGAGAACTCTTTAAGCCAGGATGGGGAAAGCCCTAGGAGAGAGGAGCCGATGCTGGGCTGGGATTTCGGGATTCCACGCCGGGCATGTGGCAGCTGTGACGGGGGGAGCATTTCGAAAACGGTGACTATATTCAGTGAGATTGAAGGAAATTCTGGAAAAGGACAAAGATAGAGTGAAAATAAAAGTTCTGAACTGGGAGAAGGATGATTTTAATAAAACCAGATAGAATCAGGCCAAAGTGCAGCTACTTCCTGGAAATTCCACATCAGAGACCGGGGCAGACAAGGCGAATAGAGAGAGACCGGGGGAGACGGGGGAAATAGGGGAAATAGAGAGAGAGACCGGGGCAGACCAGGGGAAATAGAGAGAGAGAGAGA
>NC_063340.1:91079053-91090407 GCF_021869965.1 Rhincodon typus
AGAGAGAGACCGGGGCAGACCAGGGGAAATAGAGAGAGAGAGAGAGACCCAGGGGAGACGAGGGGAATAGCGAAAGAAAGAGAGAAAGAGAGAGTGGCCGGGGGAGACGGGGAAAATAGAGAGTGCAGGGGGAGACAGGGAATAGAGAGATCTCTCTCTCCTCTCTCCTCTCTCCTCTCTCTCTATCTCTCTGTTGCTCAGTTTCCTTCTCTCTCACCTTTGTGTGTCTCTCTGTGTCATTTTCTTTGCTCACTCCCTCTCTCTGTCTCTCTCCTCCTGTCTCTTTCTCTCTGTCTCTCCTTGTGTCTTCGTTATCACCAGATATAGTTCTGTTCAAAAATTAACCTCAAATGTTCACTTAGCTTTTCTCTGTAAAGATGCTGTGGAGCGGTCCCCCCTTGAAAGGGGATTTGCTGTTGACATGTAAGATTACCGGTGGTTAGTCTCCCTTACCCCTTCGCTCTGCGCTAACCGGTTAACCTGGTTATTGCAGCAATCATGAAGCCTCTTGACCATCCGCACGTTGTCAAACTGATCGGAATCATCGAAGAGGAGCCGGCCTGGCTAATCATGGAGCTGTATCCCTACGGAGAGGTAGGTGAGGGGGGCAGGGGTGTCACCAGGTCCAGCTGGGAGTGGGGAGAACATCTCACAGCAAGTCATTTCATTTGAGAACTCAACCTTACGTCCCATTTCACAGACGCAAATATACTTCATTAAACCCTACAACAGGGACTGTCAGAGGGTCCAGGCTGAGGGAGCACCGCGCTGTCGGAGGGTCCGCACTGAGGGAGTGCCGCTCTGTCGGAGGGTCAGTGCTGAGGGAGGGGGCACTGTCGGAGGGTCAGTACTGAGGGAGCGCCGCACTGTCAGAGGGTCACTGCTGAGGGAGCGCCGCACTGTCAGAGGGTCACTGCTGAGGGAGCGCCGCACTGTCGGAGGGTCAGTACTGAGGGAGTGCCGCACTGTCAGAGGGTCAGTACTGAGGGAGTGCCGCACTGTTGGAGGGTTTTATCTTATTCACTTGTGATACAGGGTTGTCTTTGGCTGGGCCTGCATTTATTGCCCGTCCCTAGTTGCCCATTGAGAAGGTGGGGGTGAGCTGCCTTCTTGACCCACAATGCTGTTAGGGAGGGAATTCCAGGATTTTGACCCAGTGACAGTGAAGGAACGGTGATATATTTCCAAGTCAGGATGGTGAGTGGTTTAGAGGGGAACTTGCAGGGGATGGTGTTCCCATGTATCTGCTGCCCTTGTCCTTCTAGATGGAAGTGGTTGTGAGTTTGGAAGGTGCTGTCTGAGGATCTTTGGTGAATTTCTGCAGTGCATCTTGTAGATAGTACACACTGCTGCTACTGAGCGTCGGTGGTGGAGGGAGTGGATACTTGTGGATGTGGTGCCAATCAAGCAGCTGCTTTGTCCTGGATGGTGTTGAGCTTCTTGTGTGTTGTTGGGGCTGCACCCATCCAGGCAAGTGGGGGGTATTCCATGACACTCCTGACTTGTGCCTTGTAGATGGTGGACAGGCTTAGAGGAGTCAGGAGGTGAGTTACTTGCCGCAGTATTCCTAGATTCTGACCTGCTCTTGTAGTCACTGTGTTTATGTGGTGAGTCCAGTTGAGTTTCTGGTCCATGGTAACCCCCAGGATGTTGATAATGGGGGATTCAGTGATGGTAACACCATTGAATGTCAAGGGGTGGTGGGTAGGTTGTCTCTTATTGATGAGTCGTTTTGGAAGGACAAACTTGAAAACAAAATACAGGGTTAATGGAAAGATTCTTGGCAGTGTGGAGGAGCAGAGGGATCTTGGGGTTCATGCCCAAAGTTCCCTGAAAGCTGCCACCCAGGTGGATAGAGTTGTTAAGAAGGTGTATGGTGTGTTAGCTTTCATTAATAGAGGGATTGAGTTCAAGAGCTGTGAAGTTATGCTCCAACTATACAAAAGCCTGGTTCGGGCACATCTGGAGTATTGTGTCCAGTTCTGGTCGCCTCATTACAGGAAAGATGTGGAGGTGTTGGAAAAGGTGCAGACGAGATTTACCAGGATGTTGCCTGGAATGGAGGGAAGGTCTTACGAGGAAAGGTTGAGAGAGCTAGGGCTTTTTTCTTTAGATCGACGAAGGATGAGAGGTGACTTGATAGAGGTGTACAAAATGATCAGAGGTATAGATAGAGTGGACAGCCAGAGACTTTTTCCTAGGGTGGAGGTAGCTTTTACGAGGGGGCATAGTTTTAAAGTGAGTGGAGGTAGATATCGGGGAGACGTCAGAGGTAGGTTCTTTACTCGGAGAGTGGTAGGGGCGTGGAATGCATTGCCGGAGAGGGTAGTGGAGTCGGCCTCATTAGGGGCATTTAAGCAGCTATTAGATAGGCATATGGATGATAATATAAGGTCGGGGTGGAGGTGAGATAGACCTTATGATTAGGGTAAAAGTTTGGCACAACATCGTGGGCTGAAGTGCCTGTACTGTGCTGTACTGTTCTATGTTCTATGGTCATAGCCTGGTATTTGTGTGGTGCGAATGGCGAATAGCACTTGTCACTTGTCAGGCCAAGGCTGGATATTGTCCTATGGTTGTCCCTTTGGTGGGTTAGTCTAACTAGTTTTTCTTGTAGGATCTGAGTTTTCTTGGTTCTTGTTATCTGTTGACTGACGTTAATGGCTCATTCTAGTCTGTTGTCCAGTGCAGGTAGATGTTAGCAACTTAGACTGGAAAACTAGTCAGACTAACCCACCAAAGGGACAACCATAGGTCAGACACTTGGATAAGAAACCTTTCAGACCGGAAACTGACAGACACAGAGAAATCTGTGCTAATACGTGGACTCAACTACAACCACAGAGATGCCAACAAGACAGAATTTCTAGGCACACTGGAAGCCACACTGAAGACCAACAGCATCAATGAGGAAACACAACAAGCCATAAGACAGACAGCATTCCCGACACTGAGCAGAAGGAGCAAACTTCACACACTCAACACATCAGAAAGGAAGGCCCTAGAAGGGCTGAACAAAGACAAAAACATCATAACCCTACCAGCAGACAAAGGGCACATGACAGTAATACCAAACAAACAGGACTACCTCACTAAAGCACAGACATGACTCGCAGACATAAACACATACCGGCAAGTGCAAATAGACCCGACACTGCAACTGGGTAATAAAATAATCTACACACGAAAGAGACTCAAACAGACAGGACAAATCAACAAAATAGACTCCTTAAAAATGAGACCTGAAGGGACAAATACCTCCCGATTGTCCGGCCTCCCAAAGATATACAAACCGGAAGTACCCCTCAGACCCATAGTCTCCCTCCCAGGCACACCAACACACAGGTTAGCCAAGGAGTTATAACGAAAACTAAAGCACCTCGTCAGCAGGTCCCCCTACTCAATGCACTCAGCCCAGGAGTCCCACCAATCCCTCAAGGACAAAAGAATAGATGATGACGAGACCATGGTGTCATTTGACGTTACTGCCCTATTCACATTGATTGACAAACCACTAGCAAGAGAAACACTAACAACACTACTAAAAGAATGACACCATCTCCACAGACAACATGCTGAAACTACTGGACCTATCCCTCATGACCCACTTTAACTTTAACAGCCAAATCTACGAGCAGATCAATGGGACACCCATCTCTATCTCCGGACTAATAGCAGAAGCAGTGATGCAGAGACTCAAAAGCACGGCCCTTCCCAAAACCAACCCAAACTATGGATCCAATATGTGGTCAACACTTTCATCGTCATCAAATGGACTAAACTAGAGGAGACATACCAACTAATAAACAACACTCTCACCACATCAGATTCACCAGGGAAGAGGAAAAGAACAAACAGCTCCCATTTCTGCATGTCATGGTAGAACACAGGGCCAACAGGGAATTCCTGATGAAGGTACACAGGAAAGCCACACTCACTGACCAAGTACTGAATTTCAACAGGAACCACCCCAACACCCACAAACAAAGTTGCGTGAAAACACTATTAAAATGAGCAACAACACACTGTAGCAACCCGGAACTACACCAAAAAGAAGAAGAATACTCCCACCAAGTATTTAAGGACAATGGATACTCGAACAACTGGATCCGATGATGCCTATCACACAAACAACAACAGGAAGGTACTGCACTCCCTAACACACTCATCACACTACTGTACATCAAGAACATATTCAAACTGACCACAAGACTCCTACAACCATTGGGCATCAGAGTAGCACACAAACTCACATCAACCCCACACCAACTGCTAACTCAAAACAAAGACCCCTTACCCACTATGGTCAGAACCAATGTAATATACAAAATTCCATGCAAGGACTGCGACAAACATTACATTGGACAGACAGGAAGAAAATTGGCCAAAAGAATACATGAATACCAACTAGCAACGAAAAGACATGACCAATACTCATTCACACGAATAAGGAGAACCACTGGTTCGATTGGGACAACATCAGGATCCTAGGACAGGCCAAACAGAGACAAGCACGGGAATTCCTTGAGGCCTGGTTCTCCATCAAGAGGGCCATCAACAAACACATAGAACTAGACCATATATATACACCACTGCGAAGGAAAACCGGAAATGAGGTAATCAAATCCAATGGACCCCAGAGTTTATATACCAGGCGGGAAAACATAAAAGCGCTTCATTGGAGGCTGCACTGGTGATGTTACCCAGCAGGAGAATGAAATGTCTGCAAACTAACGAACGAGCGCGGCGAGAAAACTAACCACAGCATTCACAACCCAAGCTACAAATCTACTCAAGAACCTTAGAATCAATCACATTGTCTGACTGTGGTCTCTGTTTTGTGTTTATTCAGTTGGAAAGCTACCTGGCAGCGAACAAAAACAACCTGGAAGTGCTCACCCTCATCGATTACTCCTTGCAGATCTCCAAAGCTCTCGCCTACCTTGAGGGAGTGAAAGTTGTTCATCGGTAAGTCAATCACTAGATACGGGTGATCACCTGATCACTGCTCTCTACCAGGTGTGGTCACAGGATCAATACTGACTCCAATATGAGGCTTGGGCTACTCTCCCCTGAGTTGAGGGTGGGACTAATTTGCTCCTGGGGAAATCTGGCAAGGGCTCAGTGGGCTGAAAGGCCTCCTCCTCTTATAACCAATCTGATGGTTATACAGTCACAAATAACGTCCTCCTCTGACACAAACTTGCCACTCCAAGACAGGAACAAAAACAGAAATTGCTGGAAAAGCTCAGCAGGTCTGGCAGCATCTGTGAAGAGAAATCCGTGTTAACATTTTGGGTCCTGTGATCCTTCCTCAAAATCATGCAGTGGACAGTGAAGAAGGTTACCTCTGAGTTCAATGGGCCCTTGATCAGATTGGCCAATTGGTCGGGGAATGGTAGATGGAGCTTAGTTTACATAAATGTGAGGTGCTGGATTTTGGAAAAGCCAATCAGGGCTTAGTGGTAAGAGCCTGGGGAGAGTTGCTGAACACAGAGACCTTGGAGTGCAGGTATGTAGTTCCTTGAAACTAGAGTCACAGGTAGATAGGATAGTGAAGAAGGCATTTGGTATGCTTGCCTTTACTGGTTAGTGCATTGAAAAAAGGAGACGGGAGGTCATGTTGAGTCTCTACAGGGCATTGGTTAGGCCGTTTCTGGAACACTGCTTTCAATTCTGGTCTCCCTGCTGTAGGAAGGATGTTGTGAAATTTGAAAGGGTTCAGAAAAGATTTAGAAGGATGTTGCCAGGGTTAGAGGGTTTCAGCTATAGGGAGAGACTGAATAGGCTGGGGCTATTTTCCCTGGAGTGTCAGAGGCTGAGAGGTGACCTTATTGAGGTTTATAAAATCATGAGAGGCATGGATAGGGTAACTAGACAAGGTCTTTTCCCTGGGGTGGGGGTATCTAAAAGTAAAGGGCATAGGTTTAAGGTGAGAGGGGAAAGAATTAAAAGGAACCTAAGGGGCAACTTTTTCATGCAGAGGATGGTGTGTGTATGGAATGAGCTGCCAGAAGAGGTGGTGGACGCGGGTACAATTATAACATTTAAAAGGCATCTGGATGAGAACATGAATAGGAAGGGTTTAGAGGGATATGGGCCAAATTTTGGCATGGACGAGTTGGACTGAAGGGTCTGTTTCTGTGCTGTACAGCTCTATGACTCTATTGTTTTGAAGTTGACCTCCCTCTGATAACTAAAACCCCCAGAGGAGCTCGCCTCACCTTGTTATCTGTTAAAAGAAACTGTGAAAAGTGGTATAACCTGCCTTTCACCTCCCAATCTGTTATAAACGGGAAGTTAAATGAAATGAACTGACAGTCACTCTATAATCAAGTAACAGTTTATTTATCTAACTCTAACAATAGAGTTGTGAGAAAGGTACAAATCTGGTTCAGAGGGATTGGAAGGGGCTAAGTGAGTGGGTGAAAGATTTGGCAGGTGAAATACAATGTAGAGAAGTGTATGATTATCCAGTTTGACAGGGAAGCAGAGATACAGAGAATTTCTTTAACAGTGAGAGGCTGGGGAGTGCCTGAACTTCAAAGGGATTTGTGTTTCCATCAGACGCTGAATGTTGATGTACATTTAATAGAACTGGATGCAGCTTGCTCCTATTTCTTATGTTCTTAAAGATAAATGAAATGATTATTGTCTCTAACTCTCTCTCTCTCTGTTGATATTTATTTTCTTCAATGACTCTGTCCTGCCCTCTTTCACCATTCCTTCCACCTTCACCTCAATTCGTCTTTATCCATTTCTTTCTCTCACTCTTGTCTTATTGTCTTTCTTACTCTATCTCACTTTCTCTCTTTCTCTTCCTCTCCCTCTTTCTGTTTTTCTCTCTGTCCCTCTCTTCACCTCTCTCTCTTACTCTTTGTCTTCTTCCCACTTCCTCTCCATCACTCTTTCTGTCTGTGTCTGTCTCCCTCTATCTCTCTGCCTATTTGTCCCTCTCTTCCCCTCTCCCGCTTCCTATCTCCCTCATCTTTCTGCTTCTCTCTCCCTGCCTCTTCCTCACTCGCTCCCTCTCTCGCACCCTGCCCGCTGCATCTCTCTCTCTCTGTCTGACCACCTCTCCCTTGTCTTTCCCTCCCTCAGGGATATAGCAGTGAGGAATGTTCTGGTTGCTGCTCACAATTGTGTGAAGTTGGGAGATTTTGGTCTCTCACGTTACATTGAAGAGGACAATTATTACAAAGGTAGGACAGATTCTTCCAGTCATTCAGCATTCCCACGCTCTCTGTGCCCTGACCATCGGGGCAAATGATAATATGTGAGCCATGGGCTCAGGGCTCAGAGCCCTGTCAGAGACATGAGGCATAATGCAGGCAGGACCCTCCCAGTGCAGGGCTGGTTCATAGTTGTTGGAATTTTGCTACACATAACTGGCGACTTCTTCTCATTCACAGGACTATGTTTCAAATGTATTTCACTGGGTGTGAGGTCATTTGAGATGTTGTAAAAGAAATGTTTTACACTTTCCTGGTAAAATTGTGAGCATGTGTATGGGGCATTTCAGGCTTTAGTGACATGTAAAGAGGTGATCCCAGTGGGAGATATAGTCACCACCCAAACTGCTCACTCACCTACTGGGGGGGACAGTGTAGAGAGAGCTTTACTCTGAATCTAACCCTGTGCTGTCCCTGTCCTGGGATAGTTTGATGGGGGACAGTGTAGAGGGAGCTTTACTCTATCTAACCTCATGCTGTCCCTGTCCTGGGTGTGTTTGTTGGGGACAGTGTACAGGGAGCTTTACTCTGTATCTAACCCCGTGCTGTCCCTGTCCTGGGAGAGTTTGATGGGGGACAGTGTAGAGAGAGCTTTACTCTATCTAACCTCCAGCTGTCCCTGTTGGGGACAGTGTACAGGGAGCTTTACTCTGTGTCTAACCCCGTGCGGTCCCTGTCCTGGGCGTGTTTGTTGAGGCAGTGTAGAGAGAGCTTTAATCTGTGACTAACCCTGTGCTGTCCCTGTGAAGGTAAGGCTAGATTGCTGGAATAAATCATGCGTTATCCCAATGATGACAACCATTTCTGGAGAGTGTGTGTTGAAGAGTACGGGCTCCTGTTTATTGCTGTGGGAGGCTGGGGACAGCAGTTCTCCTCCTTTCTTCACATTTTGTTGTTAATCCTGCAGCATCAGTGACACGGATGCCGATTAAGTGGATGGCCCCAGAATCCATTAACTTCAGACGGTTTACCTCCTCGAGTGATGTGTGGATGTTCGGTAAGTGATGGAGGAAGAGTACCAGTCTGTCTGTTTGTCTGTCTCAGTAGGACAGCTGTTCTGACTGTGGCATCATGACTGTAGGCAACCCCCCAGGACTGCCATCCATGGTCTGAGACTGTATGGAGAGTCAGAGTCAGTACATGTGGCAAACTAGGAAGTCCCCCAGCAATTTGCCAGGCAGTCACTGAGTTCTAGAACCCTACCCCAAGGTAACCCCATTGTAACTTCAAGGCGAGGGATGGATAAGACATTCTTATCTTCCCAGCATCTCCCAAATCCTGACTCTGAAGAATTATCTTGAAATGTCAGGACAAAAGTCTCAGATTCATCAAATTGCTCCAGCATAGAAAGAGGCCATTTGGGCTATTGCATGTGTGCCTGCCTTCCAGATGAGCAGCTCACTCCGGGCCATTCTCCCACCTTCTCCTGCAAATTCTTCCTTTCCAATTGACTCTCAGAAGGTCTCGATTAAACCTGCCTTCCCCACAATCTCAGGCAGTGCGTTGCAGACCCAAACAACTCACCACCTGAAAATACTTTTTGAAACACTAGGAAGCTCAGAGGGACAGAAGGATCTTGGGAAGCTTGTCCACAACCCCTGAAGGGGGCAGTACAGGGCAATAGGGTCATTACGAAGACAAAGGGACACTTGCCTTTATCAATTGAGGCATAGCCTGTAAGAGCAGGGAGGTTTTGCTGGAGCTGTACAGGACTTTGGCCGGGCCACAGCTGCAGTACTGTGTACGCTTCTGGTCCCCACACTATAGGGAGGATGTGATTGTACTGGAGGGGGTGCAAAGGAGATTCACCAGGATGTTGCCTGTGATGGAGCATTTCAGCGATGAAGAAAGGCTGGATAAGCTTAAGTTGCTTCCTTTAGATCAGAGAAGGCTGAGGGGGATCTGATAGAGATCTATAAGATGATGAGGGGCATGGACAGGGTGGATAGAAAGCAGCTGTTCCCCTTATTCAAAGGGTCAGTAACAAGGGACTTAATTTCAAGGTGAAAGGCAGGAGATTTAGAGGAGGGTTAAGAGGATGCAGATCTGGAATGCACTGCCTGGGTGGGAAACCTCACAACCTTTAAAAGTACTTGGGTGAGCAACTGAAATGTCAGGTCTGTGGGCCAAATGCTGCAAAGTGGGGCTAGTATCGATTAGAATTGAATTATTGTTGAATTAGCTTTATTGTCACATGTACTCTAATGAATACAGTGAAAAGTTCACAGTTGCTGCATTACAGTGCCATCTTAGGTACAAAGGTATCAATACTTTAGATCAAATTCTTAGGAAACAACAAAAAAAAGGTAAAGAAATAAATAGTCCAGCATTATAGGTCATACGAATAAATTGGAAAAACAAGCAAATAAAAAGTTCAGAATATCAGCCTTTTTGACGCAGTCCATGCTGGCACCCAGCCTGAAGGGAGATCTCCCCCACCCCACTGTTTCCTGTGCCAGACCCACCAACATAGAGATCGCCCCATCTCTTCACCACTGGGCCCACTTCGCTGACGCCGCTCGCTCTCACACTCGCCCCACGACCTCGAGTCCCTGGCTCTGCTGCCAGGCCAGGCTGCCACGGGGCCATGTTTCCACCATCGGCTGCAGATGGTACCCTGCCAGCGCCACCATCTTGAAGAGTCCACTGCCACTGGCATCACCGTCCCAATTGCTGGAGGAGCTTTGCTGTTTCTCCCAATGTCCCTCTGGGAGAACGATCCCACTGTTAGTGTCACAGGCCCCAAACGGCAAGAGAATTTAGTGTAGTTCTAGAAGCACAGACTCAATGGGCCATTGTTATGCATTGTGTGACTCTGTGATGGAATCATTAATGGCACAGAAAGAGGCCATCCTACCCGCCCACTGTCTCCCACAGAGCGATTCAGTCAGTCCTGTTCCCCACTCTATCCCCCATCTCCCTGTGAGTTTGTTTCCTTTGAGTGTCAGTCCAATTTCCTTTATGAAAGGATGTTTCTGTTTCTCCTGCCCCTGTGACCACTGAGTTCTGGCACATCACTCCTCGCTGCATAAAGAAAGCTGCCCTCACTTCCCTTGGCACCTTTGCCCAGGATGTTAATTATGTTTCCCCAGTCCGTGTGCCATCAACCAATGAGGAGAGGCTTTCCTTTGTGTACCTGATCTAATCTTATCATAACCTTCTCCACCACCAACTCGATCTCCAGTGAGAACAACCCAACCAACCTTACATGTGAACAAGCAGCTGATGTAGGCCATAAAGCCCCTCGAGCCTGCTCCACCATTCAATAAAGTCATGGCTGCTTCAATTGTAGCTTCAAATCCATATTACTGTCTCCCTCGGTAACCTTTCAGCATCCTCCCCAACACCTTGCTTCACAACAATCTATCCTTGGGTCCAAATCCTGGAATACCCTCCCTAAGGGCATGTGGGTCAACCTACAGCACATGGACTGCAGTGGTTCAAGAAGGCAGCTCACCCCCACCTTAAGGGGCAACTAGGGATGGGCAATAAATACTGGCCCAGCTGGACACATCCATGTTACTACCTCTTCAAGGGGGTAGATTTTTGACACATTGTGCTAATGTCACTGGATTAGTAACTGCAATGCCCAGCCTAAGGCTCAAAGAACAAGGGTTCGATTTCCACAACAGCAGCTGGGAGAATGTAAATTTGGTGAATAAACCTGAAATTAAAAGCTAGTGTTGTAAATGGTGACCCTAACAATTATCATAAAAACCGAAAGAACTGCGGATGCTGTAAATCAGGAACAAAAAAACAGAAGTTGCTGGAAAAGCTCAGCAGGTCTGGCAGCATCTGTGAAGAAAAATATCAGAGTTAACGTTTCAGGTCTGGTGGCCCTTAGAACAATTATCATCATTGTTACAACAACCCCTTTGGTTCACTAATGTCTCCTAGGGAAGGAAATCTGCCATCCTTACCCAATCTGGTCTACATGTGACACCAGACCCACAGCAATTTGACTTGTGCCTGCCCTCTGAAATGGCTGAGTGAGCTGCTCAATCCCAGGGCAATTAGAGATGGGCGGGGGGGGGGCAAAGAATATTGGCCGTGCCAGCACCACCATGCTCCCTTAAAGAGATCATTCATTGTGAAATTCAAAACTTTAACCCAGTCCCCACC
>NC_063340.1:91090807-91091089 GCF_021869965.1 Rhincodon typus
ACCCATAACTCCAATCCCCACCCTCCCACACTCCAATCCCTACCAATAACTCCAATCCCCACCCTCCCACACTCGAGTCCCTACCAATAACTCCAATCCCCACCCACCCACACTCCCCCCACTCCAATCCCGACCAATAACTCCAATCCCCACCCTCCCACACTCGAATCCCTACCAATAACTCCAATCCTCACCCTCCCACACTCCAATCCCTACCCATAACTCCAATCCCCACCCTCCCACACTCGAATCCCTACCAATAACTCCAATCCCCACCCACCC